>NC_133771.1:151322630-151650049 GCF_003597395.2 Chelonoidis abingdonii
AATGCTTGGTGGAGATTTTGTAGGTGTTGGTCTCTGTCTGAGGGGTTAGAGCAGATGCGGTTGTACCTCAGTGCTTGGCTGTAGACAATGGATCGTGTGATGTGCCCATGGACTTCAGTGGGAGTTGAGGGCATCAGCATCTTGCAGAACAGTCACAGACCCTTTTGAAGGTTTAGGCCTAATAATTAGGCTAATTGTTGACACTGATTATAAGTTAACTATCACTTCATCTCCTAGCAGCCTTAGCACCATTTTTTTAAATTGATTCTTACACCCATTAATTTCCTTTAATTGCTTTTAGTAGTCCATAATTGTCAAATATCTCAGAGATCTTATAATCCTTTCAGTCAAGGGTGGATAAGGTGGTAAGCCAGATCCCCAATTAGTGTAAACTGGTGTAGTCCATAGGACTTCACATGAGGAATAGGGATTTGCCTGTGTAGATCATAATAAAGGAGCAAGTTCTGCTTTCTAGATTGCAAGTTTTTTGTGGCAGAGTCTCTCTTTTGTGTTTGTATATAGCACAAAGCACACTGTTTACACTAAACAAGGAATACATAATTCTGTGTTTTGTCTGTAAGGGCTGATGGAAAGCAGAGAATTCTCTTTTGCTCACTCCGATGTTAGTGATGTTATTAACAATTGGCCAAGTATCACAGAATTATGAACTTAGAACGTCAGATAAGTGAAGTAAGGTTTGGTTTACACTCCCCTTAGCCTGTCATTTCTTCTGAACTTGGACTAATTCAGATCAGATTGAGACTTTAAAAAAAAAACCCACACATTCCATGACAGCAAGTTAAAAGGGTAAAGCTACTTATAAATAACTGCTCTTCCCCCCCACCCCCCAAAAAGAAAATAAAAGCATGTGCCAACTTCAAGGGAAATATATTTATTTTAAAACATGTATTTGGATACTTGGGTACTCAATGCTGCAAACTCTTAAGCGTATGTGACTACACGTGAATAAACTTTACACATATAATGTAAGTATCTGTAGGATTGAACTCTTAGACTGTAATCTCGGCAAAGCAGGGATCCTGTTCCATCTCTGCGTTTGCAGATCATGCTCAACAGGGCATCAAGTCCACATCAGGACCTCTGTGTTAAATAAGAAAAGTCAGTTACTAGAGAAGGCCTATTACTACACTATTATACACCACTCAAATGATACAATTCGATGCATGAATGTTGGGGTTGATTGGGTTTTCCCTTTTCTCTGTTTTGCATAGGTTTAATTGATTAGCACTTCCTGTATTTTTTTCAAAACATAGTCAAGAGACAAGCAAACAAACCAACAGAATACTTGGTCTCTTCCTCCATATTTTTTCATAGTCATACATTTGGGATCAGATTCTACCTCCCTCTACTCGCATTGAGACGACCTTATTCCACCACTACATTCTACTGAGGAAAATGAGAATACTAACAGAGTATGATGGTATTCAACCTGGTTAAAGGAGACAGCATTTATTTTGTAAATGCATCTTCTCTACCGCCTACCTCCCTGTCAGCTTCTGGGAAAAAGCACAATCAATAACAAACTATTCATATTTTAAAAAGAGAAACATGCTTCGTATGTAAGGAGGAAACTTGGGAAGGTTTGGCCCATATGATTGTGTTTTTACAGTGCAAAGCACAGTAGCATCATGACCCATGATCAGCTCCTAGGTACTAGCACAATACAAATAATAAATAGATAGTTGTTGAGACTTTCAGACTGTACCAGATTGATTGATTGATTTGACAGCCCCTCCCTGACCCTACCCAACTCCCAAACCGTGTATATTCATTGCCATTGGGTTTCAGGCTCCTTTCACGTGGGTTTTACACCAATAACCCCACTGACTTTAATGGAGTGAGAGTTAGGTGACTACCAGAAGAACCTGTTACATAAGTCTTGTGGCTGATCTCCTAGCAACAGTATGGTAATCCATTATGACCTGTCTTGACAATGGATAAGTCAAGGAATTCAGCTGGTTGCATGGGTAGACACTGGATATTTCTATATTTGTTCCAGGGAACTCTGCTTTGAAAAAACTAAAGCTCTAATGAATATTTAAGGCCAGATCCTCAGCTGGTGTAAATTGGGGTAGCTCCTTTAGGGACAAGAGAGCTATGCTGATTTACACCAGCTGAGGACCTGCCTCAAACTGTGTTCCCCTTCAAGTAAGAAAGGATCATCCTTCAGTTTACCTCAGAAGTGTCTCTACTGTATGTGGAGTCTGATTTGATGCAGTCTGCAAGAGCGAGGGATGGTTTACTGAGTCCAAGAGACTACGACAGACGTTTTGAGACAGAATAACAGTAAGCATTTTAAGAGCTAGTTACATTCATTTATCCTAAATTACAAACATGCTTTGTCTTTGAGGTTCTAGAAGTACAGAACATGGTGATGTACAAGTTCATCTTAACCAGTAAACAGAGTGAATTAACAAAAGTACAGTTTCACTGAACTAGAAGCAACCAAATCTGGTGAGAAGTTTGAACAGAATTTTGTATGGCTTCATTAGTAATTTATAACACCAGGCAGAGAGAGAGTCTGAGTTCTATGTAGCATATGGTCTGCGTTAGAAGCAGGTTGGATGAGCTCATAAAACCAGCCCTTTCCCAGTTACTTTCTCAATATGAGTTTCCCAGGAGTTCAGCAATGTTCAGATTTCAAGTTTCCATTTGGCTACTGTGGAGAAGATGGCCCAGCCTCAAACTCTGAATCTGGCTCATAACTATACTCCAAAACCTGAGCACCTTTGGATCCAGGGCTTTGTTTCATGCTCATCACTACTTTTCATCATTTACCCTGTTTTATTTACTTCTTTGCATTTCACTCACCTTGGGAAATTAAGCTAGATAAATCATTTTCACTTGCTGATTCTGACGCCTTAATATAACAGAATAATGTTTGGGTTGCAAACACTGGAGGAAAATGGTTAAATCCACACAACAAATTGTGTTAATTGAAATAAATAATTAAATAATGAAAACATTTCTGCTCATGCAGAATGGGTCTTGGATGCAAAATGGCTCATGCAGAGTAGTTCTTGCCAAAAGCTATTGTAGCCTGCTGCTCAATATACAGTAACTCCTCACGTAAAATCATTCCAGTTAATGTGGTTTTATTGTTACGTTGCTGATCAATTACAGAACATGTTCATTTAAAGTTTTTCAATGCCCGCTTATAACTTTGTTTGGCAGCCACCTGCTTTGTCCGCTGCTTGCAGGAAGAGCAGCCCATTGGAGCTGGTGGGGGCTTGGAACCAGGGTGGATCAGCAGCCCCCCATCAGCTCCCCTAAGTTCCCTGTGTGGCAGCTGCCCAGTAGGCTATCAGTTGCCAGCAGTTCAGCTGTCCCTCCCCCCACTGCCATGTGCTGCTCCTGCCCTCTGCCTTGGCCCCGCTCCCTGGAGCCTCCTGCTTGCTGTGGGGAGTGGACGGAGAAAGAGGGGGACTAATGTCAGGGTGTTCCCCTCCCCCTCCTGCACCCTGCTTACCCCATCTTCCATAGAGCAGAGGGGACACATGACAGGGCTCAGGATGCGTCTCAGCTTGCTGATCTACTTAACAAGGCAGTGTACTTAGAGTGGAGTCACTGTACTTAAAGGGGTGATGCACATCTGGGCACGTCTACACTACAGGATAAATTCGAATTAGCTTAAACCAATTTTATAAAACAGATATTATAAAGTCGATTGTGCGCGTCCACACTAGGCACATTAATTCGGTGGTGTGCGTCCATGGTCCGAGGCTAGCATCGATTTCTGGAGCGGTGCACTGTGGGTAGCTACTGTAAAATAATGAGAATAATGTCGATTTGCGTCCACACTAACCCTAATCCGATATAGTAATATCGATTTTAGCATTACTCTCGTTTTGTAGGAGTACAGAAATCGATTTAAAGAGCCCTTTAAATCGATATAAAGAGCAGTGTAGTGTGGACGGGTGCAGCGTTAAATCGATTTAACGCTGTTTAAATCGATTTAAACGCGTAGTGTAGACCAGGCCTCATACACACAGGATGTGTGTCTCTGTCTGCCGTGCTGTCTCCCCTCCCTCCATTCATGCTGCCTTGTAGAAGGTGAGGCTACATAACAACAATGAGTTAACCTTTGAGGACTCAGCCAATTGCTAGTTCATCATTTAGCATTAAGGCATTCCCTGGGAAATATTCCACCTTCTGACTCCACGACCTCAACCAAGCTTCAAAATCTATCATTGCTGTGTACAGTATTAAATTGTTTGTTTAAAACTTATACTGTGTGTGTGTGTAGGTACATTCATCTGGTGAAAACAATTTCCGTGGAACCTAACACACCAACCCGCCCTCTCCATTTACATTAATTCTTATGGGGAAACTGAATTTGCTTAACATCATTTTGCTTAAAGTCGCATTTTTCAGGAACATAACTACAGTGTTCAGCGAGGAGTTACTGTATATCAGGCACCTCTGGATGACATAATTTCTAAACAAAGGATTACAATATCTAATGTAATGCTGCAGCTATATCTTGCCCCAGGAAGCCTGCAGATTGAATCACTTCTGTTCTCCCCGTCTCATAACACAAGACCCAAGCAGATATTCAATATAAGGTGGTAAACTCAAAACTGATAAAAGGAAATATTTTTTTCTTATATAGCACACAATTAGACTATAGAACTCATTGTCACAGGATATCACTGAAGCCAAAAACTGGGCAAGTTTAAAAGAAATGAATATTTCCATGGATAATAAGAGCCAGAGTTGTTATAGTTCATGCTAATATACATTTTTGAGAAGATATTAAGCTACAAGGCTTAAGCCAGTCTTTGCTGGCAGTTAGGAGGTTTTTTTGCACCATTTTAAGAAACATCTGGTACTGGCCACTTTGGGAGAACACATCTTGAATTACATGGAGCATGGATCTGATCCTGGATGGCAATTTCATTATATTCCTTGTATGTCTGGAGAAATGTCTAGATGACCTTGACAACTGGATGTATTGGAGCTTTTAAATAAAGAGTTGATAAAAAGTCAACATTTACACACGGTAATCTAATAGAGAGAATAAATGTGATTCTTGGAGTGGCTTTGCATATTCCCACATATGAGTTATGAACCAACCATTGCATCTTAACAACAGAACCTTCTCTGAGCAGTGCCTGTGACAGCACACATGTTCCTCCTCTTATCCCTCTCCTCAGTGTCTTCGAACATTCTGAGGGTGAGGCTATATCAGTGTATGCTGTGCCTTTTACCATCTCAGCTCCCTCCAACCGGTTATGCCAAATGGAAGTGAACCTCTCTGGTGCATCAGGTCTGGGTTTTTCTACTGTATTTTAATGCTTTTAGATAATTGTTGTTGTTAACTTTTAGTGTTAGTGTTAGTTTAGTTAGTTTCTAGGTTTAGGTTTGGTTCCTTGTGATGACAGAAGCCAGGATTTAAGAGATGTTCTTCTTGCCCAGCCAGCTTCCTGGCATCGGATGATCACATTAGGTGCTCCAAATGCCTCAGAGAAGGTCATTCTCCTTCTTCTGGATATTCTATTGGTCAGACTTCCACACCCAGAGTGGGTAAGCAGAGGCAGAATAGTCTGTATGTGTTCTTAAGCCAATGATTTCTGGGAGATTGTTGGATCTGAAGACCAAGAGGCCTGTTTCATCTCCAGCTGCCTTGTCTGGTAAGACTAAAGTTCCTAAAGGATCCCATTGGTCTAGGTTGTCATTGGTTCCTGCTTCTGTTCCTATTTTGTTGGATCATCCTGTTAAACCTGCTAGGGTGTCAAAGGCATTGTTTGATCAGTTGATGGCTAAAGACCCCACTTTTAAGCTGTTGGTTCTGAAGAAATAGGTGCGAGAGAAGACTACTACTGTTAGCTGTGCCAGATCCTATAGGTCAGACTTACTGGATCTGTCCGATTTCTCTCATGTCTTCTGCAATTCTGACACTGAAAACTAAACCGTTCACAGCACATGGTTACAGAGCTGAGACTCTCTCCAGAGCTGCTGATGCCTAAACCCATAATATTGGTACTGTTGTTCATTCCCACTTCAGTGCCATTGTTGGATCTGAAAGGGGCTATTATGATGGTGGTTGATGTTCACCATTAAGCTTCTTGAACACTCATCGGATTTGAATGAGAGGCTGTTGGGGAAGAGGAAGAGAGAAGCTTTGATAGATCTAAATTCACTTCATCCAAAAAGAGGAGTAGATTAGAAGATTATTGTGAATCTGTCTCCACATCTATCTTTGCCTCCTTCTCCTATACTCCTATAAGTTCACCAAGCTGATCCTTGTCACCTTTTATGTGTCTACACCCGCTGTTGGTTTCTCTGATGATAGCCATAATGGGATCTGAGATTGGATCCTCAGAAGAGGATAGAGGGAGAGTTAAAAGACTTAGGTGGCAAAAATTTGAATGGTTCAAGTCTAGGTTTCCTCAGTCTTTTGGAGAGTTCCTCCTCTGGGTATGTTCCTGGATCCCAAGCAGGGATGCCCATAGGATTCAGGAGGCCTGGGGCAAATCAATTTTGAGGCCTCCTTCCATAAAAAAAAAAGTTGCAATACTATAGAATACTATATTCTCGTGGGGGCCCCTGTGGGGTCTGGGGCAAATTGCCCCACTTACCGCCCCGCCCCCTCCCCCCCCGCCTGCAGCCCTGATCCTAGCTATCAGAGAGACTGACAGTCCTGGTCTCCATGATCTAATCTACCCCCAGAATTTTTGAATCATCCACCTTATGGCAATAAAAATGATGTTCTGACCGATAAGGATCTGTTAGCTGAGAATTATGTGCATCTAATTCTGCCAGCTCCATCTGCAGCTCAAACAGTGATTCCTGACATTTTGTCGGAAGAAGAAGTGCCTGTCTTTGAGCAGGGTCAGGTGGATACTGACTTTGATCCTGATTTGTCAACTGATGAGCATATGGACATTGCTGCTGCATCATCTTTCTGAGCATCCTTTGCAATTCCACAAATTAGTGAATTGTATGGAATCCACTTTGAACTTACCTTGTTGCTGTGGAAGAGGTGTCACATCCTGTATTCAACGTTCTAGGTCCTCCTTCAAGGAATAGGATGTCTTTACTCGTATTGGATGCCACTTGCAACCTGCTAAGGCTGTGTATTTTGTCAGCCTATCTAAGATACCAGACAAATGCTATAAGATACCTCATGACTGTTTTTCATATTTTCATACTCACTATTTTTACTGTTCCTCTAATGAGCCAGAAGGATAAGCAAATTACATGCCTTGATAGCCAGTCATCCATTTACTCTTTTTCACAAAGACAATGTGGTTCTTAGACCTGATCCCAGGTTTTTACCAAAAATAGTGTCACAGTTTCACATCAGTTAATTTACCAGTGGTTTTTTCCCCCCAAAGACTCATGCTAATAAAGGGAAAGTGCTTCACATACTTAAGATGCTAGAAGAGCTTTGGTATCTTATTTAAATAGAACAAAGCATAAAAAAAAGTTTCAATACTATAGAATACTATATTCTTGTGGGAGGCCCTGTGGGGCCTGGGGCAAATTGCCCCACTTACCCCCTCCCTGCAGCCCTGATCCCAACTATCAGAGAGACTGACAGTCCTGGTCTCCATGGTCTAATCTACCCCCAGAATTTTTGAATCATCCACCTTTTTAGGAACTCTTCTAAATTATTTCTTATGCTCAGAATGATGAAGTGTCATGTATCTGCTCAGACTATTTCCAGATGGGGTAAGTAGTGTATAATTGAATGTTACAAGTTAGCAGCAATTCCTGTGCGTACTGTTGTGAGATCTCATTCCACTAGGGCAGTAGCAGCATCATTTGTTTATTCCTACTGGGGCAATATGTAAGGCTACTACTTGGAAGTCAGTCCATATGTTTACTAAACATTATGCTTTGGATTTGGCTTCAAGAGAAAATATTAGGTTTGGTGAAGCAGTGCTGCAATCATCATTTAATTAGGAATCTGTCCTACTTCCTGAGTTTTTTTAGCACTGCTTGCCAAATTACACATAAGTGGAAATATGCAAAGCCATCTGAAGAAGAAATGAGGTTTGGTTACTTTTAACCAAAGTTCTTTGAGAGGCCTCTGCATACACTCACTTCCTGCTCTTCTTTCCCCTTTTCTCAGAGTCCTATTTTGGTTCCTTTGGGTCAGTGGTAGAAGCAACTGAGGCAGTAGAGGGGGCAGCACCCTTTATGTAGCCTCACCTTCAGAACATTCAGCGACAGTGAGAGGAGCAGCAGAAGGGGGCACAAAGGCTCTCTAACAGGCACTGCTTGCAGAAGGTTCTACCATTAGGCTGCACTGGTCAGCCCAGTACCCACACATGTGAACATGCAGTCATCTCGAAGAATTCCAGTTACAAGTAAGTAACCTTTTCTTTTCTTTTCTTTTTTTTTTTACCAGATGCCAGTGAGAACAGTTGATAAATACTTTTACAATGGTTTCTTATAAATAATCTCCAACTCTAGGAAAACAGAAATCTCGCCATCAGGTTTTAGGAGGAGACTCTTGCTTCCTTCATATTGACACTTATTGAAGAGATTTGTTCAGATCTATCTCTTCGGTACTTATCTGGTCCCTGTTATTGTAATATCTGAGTTCTTCATAATCTTTAATGTATTTATCTGTGAGTTAAGAAAGTGCTATCCTCATTTTGCAGAGGGGGAACAGAGGTAGAGAGAGACTTGCAGAAGGTCATACAAGAAATCTGGGGTGGAATAGGGACATGAACTTGGGTCTCCTTGTGCCCTAACCACTAGACAATCCTGTTATAATAAATAGCTGCACTAATTTAACTGAGAACCTTAAGCATTGCTATGTTTGAACCCAGCTGCATCAAAGGCTAAGCGTAGGCAGGAGCTCTTCAAAATTAGGCTAGGCATTTGTCATTTGATTATGATGCAGAGAGGATCATTGCTACTGAATGAGAGGCAGTGCCGTAGCAGTTTTACAGTATTTTAAACAATCAGTTAAGCGTTATTAAGGAGCTTTTACTGTAAAAGAAAGGAGCATTATGCTGAGAGGTACTGGTAAAGGAGCATTATGCTGAGAGGTACTGGTGACTGCACTGATCACAAATCTCAGGACTGGGTGTGAATGCACCTTTCAATTTACATAACTGAGTTAATCAGAAGCCCCCACTCTAAAACAAAAGGAGATTGTGAAAAACCCTGGAGTTTGATTTTGCATCTGTGCGCATGATGGAAGGCAGAACACATGGAAATTGAGAGGCAGAGGCAAAAAGCAAGAAAGCCAAGCACTAGCTTGTGAGCACGGTGTGACTTGGAAAAAGCTAGAGAGAGAATTTTGGGTCTGGTTTTAGCTAAAGAGGCTTTGGAGCTGTGAAACTGCACCTTTTGTTCTTGGTTCTTCCAGAGTTCAGAGTAGGAAGACTTTGCACGTTCCTTGTAAATAAACAAGCATGTGTCAAAATTCCACATTCCAACAATTTCTTCTTCCAACTGGCACGTCTCCAGGGCCCTAAAATTTGACTAGCCACTCAGGTCAAAAAGAGGTAACAGCATATTATTAAAATGAGATCTATGACTTTTGCTATTTTTCCTTTGTATGTCTGTGGTGAGCTGTGATATCTGCTATTGATTGTGTATAATTCTTAGCTACACCTAGTCTGTACTAAAACTCACTATTGTTTTTGTTACCCCATCTTACCTTACCATCCTACTGCCCACCTGTTATGTATTGTCTGTTAGACTATAAGCTCTTTGGAGCAGGAAGTGTCACTTACTATATATGTATACAGTGGCTAATGCAATGCTGTCATGACTTAATTGAGGTAATTAGTCACTACCACAATATCAATGTAAAATAATTATATTTGCCTTCCTTCGCCCCTCTAATTAGACTGTGTATAACTTACTATGAAAGACCACTCACCCAAATTAAGATGTACGATTATCCAAGTACTTCAATGTTGGAAGGAACCACTTTCACATACATTATTATTGTTTCTGTTTTAGTTTAAAAGATGTACAGGTTGTGCCTAATCTACCCCAAAATGTCTCTTTAAATCATTTAGTGAGAAAGTAGGGATGGAAAAGTCTTTAGATAAGATAATATATAATTCATTGACCATTACCCCTTAAGATTTAGCCAATGCAGGATTGTGCGCTACAGCACATTTAAGAACTTATGTTTCCATGTTCTGTGAACATATGTTGTATACATGACTTGGCTCATTAGGGTTTGTTCCATGCTCTCATGTGCTATGTTGGACTTTTAAATAATTCTATATTGCAATATATTGGTCCTAGCTAACTTAATAATAGTATCTTAAAACAGGAAATTGATTAAGGAAGCCAATTTTGCTATATTACAGCATTAACATACCAGCTATTGCTATTTCCTGAAATAGTTGAACAAAAATATTGTTATTAATGATGAATAGCATTTCCATAGCACTTTACACAAACAATAGTCAATCCTGCTTCATGCTAATGCACTCACAAAGGCCTTTTTCTAAACTGTCTTGACACCTTTATTTTTCTACTGATTCTGTTTGAAGAGAGGAAAATAGGAGATTGGGGGCGGGGGAAAGAAAAAAAATCTGTCCAACTAGGACAGAAAGAAAAGAGAAGAGGCGCATTCATACCAGGCCAGGAAGTAGGCAGATCACTTGTTCAATACTATAGAAGAAGTGAAAAGAGAGGGACTCATGCCCACCCAGCTCAGGAAGTGCCTTTCAGAGAGTCTGAATGATTCAAAGCCAAACATCATAATGGAGAATTCCTTCCTCTCCTCCGTGATCTCCCTAACAGGACTTGAATACCAAGTTATCTTCCTACCACCACACATCAAAACCCATCACAGCTATATTAAGAAAAGGAAAGAAAACAATATGGAGAATATTGTTACTGTCACTATATAAATCTGGTATTTAATACATTGGTGACCTTGAGCATTGTGTTTGGTTTCAGGATAACAAGAGAAAGGCACAGAGAATAACATTTAAAATCAAGTCCATCCTCTTGCAAGGCCAAGACATCATCAACTAAAAGTGAACATATCAGCCAGGAAAGGTCACGTTCTATTTTCAGTTATGCTGGTTCAAATCCAGATTTGCGCTCACACCACCTTGATAGGTGCAGTGTACGAACATTGGGAGTAATTCATTTGGTTTTTAATAAGATTACTCTGGATTTATACCTCTGGAACTGAGAGTAGAATTTGGTTCTAAAGTGATACAATACTTGGTCACATCAAAAACAGAAAAGGCAGAAATATATATGGTCCAGAGAAGGGCATCAAAAATTATTAGACACCTCATGTACCCAGACTAGGGGCCGCATATGTATGCTTTGATTCTTAAATCTTAGTTTTCTTTTCACTTCATCGTAATTTCATTGTTCCTCCCCTGCCCCTTGTACTTCTGTTTACCCGCTTCATGGTTTTCTATAGCCATGGTACCTCTAGACTAAAGGCTATTGTGGCTAAATTAGTGTCTATCCCTTAAATCTGTGACTTCGGTGGCTAAATCCTGTACAGCTCATTGAAAAGGTAGGAGGTTCAGCTAAATGTCCATCTTTCCTGTCTTCCTGTGGTGGCACTGTTCTCACCCTTGAGATTAATGATGTTCTGCTTTAGGTTGACTTGGCCGTGGAGTTTTATGGGTAATTTCTGCACTATTCCTGTCATTAGAAGAGTGTCTGGTTCATGGATTGACAGAAATTTATAATTAATTAAAATAAATTAATAATACTTTGCATTTTTGATAACACTTTTCATCCAAAGTTTTCAAGGTCTCTCACTGCTTACCTGTCTAGGGGTCTATTTAAAATTATTATTTAAATCAAATAAATATTAATCCAGTTTTTCATAACTGCTTGTTTACCTTTTTCTTTTTTTCTGTGAAGTCTTCTGACTTATTAAGTTGCAACTTGTAGCAATCCAGACTTTGACTTCTATGGGCTCTGTGACAGTGGTAGAGCTCGACAAAGTGTTTTGACTGAAATTTTTTCTGCAAAAAATGCAGGTTTGGCAACACCAAAAATTTAGTAAATTGAAAAAAACACTGGAAAAATACATAGTTTTTTGTTTTGAAAATGTCAAAACAAATGTTTCAGTTTTTCAATTGAAAATGAGATTGTTTTGTTCCTTTAACTTTTTTTAATTAAAAAGTTTTAAAATGCTTGAAATTTAAACATAATATTTCATTTGACCTGAAACATTTGTTTTGACTTTTCAATACACCAGAAATTTTTTTAAATCTTGGTTTTGGTTTATTAAAATTGTCAGTGACATGAAAAATACTTTTTTCACCCAGGTCTAGTCAATGGGAGTTTTTCCATTAACTCCAATAGGCTTTGGATCATGTCCATAGCTCCTGTGCAATATGTTCTATATCCTCTCGTCGTGAACTAAAGATTCCTTCATTTGCATAGCACTTTCCCTGTCACAGTGATTACATTTCTCTTCCAGACTGTTCATTGCCTTCTCTGCATTACAAAGCTGAGGCATTTGCAGGACGATGATAGTGTGAAATCTCTATATTCCATTTTGTCATTAACCATTTTGGACAGGGAGTGACAGGTCCTTGACTGGTGTAAATCAATGCAGCTCCATTGAAGTCAATGGATTTAAAGTGCCTAAGGATTTAGTCCAGAATGTAGGGAACATTTCCAGAGGAACTTATAGTGTGAGACTGTGCGTTTCCATGTGTTTTTTTGTCCTGCTTGACCGGGAGGAGGTGGGTACCCTCCTATTAGACAAGAATTAACTTTCTTTCTTTTTTTCAGCTTCAAAAATATTCCAAAAGGCTTTGGGGAAGGGAGAAGGAGTAACCGAGCTCACTGAATTGGAAAATGAGGAGGCGGAGATAAAGAGCATCCTAGAATGTCTTGAGAACAATGATTTGGTATGAACAGTGTCTATGCAATGCAAAAACAGTTTACGTGAACCAGCCTCCTTCCTTTTGCCTCTCCCATATAAACCAACTTCTCCTCTCACCTGTCCTCTGTGATTCATCCCATCTACTTACTTGATTTGATTCAGTCTATTTCCCTCTCATATTTCCCATATACTCTGATTCCTTCTCTCCTGACCCGTCCCACCAATCACAGTACTTGGAATAATATTATAATCCACAGAATTTGTCAGAAACGATGTTAAATTCTCACTTTCCCATAGATCAACACAAGTCACTGTTTTCTGTCCTCCTTGCAGTTGTCTGTGGAGCACCAGCTTCACATCTTGAGAAACCTAGAAACAAAAATCAATGTTGTCAATCACCTCAGTAGTGACTTGGCCCAGCGGCTGGTTGACATCACCTCCATCAATCTAATCAAGAATTCGGTAAGAATATAAGATGTAGGAGAGAAAGAGGGACTCAAAACTGTATCCAGACATCCAGGTCTTATTCAGAGCTTCATTCTTTCTCTAGGTAATAGTGCCATGAACAATAAAGGATGGTTATTGGTGTCCTGGGCATGTCATGTGACATGCTTCTGAAGCCCATATGATAGCCTGAGCTGAGATTTTGTCAGCTCTCATGAGTTAAGTAAACATATTCAGGTTTATTCAGTAACTGAAGTGAACTATAGCAGACTCTGTGGCGCTTTTGGCAAAATTATATTCTAGAGCTAGTCATTATTCCGTTTCCTATATGTGAAAATTCTTCTGTTAGATGCATTTTTCTTCAAATATCACTTAATGTTGTTTATTATTACACATATTTATTATTTGTATTATAATAGTGATGAGGAGACCAGTAAAAGACCAGGACCCTACTGTGCTTGGGATTGCATAAAACACAGAACAACAACACAGTCCCTGTCCCAAGGAGCTTGTTGGTATAGAACTACTGCCATGATCAGACCCAATTGTGGCTGCATGATCCTTTAGAGATTATATAACATATTATATGTAAAGTGCTTTGCGATCCTTCAGGAACCCAAATTTAATGCAGTTTTATAATTTTATCATGGATATTTCTAGGAAAGCAATGCTTGTCCTTGAATTGCCTGTTACCAATGTCTAAACAAGGCATTTAAACATATTTCCTCATTAGCATTCTGCCCGTTTAGAGGACAGGACCTAATTCATCCCTGATGTAAGTCTATTGAAGTGAGTGGAATTATGCCAGCGGTCCTGTTCCTTTGCCATGGGAGCTGAGTAATTCCCACTGATTTCAGTGGGAGTTACCAATGTCCTGAAGCTGGAAAATAGGATCCCAAGGATTAATTAGATCCATGATGTTGTAGCTGTGAGACCACAGGACTGTAATGGCTAAGATAGGATACATCCTAAATTAATCAGGTTGATCCCTTTTCTAATTCCCTGATAGGATTATGTTATTTCCCCCTCTCTTCTCCTTCCCCAAACATCTGGAGAGGGGGGCAGGGTTTCCAGATCTCAGCTGACGCTGTTCACTCTCTTACTTGTCTCTTGGACTCCTTTCTGATGGTAATGATTCCACAGAGAAAAGTCTTTCATGTGTAATTCTGAGTACAGCTAATGAGGGGAGAATTTCTTTGTGCTGATCTAGGAGCTGAAGGAGGAATTTGAGGAGGCTGCCATTGCCATCCTAGTGGCTGTTGGGAAGCACTGTCCAGGAGATGTTGTGGCTATGCTGCAGGAGAGATTCCAGCCAAAAGTCCTGCCCCACCGCAGTATCCTCTGTGCAATGGAGAAGCTCTGTCAACTCAGTGGTACCATCTTTCTGAACTTCCTGTTGTCTGAGTTTCTTGTTAGATTGGAAAGTGTTTCATGTTGTTCCTCTTATTCTCCAGGGAAGTATTCACCTGTGTGGCCCTACTAAACAGATTTGAGTTACCTGGGCTTTTCCTATGTACCCTTCCAATAGTGACTGCTACACTGTGGTTGGTCAAAAATTTTCCTCCTAACCTGGCTTTCAATGGAAAATTGGGGTTGTGACAAAATGAATTTTTTCATTAAAAGTGCCTGCTTTTCTTGGTAGATTTTCTTTTTTTTTGGTCAAAATATTTTAGCCCCAAACCTAAAGATTTTGCAAAAAATGAGACTTGTAGTGCCTCATGGGAGTTGTAGTTTGCTCTTCATATTCCCATTTTCCTCTATGAGCTTGGATCAGCTGCTTGACTACATCTTCCATAATGGATCATGGTCTCCTCTCTTGGTAAAGGGAGACAGAATAATGTGGAGAGCCTGGCCATGGTGCATTATACGAGATGTAGTCCAGCTGGGCAACCCAGCCCAGAGAATGGAATGGGGCCATGAAGAGCAACCTATAACTCCCGTGAGGCACTACAACTCCCATTTTCAATTTAAAATGTCTGATTTGGTGAAGTTTGGGGTTATGTTTTTTTTTTTTTTTCCTGAAAACTTAAAATTGTCGGGGGAGGAGGGCAGGATTTCAGACATCTCTGCCTTACACCATTTACTCCTGAAGGAGCTTCCTCTCATCCTCTTAGGGACAGATTGTCCATAGCCTTATTGTGGCTGTGTCAGTGGTGGGAGGGAGTTTGGGCTCAGTAAAATCATAGTATTTGTGCTTGGTAGAGTGCTGGGGCTGCTTTCTCCACACACCATCCAGGTTGCAAATGGCCCCAACAGGAACATGGCCCTGTCCCACCTCTGCACTGGACTGCAGAGCTGAGTAGGCTGCACCATCCAAAGGTGCTTTGGTTTTGTTCTGTATGTAATGTTCACGGGGCAGGTGCATCATACATGCTCCCTCCTCAAACTCCTTTGGGGCAGTACAGCTTCACACTGCCTCCATCATAGGCATATGCCTTAAAGGTACAATCTGGCCCAAGGCACAAGGTAAGTCCTGTACCCTTGTGTTTTTACACTTTCATTTGGTTTAGCTCATGCTTTTGGCTGCAGCAGGAGCATCAGTTTGGCAGAGAGCATATCATCCAATGATTAATCTTGGCTTCTTGCAGAAGCCACTGACAGCTAGGAAAGTTGGGGTCTTTGGGGGCTTGAGGGGAAGGATCTGCTTCTGGGGCCAGGAAAGGAGCTTTTGAAGGAGTAGGAGGTGGAGGGATCCATTGGCTACTGCTGGGGAGTGCAGGAAGAGGTGGAAAGCTATCCTGGTGAGAAGGTGTAGGTATAGATGCCTATGTATATAAAGACGCAAAATATCTCCTGGACCTATACAACCAGAGACCCTCCTTGTGCTCTCCCTCATCTATACACATTTCCACTACAGATTTATTTTTTAGATTCTTGCATGTGAAAATATTGCATTCCATAAGAGTTCCTTTCTGGGAGGCGATCTGGGTATATTTCCAGGCCACAGATGGAAGATTTATAGTCCATAGCCAACCTTTGTCTTCTGTATGTTAGTGGATAATGAGGAGAGAGCCCTTCATGTTATAGTGTTCCTGACATTTGGCTTTTTATAAAAACTACTTTCTGGAGAAGCTGTTTATCAAGATATCAGCCCACTTGGAACTGCCCACAAGTAACAACTGCTTGTAGCAGGATCTTGAACTACATCTCTCAAAAATGCATAGACGTGTGTATCCTTTTTACGTATGTAATATGAAACATACATTCCATTGCTCTGTGGTGGGCTGGACAGGCAGATACAATTCCCTTAAGCAAATCTCCCTTCCTCCTGTACTGAAGATGAATTCCACAGGACAAAAAGGAACATTCCAGCTGGAAACAAAGTTGATTGTGTTTTCTTTTCATCTCTTCCAGTAATGGCTCCCTATATAGGTGCAATGTGGGACTGTGTCCTGCCAGCCCTGCCCCTAGTCCAGTCAGAAGAATATATGCTGATATTTAGTGATGGTGAGAATTTCAAATTTCCTTGTATTTAGGGATTTTCCATTTCTCAGGTCTGGATTTCATTTCCCGCAGACTTCCTTTATTGACTTTATGATGCATTAGGAGGGAGGAGGTGAGAGGAGAATTAGCAAGTGGTTGCCTGAGCACAGAAAAAGCAGTTCTGCCTAAACTTATACAATGAGGGGAGGGGAGGGGAAGGAAGCTCCTTATACGCTCCTCTTCTCTAACTGAGATCCAGCTACTACTGACCCCTAGCTAGCCTATGTGTTTTCTTAGGGCAAGGATGAAAGAGAGTAGAGAGATGAGGCAGAGGAAGTAGCTGAGTATATAGGTCAGAGAGGTCTGGAGAAGTGAGTCCAAGGGAGATGTTCAAACACCAGGAAGGATATATTGAATTGCATACAGAAATGTACAGAAAGGTGGCTAGGGAAGTCAGTGGAGATTGACAGAGCATGGAGCCATGGTTAGGAAGGTTGTGAAAATGAAAGGGGATGAAGATAATGTGCTCCTAATGTCTAGGAAAAGAGTCATTTGAATTCAGTGTCCAGGGCCAGATTTTGAAACCCTTTCCTCTCATTGTTACAGTATTGAAGCTAACGAGCCTTTTCCCATGAATCTGTACCTGTCACCAGGAGGGAATGTTCAAAAATCACTTCCTCGGTGCTTTGGTTTTGTTCTGTACGTAAAGTTCACAGGGCAAGTGCATAAATCCACTATTTGTCGTTTGTTTCTAATTTCAGAGGGATTAAAGATCAACTCTCCCTGTGAAATCCTCAGTTAATGGGATTCTTTTACCAAATGAGCTATGGGGTCTCAGAATTGTCATGTATTTTTTCCTGTATGGTACAAAGTGGCTAGGCCCCATTTCATGTTGACTATTCAACTTGCAAAGGCTGAATCATATAAACATGTCTGGGACCTCTGGCAGAGTTTAGAGGGGAGTAGCTATCAATTCCAGGAAGGTGGTTTTCCAAAATGAATTTGTAAAAAGTGTGGATATTCTTTATTTCAATTATGGACCATGCAGAACTTTCCAAAATGATGCTGATTATTACCAATTGTAGAGTAAAATACAATTTTTTGACTCTCCATGCAGTACTAAGAGAACTCTCCAGGTGTGCATCAAGGTACCTGGCACAGCCACCACAGGGAGCTGAGGAGCTGGACATTACCAGAGAAACTGCAGCTGCCAAAGCCTATGTGACCTTCCTGGTGCTCTTCAACAAATGGTTCCCAACTGCAAAGGGAATGGTGAGAAGAGGAAATCCTAGGCACTGAGCGTTTTTAGTATATGTGTAGAATTTGGAAGGTGAATCTGTACAGGTGGAAGGAGTCTGAAAGCCAGCACTATGGGTTGAATTGTCTATTTATCTACAGAACAGCTATAGCTTGGGTGACAGCAGGACCAGCTTCCTTCACATCTCTCTCTCTCTCTCTGAAAATGTGGTCTCATTCTTGATGTGGAGGAATCCGCCATGGGATTAAAAAAGCAGGGTGTGAAGTGAGTGAGGATGGGCTAGGACACCCTTCTGTTTCTAAAGGCTTCCTGATTTTCTGCAGGAACTGAGCATTAACTTTTTGGGACAAGGCATTAAGTGTCTAGCCCTAATGGTAGTGAAGATCCAAACATGAAGCAACATGTGAGTTGTCAGACAGTTTAAAACAGTACCTCTGTGAGGTTTTAGCTGTCCTTTTTAATCTTACCTGGGCATTCTCACTGAAGCCTAATCATGACAGTTCAAATGTCAACATTGTTAACTATTTCAATATTAATAATTTTAGCAGAAACATTCATCTGACATGCTTATCAAGTGTAGTTGGACTATAGGTGATGCAGGTAGGTTTGATTGACATTTTCCTTTAAAAGACAGCTTTTCAGTTGCTTATAACTTTGCCAGACTTCAGCTGTTTAGGCTGAAATTTGCCATGCCAGAAATCTGAATTTTTCTTTGAGATAGGATAGGAGCAGGAATTTCAGCAAAAATGGTTCAGCTGTTTCTCAAAACAAGTTTAGGGAAAATACATTTTCCTACGTTAAAAAAATACTATTGTTTCCCTGAAAAGCTCTAGAGCGTCTATGATTTGGAGCTAGGGGGGTTAAGTTTTGCTGGGGTGGTGGTGGTGTCAGTCTGCTGTCAGAACTGTGCCTTTTCTTGTTCCTGTGAAAATTTACCCAAATTTGGCCAAGTTCCAAGCCTGTGAAAGACAGTGAATGAATGAAGCAGGGGTCCTGTAGAAAAAATCCTGGGGTGCTGTGATTGTCATTAAAGACTGTATACAGAGTGCATACATACAAGAAAGTAGAATTAGGGTGGCACATGCTACCTTAATGCTGGAATTTCCTAATTTTTTAGTGTTTTGATTTACAATCCTAACCTTCTTTTGTCATAAATACACCTCTATTTCGATATAACATGACCCAATATAACACGAATTCAGATATAACATGGTAAAGCAGTGCTCTGGCAGGGGGCAGAGCTGCACACTCCAGTAGATCAAAGCAAGTTCGATATAATGCGGTTTCACCTATAACACGGCAAGATTTTTTGGCTCCCGAGGACAGCATTATATTGAAGTAGATGTGTAGAAGTTAAAGTTGGAAAAGACCTGTTATGTCATTTTATCTATCCCTGGTACCAATGCTAGGTTGTTCTCTACGCTGCCACCTCCCATGGTTTGTCTAATGTGAAATAATTTAAGCAATGGGAATTCTGTCACTTCTGTTGGACTGTTCCACATCCTGATAGCTTTCCCCACTAGGAAGTTATTTAGTAATTGTATTATTCCTAACTGCATCCTAGGCTCTAAGTTAGTCTGAGGGAAGGGATAAAGGAGACAACAGACATCATGAAGAGGAACAGGCACAGATGGAACAAAAGAGACCTGGGCAGAGGGATATGACCAGAGTTCTCATCACACTTTTCCTATTTTAGCTCTTAGAGGAAAGTGAATTTACAAAGCACAGTAAATTGGGCAATGTTGCAAATACCAGTGAGAACACAAAAATAATCAAAAGGACCCAAAGAAGCTAAAACTACAGGCAGCAAATTTCACTATCATGTTCAACCTGGGAAAATGCAGGCTAATAAACATTGTTGGGGAGGCAGGATGGTCCAATAATCTGAAATGCTGATATTCAGTGAAGGAGGAATGTTAAAACAAATTTCAGGGTGAGAATGAAAATTTTACTGTGTAAAACAGCAGCTATAAGTCAGTGTGATTTGACACTGAATACACAGAAACAACCTATCACAGACCTCAGAAATGAGAGACCTTCTCTAGAAAGTTTTCTTGAGATATCACTGTTAAAACTGTAGATATTTCCAGGAACCTCATGGACATGTTGGTAACTATACTCAATCTCGCATGGCAAATGTTTATTCCTTGCTTTTTCTTCCTCCTGCTTAGGTGATGGAAGCCACACTGGATGTAATTGGCCAACTATTTTTCATCATGTCTATTCAAACACTGAAAAATCATCTTCAGTGTTTGATCTCAGAACTCTTGCATCAGTATGGGACCAAGATACAACATTTTTATGTCACAGAGGTGAGCAACCCAAGGGTATGTCTGTTATTAGTGACTAGAGGAGTTAGATTGCTCTTCACTACCACAGAGCCATTGTTTCCATGTTGTGAGGAGATACTGATTCCAAGACTAGGCTAGGTCTAAAAGGAGCTGGGCAGGGACACATATCTAGAATAAGAAATAGATGAGGAACTGGTTAGATATTTTTCAAAAAACCAGAAGGAAAACTGGGAATAGGATACAACCAGTTGAACCACTGGCCTGATCTCAAATGATGGCAGGTGACAGATTCAGGGGCCTATGGAATGAAGCATATGGTCTGCTTCTTGTCCCTGGAGGTTCAGGAAGTACAGAGACAAGTGTGGGATAAATTCAGCCATTGATAGGCTGTGTGGAAAAGCTTTCATAATTAGAAGGAGAGTTCCATAGCTGATTGGTTCAATAGATAATTCCTTATTACTCTTCTCTTTTTTACCACAGTGCCTGTGCCATCTTCTGGATGCTGTACTGTGCCACGGGAAATGGAGTAAGAGATTATACCATAGTCTGGACAATATTCTCAGTACTCTATTCACACAGGTAAGGAGAGTTGACTCCAGTCAAGAATGGAGAATAATGTCACTTTGCTCCAGATGGCACTCTTGGTCGATATTTGATTTTGCCCTTTGCAGTTGTGTGCTCTCCATCACTTTCCTGTCTCTTGTCCTGGGCTGTTTTGTTTCTCAGATATCTTAAAGAAGGGTGAAAAATCTAACATTTCTGCAGAGGGCTCTCAAGACTGAAATTTTAGGGATGATTTGCCCTGCTATTCCATTGAGAAGGGAATGCCAGCTCCGAGGATGGAAGCACTGCTATTCCCTTCTCTGTCATCACAGATCTGTCCCTCTTCATCTGCTGTTCTCTTCTCTATCACACGGGGCACTGCCTTTCTCTTCAGCTCTCTAGTCTCAGGTCAGGAAGTGGGTGCTGCTTTCTCCTCAACAGGAAAGGTTCATCACAAGACCTCTCTTGAGAATAAGAACCTAACAACCTCCCTTGGAGGAATTCTCTCTTCTGATGCACCAATCAGAGTCACACAGACTCTTGTTCTTCTGTCAGTGGAAAACTTAACAAACATATCAGAGACTATCTGTGGGGCTGAATGATGCAAATATGTTCATTCTCTTTTAGAATAGCTGGTTTGCTAAATATTCCTGGGGTGTTGAAGTACCAGGTTTTCCAGCTTCTGTGATTGTTTCAAATCCTCCTTTGCTGTGGCACCATGTGTCTGTGACAGGGATTTCTTCTGTTTTCAGGTTTGCGCTAAGACTGAAATATCTGATACGCTAAGTAACTGGAACCAAACTTCTGCATTGCGAGCCTTCCAGGTGCTGGGTAAGAATAGAAAGAAACATTGAAATGAAACAACAGTAACAGGATCTCAGATTCCTGACTCTTCTGAAAACCGCATTTGGAAATGTGGTGATGGGTTTTCTTCCCTTTACATCACTTGTTATTAGTCAGACTTCTCTTCTGTTAGGTCCTATTTATCAGGAGGATATTATGGCTTTCCTCAGAAAGCCGATGGAGGGTGAAGAAGAGGTGGAGTGCACTGCAGCTCTTACAGTCTTGAGAGAAGTTACCCAAGAGCGTAAGTAAGAAAGGAAAGCGCAAGAACGGAACTGTGGTGGGGGAGTTTGTCTGCAACTTGCTTATATTCTCTCTGGCACTAGCAAGTGCCATCAGCGTCTCCCTTTCATGAGTACCAAATGAATGCATAAAAATGATATGAATTATCAGTGTGCCTCTGACTGTCAAACCCAGGGACCAGGTACTTACTTGTCTGACTTAAGTGGAACCATGTCCCAGCTGAGGCTCTTGCCCCAGATTTTTGGAACCAGCCTCTTGTGTGCAGGGCAGATTTAAGCTTGGCGTTAGAACTTTGTGTGTGAATGTCTGAACAATTTTATATTTGAAATCTGAATTCAAGCATACATTCCCAATCTTAATTCATGTTCACAACCTTACTGATGTTCTAACAGTGCCAGATCCTCAGTGGGTATAAACCAGCATAGCCCTATTCAGTCTCAGTCTGGCAGCAGGAGCAGGGTCAGGCAAAACAATCCTCACCATGATAGGGCTGTCTCACATGATTAGGGTGAGGCTTGCAACATATTGAAAGAGTCCCAAAATACCTGTGGCGTGATGCAATGCTACTGTGCCGTGATGGTGCATCATGAAATGGTGATGTAATCTTATAGTATGACAGTGGTTGTGCGTACATAACTTTTCCTGGAGCACAGAGTCTAAGAAGGAGTTAACCAAATGTTTATCTAATCCACAAAAAGGCAAGAATGCTGGTAAAGGAAGTTAAAAAGAGTGAGGAGCTTCTTGTGATAGACTCCAGCCTGCCAAAACCCCTGTCTGTGTTCCTTTCAGCTCCCCATATGGACAAAGTAAAAGACACCATGGTGCAATCTGTGGCTCTCCTCATACAGGAAAACAACTATCAGGTAAGAGAACACTCAAATGTCTGGGAACAGATTTGTCTTAAACTTGTAGAGTGGGAGATGAATGTATAGAATCACCAGTGTAACTAATGGGAAGGATTTTGCCTGTTGGGCTGGGGCAGATTGTTTGCACTGTGGGTCTGACAACAGGGATGATGCAGCTGCATTCTCTGATTTCTCATTTATGATCAGCAAGACCCGATCATCTACTTAAGAAGCACAATGTAAAAAACTCTACTGTGGGGATGAGCATTTCAGACAGTACATTTGTGGTGCACAATGGAATTTTTAAATATCACTGATGGTCTTCATTTGTGTGTCTCTTGGAGGTTAAAAGTCCCCTCTTGCAGCTGATTAGAAGTTTTGCATGCTGTGACTATCTTATCCTGCCAGGAGGCAGTGTACTTGTGGATTTTCTCATTCGGCAGTGTGAACTCCCTGTCTTCACCGTGGTAAGAAACAGAAAAATGTCTTCACTTATTTTTAATCCTCCTGGCCTCTTAACAATTATTGTTACCCTTTCCCTGGATCTTTCAAACTCTGCTATACCTTTTCCTGCTATGAATGTATATACCACTATGTATAGGGTTACCAGATAGCAACTGTGAAAAAATGGGACAGCGGGTGGGGGATGATAAGCACTTGTATAAGAAAAAGTCCCCAAAAACGGGACTGTCCCTTTAAAAACGGGGTGGATAGTTACCCTAACTATGTACCATTGATGTAGAAAATATCATACTATGTTCTGTATAATTTTCTGCCCCTTATTGCTGTCTTCACCAGTATCCACCAATTACATTTATTTAAGTTAAAGGGATGGCGTCAAGTATGTTTACACCAAAATGCAGGTTTTGGTTTTTGTAAAAACAAAAAATTACAAACCTTAATGTGAATGGGAATGATTTCACTTTTTCAAAATTTCAGTGAAAAGTGCTTTTGGGACATGGCAAGCTGGGAGAAGGAAGGGGATTTAATTGAGCTTCAACTGTTTTCTTAAAGACTACTGTGTTTGGACTCAAATAATTATCTTTTAAACATTCCTCTAGATACCTGCAGTCACTTACTCTATCCCTCTTCCCCTCCATCTCAATGTGGTTAGAAGGCAAATAGATAAACTTGTCCTGATTTTTCATCTATTTATAGAATCCTGAAGGTGACTGGGATGAAGAGGCAGTCCAGGTGTATAGTGTCAACACCCTAAACCTGGTAAGCATGAATACACATGGACTGATCAAACTTTCCAGTAGTTCCACCCAAAGGGTTCCCCCTGACTTCCTCACCTGCACGCACCAGCTGACACATGCCTCCAAGGGATCTTCTTTTGGATGTGTTCCTTATGAGAGCCATCTATATGCAAAAGAGCCTGGGTTGGTCATGAAGAGGGCAGTATGTGATTGGCTAGGAAGAGAGGAAAGGAGTACCTTGGATCCCACTAAGTGCTGAGTTCTTCTTGTGAGATGTTGAGTATGCTTAACTCGCTTTAATTTCCTTAACATGTCCCCTCAAATGCCAACTTACTGGAGGTGCTTAGCATACCAAAGGAATCAGGACCATAATGAGAAGGAATAATCAAACAAAACAGTATAGATTTGGATGGGCTATTGTGAGAGGCAGAGAAAAGCAGTTGTATCTGCCATTAAGTAAGAGGTCAGAGTTCTGAAGTATTGGTTAAGAAGCAGCAATTTATTCCCATTGATAAAAGGAAAGTCACAAGAGAGCTGATGTTGCATGTGTAACACCGACAGACCTCAGTTGTGATCAGGCAGGATCAACGCTGGGACTTCTGGAGCTAAATGCATGAGCTAAAAGCCACATGGCTCTTAACTAAGGCTGTAGAGCAGACTCATTAATCTTTCTCTAAGTGATCTCAGTGCCACTACACAGGACAGACCACCACACCTAGGAGGTGCATGGATTACACATGTATAAAGATATCCAAACCTATGCTGTTTGTTGCTTTCAGGTGCCCTGGAAAATGCTATTGCAGTTCGTGTGCCCTCTGGAGTACGTCAACACTTTGATCCCCATCTGCAAAACCTTGACATCTTTGTTCATAAAGTCAGGGAAAGGAGGCCTATCTCCTTACTTGGCGGAGTTCCACAGACGACGTTAGTATCAGAACACCTACATTTAATTAAATCTCCTTCATAATATAAGACGTGAATGAAACTTTCTGCTGGAGAAGGTTACTGGACTGACACTAGTAAGGTACCTAGCCTTTTAGCAAGAGGCAATGCAATTCTTGTGGAATCTTCTCATGCAGTCAGAGCGCACCCAACTCCTCAGTATACACTCTTACATTACATATGGAAAGACATAAGCAACCAATGAAAGTGCTGCATTTCATTCCAGTTTTCATACACTGACCAAAACTCTTCTCAGCATTCAAGTTTTGAATGCTAGAAATCTATAAATAAAGAGCCTTATGAGCAGGGAGATGTACCTAAAAAGAAGCACAAGTGTACAAGAAAATTTCCCAGGAAGGTGAAAATCATGCCCAGCCATATTGGTTCTACCTTGAACTATTTAGAGAGCAACACAAGTCTTTATTTGTGATCCTGAATGAGACTGTCCCCTAGAGTTCATATTTTTATTATAGAGTAGACTGGATTGAGACACCCTAAATAGCTAAAAGTTGCAAAGCAAAGCTCCAAGAGGCATATAAATACTCTGGGGCTACCATTATATATGTTTATATGAAGACAATGGTGTTCAAAAGGTTCCAGAATCTACATAATTGTTTTCTGTTTTACAAGCATCCTTTCTTGATAGTTTTCCAACTCTGATGTCTTTTACTTATCCAGTTGTCTTTCCATCCAGTTATTTCTCACTTCTTACCCTTTAAGTATCTTTAGTTTTAATGTTCTGTGACTCATAGCAGGGATGCTGACAGGAGTCTTGGACACCTGGCCAGGTGTTTAAATGCTCTGTTTTATTTTTGGTCATACTCACCTGTCCAAGAAGGGGGAGGGTAGCTCAGTGGTTTGAGCATCAGCCTGCTAAACCTAAGATTGTGAGTTTAATCCTTGAGGCGGCCATTTAGGGATCTGGGGAAAAATCTGTCTGAGGATTGGTCCTGCTTTGAGCAGTGGGTTGGGCTAGATGACCTCCTGAGATCCCTTCCAACCTTGATATTCTATATTCTAAGAGTGGCAAAACTGAGACTGACCTTATAACAAGTTAGAGAACAACTCTGTTGATCAGTAAACACTATCTACAGGTTTAAAAAAATTGTCTAATCTCTAACTCACAGCTCAGTATGTTGCCCCCAGCTCTCCAGTACACTCAATAAGTTTCCATTTCTTTTTATGACAGCAACTGAACTCCCAACCCCTCAGGCACTCCTGCTACATCTTTTGGTGAGCAATTCTTCCTTTAACTTATCTATTTGGTCCAGGAAACTTTCATTTAGTTCAATAAAAAATCATAAAACATTTAAAATATGTCATCTATGAAGCCAAAGTTTGCAGTGGTTGGGCCAGCTGAGCCTTTCTTAAATTATACTGGATGGTGATGGGCAGTGACCATTTCGAAGGATAATCTTCCAGATCTGCCTGCACATCGTGGCTGGATCACTTAGGGTCTCCGGTGCTGTCTGGTGTGGCAACAGGAAATTGAAAGCAGGCCTCTGTGGCTATCTGTGTGAAAGAATCTCTGACATGAGGGGGACCTGCAAATGCCATTTATGCTATAAATAAATAAACCTGTTCCAGACCGTCCTGATCTCCATCCCAGCACAAGCAACCTGTTAAGAGACAAAATGAAGCATTATACTTCAATCTCCCAACCTTTCCTTTTGCTTCTAGAGTCTTGAATTGAACGCTGGCTCTTCATTTTCCAGGTGATTTCATTGTATCCCTACAAAGATGGAGGCTGTGGGGTTGTTGCTCTCCAGCTGGTGCATGCCCTCCACCCTCTCAACTCTCTCCATCCTGTGATTCATTCAGATTTGGGACAGTTGTGGATGGAGATGATTCCTGAGCTTATACAATATCTAGAAGGTAAGGAAATGGGAGGTGGGTTCCCAGAACAGCTGCTGTGTGTGACAGGCTCTGAGTCAACTTTCCTGTTGATTCAGAGTACACTTGCATGGTCCCATGGAAGTAGTATGCATCTGTGTTAAGGCAGCTCTTATAGACTTACACAGTCCTGCTCCCACTCAAGTCATTTAAAGTTTTGCTTCTGATTTCAATGGTAGCAAGACCGGCTCATAGTGGTTTATCCAGCCCAACACACCACTGCAGATTGACATTTGCTCTTGAGTCAATACATTGTAATACAATCCATTTCTTCCAGCTTCACTGGGTTTAGGTCTGAGCCTAGATGTACAAACACACTTCAGTCTTCCTATTGGCTTATGCTCCATTCTTGTGTCTTTTCCTGTTTGACTGGAGATCTGATGAGTGAGGCAGGTCAGAACTCCCTCCACACCTCCTGAGTGCATTAGGGACTTTCTTTCCTAGTAGCCCTGGTTCCCTGAGTCAGATCTGGAAGGGAAGGAAAATCTGTTTGCCAACCTTGTTTTTTTTCCTATATTATTTAGCTAGGATCAAATCCTGAGGTCCTTAGTCCTTATTCAGGCTCTCATTGACTTTTCAACAGGAATTTTCCTGTGTTGGGGTGCAATGGGGATGGAGAGTCATAAGTCTCTAAATATAGTCCTGGAAATGCCAGCTGTGCAGTATCTCCATCAGCTTTGATAATAACTTTTTCATAGATCCATAGATATTCAGGCCAGAAGGGACCATTCAATCATCTAGTCTGACCTCCTGTATAACATCCAGAAGAATTTCTCCCAGTTACCCTTGTATTGATCCCAATAACTTCTGCTGAACTAAAGTATATCTTCTAGTCTTGATCTAAAGACATAAACTGATGGAGACTCCACCACTTCCCTTGGTAATTTGTTCAAGTGGTTGAATAGTTTTCTTGCATGCAATATGTGTATATTGATCGCCAAGCTAAAGCACACATCCTAGCTGATACATCTCACTCTGTGCTGGTATTCGGAGTCTCCATTATGTCTTGCTGAGTCAATCTGAACAGCGTTCAAAACACTTTTGCTGACAAGCTGCATTTCTGCCCCTTCCAGCACATAGTGAAGGAACTCTGGAAGAGAAGAAATGGAAGAACAAGCTGCTTCAGGTAACATTCATCCTCTCTAGGGGCCATTAGCTCTTCAAAGATGTGTCTACTGTGTTCCACCTATGTTCAGCATGTGTCTATACTGCACAAGGGAACCACTGCAGGAGCATCTGTACCATAAAATGATTGATTGACTTACCTGCTCTTGCCAACTGTGTTCATCCACATAGCAATAAAACCATGTTTGTGCATCCACATACAGCCCGTTTTACAGCAAGGTTGTAGCAGTGCATTCTGGGATTCCTGAAGCATCCTGTTTTCCTCACTGCCCTGGGAAGAAAGTACCCTGCACTGAGTCAATATCCAGTGAAACATACTTTGCTCAGTGTACCTAGCGTAGTTATGCTGGTTAGCGGGCCATGGGGTAATGTTAAGTCTTCACCCTGTCATAACCCTACCCTCACTTTTTCTGAAGTATCTGGTACTGGTCATTGTTGGTGACAGAATACCAGATTAAATAGGCTTTCTAGCAATTCCTCTGTTCCTAATTTCTTGCATCAATAAAAGACTCTCAGACTAGCTGTCTCTAAATGTCGGGCTATTCGCATACTTTGAAAATAGGTAGCAATGAGTTTGAAGAGCTGTAAATATTCTTCCTAACAGAGACTTTCTCCCTACCCTGATCAGCTTTTAGAAAGGTCAGTGGAAGCCATTATGGATGATGCATGGTCCTGTGAGCTCGCAAATGAGATTCTTGTGAAAAGCAAAAGCTATTCTCAGAGGTGCCAAGATAAGGTCAGTTCTGGGTTTAGGGTTTAATGAATAGGAGTGAAACAACAAATGCAGACTACCTGCATTAGGGGAGGTTTCCGGGAAGATGAAAGTATGCAAGACTGGCTGGATTACAAGGTGCCCAGGGTCAGTGTTTAAGAAATACATATTAAAGCTCTTGCTATGGGGATCTGTAAGTGATGCAGCATTAGAACAACATGTTCAATGGGCAGTTGTCCCTGATGGCACCAGAATACCTGACACAGTAGAATTCTACAGTGCAGATCATTTCTACCCACTCCTTTTACTCTTCACTCATAACGTTTAGCTTAACTGCTCTCTCCTTAATTTCATCTCCTGTTCTTGTATTTGTGTCTTCTTCCATGCTGTCCTTTATGCTGGGGAAGAATCTCTGAGTCCTGTGTGTCAAAGCCCTCATCTAGCAAAACACTTAGGCACATGTTTATTTTTCAGCACATGTGTAGGCCTCTTGATTTAACCATCAAATTTATATGGGGAAACCTACAAAAACAGGATTATTTGTTAGAGAAAGTGGAATTAATATTCTCTGTTAGAAGAATTTTAAATTTCCATTTGGCTTTCATTGACGTCAGTGGGACTACTCAGATGCTTAAAGTTCAGCATGTGCAGCAGTGCTTTGCTGGCTTCAGGTCTAAGTGATTACGCTCTCCTCATTCCAATGCCCTTTTAAAATACACTTCTGCCATAAGTCTTAGGCCTTGGCTACACTCACACTTTACAGCGCTGCAAGTTTCACGCTCAGGGGTGTGAAAAAACACCCCCCTGAGCGCTGCAAGATACAGCGCTGTAAAGCGTCAGTGTAATCAGGGAGGCAGCGCTGAGAGCGCAGCTCCCAGCGCTGCACGCTACACCCATAAAGGATGTGGTTTACATGCAGCACTGGGAGAGCTCTCTCGCAGCACTGGGAGAGCTCTCTCCCAGCGCTGCTGCTCCGACCACACTCACACTTCAAAGCACTGCCGCGGCAGCACTCCAAAATTCGAAGTGTAGCCATACCCTTAGGTGGTGATCCACCCCAAAAGTGTATATTGAATATTGCGTGCTGCAGTGGGACTACCAAAATGGTTGCTAATAACCCAGCATATATAATCTACTCTTTGTGGGCAAATTATGTTTCTCATGTGTGATATTCCCATTATACTGTCTTCTCTTCTCTGGTCCTCCAACTATGGGGCCAGATCCTCAAATGGTGTAAAACAATGTAGTGAAAATTGGAGCAGCTGGTGTTCATCACTTATTAGACTCCTACAGTGACATGTGGTCATGTCTCCTTCGAGCCAGAATCGAACCAGTGACCTAAGGATTCCTATAGGCAACACTGCTACAGTGCTCCACCCTACAAGCTGAACTTGATCACATGTCACTTTAAGACTTCATTATGCCACTTTCCAGCATACAGGTATACAGAAAGACTTACAAGTAAACAGAGCCATTTACAACCAATTGTCCTGGTTAATGGGAGTCATTAAGATTCCAAGCCACCATTAATGGCCCACACTTTGCATAATTACAATAGGACCTCAGAGTTATATTTCATATTTCTAGTTTCAGATACAAGAGTGATACATTTATACAAATAGGATGAACACACTCAGTAGATTATAAGCTTTGTAATGATACCTTACAAGAAACCTTTTGCATGAAGTATATTCCAGTTACATTATAGCCACAGTCGTTAGCATATTTTCATAAAATCATATGGAATGCAATGTCACAGAGGTCACATTGTAACTGGCTCTAATTAGTGTTCCAACAGACTTCACAATTCTTTACTCATAGCCCATAATGATGTGAAGTTCTTTCAAAGATATGAAAACACCAAAGAAATTATTTCTTCTTATATACTGCAAATGGTGAGTTTTAAAATTTATTAATGGGGAATAATCATTCCCCTGTATCTAAAGATAATCTTGTATTTTTATAGTTTTTCCCATATAAATTTTATGGGGCAGTTCTACGGGCATCAAGAAACAGAGATGTGGTGAGGGAGTACCTCAGCATTATACTGCGGACTTCTCAGCAGGAGGAAGCTGAGAGAGAGGTGAGGGAAATGGAGGGGTCATCAATGAATCTCTGTGGAGAGAGAAAGGGACTAATGAGAATTTCCATAGACTGGAGAGGGGGGCATAGAGAGAAATGGAAGAATGACCAAATATCTCTCTGTGAACTAGAATGGGAGAAATTACATAATTTTGGAGTGGAGGAGGGGAAAGGAAAAGGAATATAAAGGCTATCAAAGATCTCTAAGCAAACTAGGGAAAGGAGGAGAGTAATGATGGAGGTGATAGCTTGTCCCTCCCTATACGAATGGAATAGAGACCCTCCAAAGCTTGGGAAGGGATGTGGAAGTGAAGTCTGGATGGTGGAAAAGTTGAGGTGGAGGGTACAGGTGAGGAACAAGGAAAGGGAAATGTTCCATACTGAAGCATGACTCTGTGTTTTAGGGGATTGCTTCTGCCATCAGTCTCGTAGCTACCCGTCACCTCAAGGACATCTTGGTCGTGCTTCAGGAATTCATTAACATTCTGAACCCAGACGAAACCTCACCCAGTGAGGTACAGCTGACGTGTTATTTTACTGTGAAACCAGGGCTCAAGTGAGGCTTGCAAAGCAGACAGGTTTTTCAGACTCCCCTCCATCCTTTCTTTTCAGTGACACTTCTGGGGTCATCTGTACTTGTTTAAACTTACAAAGGATAGTGCTGCCTTTTTCCGGTAGGAATTGTGTTTGTAGAAGAATGGGTTGCACTACCTGATGATGTGGGGTCTTTTAGTGACAGACCTGTGACCTGGTCACTTCTGGGCTCAGGACTAACTGCTGCAGGGCTCCCAGTCCAGTGGGTGGAAACAAAAGGCCTGCAGGAGGGGCACCACCTGCAGCAGACTCATTCCGCACCAGCAGATAGGCCTGATGGGGGACGATTGTTTGATTCATCACCAGTGACCTCTCGTCCCTCAGGGAAGCTCTGGTAGGGAGCAGTCTCTGAATCAGTTCCTCCCCTGACTGAGCTGTACTCTCCCCTTTTAATATCTTGCTCTGGACAGATAGCGGGGCGGGGGGGGGGGGGGGAATGTGTTATCTCATGTGCCACTAGACACAGGAGATTCTAAGTCTAAGTAACTTTCCCTTTTAACCCTTCCCTCCAAGCCTGACACCTGTTGCAGGTGTAGTGTGTCTGGGTGAGGGCTGACTGCATCCACAGCACCTCATTTGTATGCCCCATCACAGACCCTCTTGTAATGCACATGTACAAGGTGGGAGAGTTAAGGTTGTTTTGGGAACTTGAATTTTCTGCGTTTGTGTGATTTAAAATCTCTGCCTTCACGTTGCAATAACGTTGCTGATTGATACAAACTGTGGGTCCAATTCTGCAAAGTCTTGTTCATGAGAGTAGTGTGTTCTTCATGGACTTTGAAAAGATTATTCAGGTGAGTAAAGGACTGCAGGAATGAATTCTGAGAAATGTTACCCCATTGTCTTGGAGGCCACTTGAGTGTGCTGGAATTACTGCCCTGCACAGGAGAAGATGCTGCTTAGCTTTCCCCTGTTTCAATATTTCTTCTGTCTCCTGAAAGAGGGTGGCACTGACCCAACATCAGGCAAAACTGATCATTTTGGCCACACAGCTCTGTCTGCTGAATACCTAGGCAGAGTAACTGTGGTCATGTAAATACAGTTTAGTCCTGAAGTTTCTCCCCCCTCCTCCCTAGCTCATCACTAGAGGTTAAGGGAGAGCTCATTCAGACCCTGCTTACACAATGGATATTTCTCTTGCAATATCACATCTGTTGTAAATTACCTACTTAAAATTTTGACTCGAGTGGATGTCCTTTTAAGAGAGAGACCGGATTTGCTCTAGTTCAATCACAAGTTACTGACCTCAGTAGAGTTCACTCACATGGCAGAGAAGAATAGTTGCCTCCTCCACTGCAAGAATCACTGGGTGAAATCCTATGGCCTATAGTATGCAGGAGGTCAGACTAGATGATCAGAATGGTCCCCTCTGACCATAAAGCCTATCAATCTCAGCTGTTCTGAGAACCTCTCTTCATCTGCAGGTTTTCTCTTACCTATAGACAATTTTCTAGCACTGAATATTTGGAGAGTGAAGCAGTTTTGGTGCGTGCACGTGCGTGTGTGTGTGTGTGGTGGGGGCTTTGTCCATGAGAGTGTGATCTGGAAGGATGAGTTTGCATTTATCTCTGTTTCTACCACAGGATGCACAGCAGAATAAATGGAGTATGGCTTCCAGCACCCTTCACCTTTGCTATGACCAGGTGGCCAAGGAAATAAAGGACAACATCCTGCCCTGGGTGGACCACATCCTGTCCCAAATGTTATACCATTACTGCCGCTACACTGCCTCAGCCACGGTACTATGAACATGGACTATTGCTATGGATATTTTTCTCTTCCTTAAGCTTTAGAGTTCCTGGGGTGCAGCAATCTTTGTTTTGGGCTCAGCTTGTCTCCACTAGGAAGCTGACAGGAAACTGTCTGCTGGGACATCATCCATTATTGCTTCTCCTGTGAATGTTCTGGAAAGGGGTCACTGTAAGGGCCCCTTATCTGCACTGCATCCACAGCATAAGAATGTAGGGATTGCCATACTGAATCAGATTAGTGATCCATCTAACTACTTTTCCTGATTCTGAAGTAACACTTGCTGTTCTATAATACCCATGATCTTTCCTTTTTTAAAGATATTAAGAGTTCTTTAAGCAGAACAAAGATTTCTGGTTTGGTGTTTTTTGGTGTCAAGTTTCCTTCCCCACTCTGAACTCTAGGGTACAGATGTGGGGACCCGCATGAAAGCCTCCTAAGCTTATTTACCAGGTTAGGTTAACAGTAAGCTGCCACCACCAAGCGTGTTCGAAATCTTAGGGAAGAGCGACTTGGAACTCTGCCTTTCCCCAAAGATTTTCCAAGTCTCTAACTCCCCCCCACCCTTTCCTGGGTAGATCTGAGACTAATTCCTCCTCCCATCAAGTCCGTACACGCCTTTTCCTGGGTAGGGTTAAGAGTATACCCTCACGAATTAGTCCTGTTGAACACAGATCCAAAACCCTTGGATCTTGAAACAATGAAAAATCAGTCAGGTTCTTAAAAGAAGAATTTTAATTAAAGAAAAAGGTAAAAATCATCTCTGTAGAATCAGGATAGAAAATTACTTTACAGGGTAATCAGATTCAAAGAGCCCAGAGGAACCCCCTCTAGCCTTAGGGTTCAAAGTTACAGCAAACAGAGGTAAACCCTCTAGCAAAAGGAACATTTACAAGTTGAGAAAACAAAGATAAAACTAACATGCCTTGCCTGGCTGATACTTACAAGTTTGAAATATGAGAGACTTGTTCAGAAAGATTTGGAGAGCATGGACTGATGTCCGGTCCCTCTTAGTCCCAAGAGAGAACAACACCCAAAACAAAGAGCACACAAACAAAAGCCTTCCCCCTCCCCAAGATCTGAAATATCTTGTTCCCTTATTGGTTCTTTGAGTCAGGTGTCAGCCAGGTTACTTGAGCTTCTTAACCCTTCACAGATAAAAGAATTTTGGTGTATCTGGCCAGGAGAGATTTTATAGTATTGTACACAGGAGGGTTGTTACCCTTCACTTTGTAGTTATGACATGGTGTTTGAAAAACTGCTCCATAAAAAAGTAAGGTACAGTTAGCAGGTCCCTTCCCTCTACACTCCCTGTGCCTCTCCCTTGTCTGTTTTCAGATGTTTCTGAAGGTAGGTCTACACTATGGGATTATTCCTATTTTTACATAAACTGGTTTTGTAAAACAGATTGTATAAAGTCGAGTGCACGCGGCCACACTAAGCACATTAATTCGGCGGTGTGCGTCCATGTACCGAGGCTAGCATCGATTTCTGGAGCATTGCACTGTGGGTAGCTATTCCCGTGACTATCCCAATAGTTCCCACAGTTCCCCTGCCCATTGGAATTTCTGGGTAGATCCCAATGCATTGATGGAGCAGAAACAGTGTCGCGGGTGATTCTGGGTAAATGTCGTCACTCAATCCTTCCTCCGTGAAGCACGGCAGACAATCATTTGCGCCCTTCTTTCCTGCATTGCTCTGGCAGATGCCATATGAGATGGCAACCATGGAGCCTATTTTGCCTTTTGTCATTGCACCATATGTAGGATAGTGCTGACAAGGATGGTACTGGCAGGACACTACACAGCAAGCATTCCATTTGCCTTGCAAAGGTCGACTAAGATGGTACCATGCCCTAATTTGCACTGTCTGCCATTGTAAATTGGTGATGACATGACGGTTCTTTAATCATATTTTGATACTCTTTGCAACTGGAAATGGGCGATGACATTATCAGCATCTTTGTACCACCATGATGTGTCATGGGTGCCGGCTGGCCACACTGAGGTCGCCAGGAGCGCATGGACAAAAATGGAAGATTCCCCCGGTCATATCCTTCTGTTAGTTTTGTCCTAAAAATAGAGCTGTCCCAGATCGCTGCCTAATATGAGGCACGTCTTCACTAGACCACACCACCCAGCCGACTCCGGGTCAGAGAGCCCCAGAGTTCCCACAGAAATGATGAGCTGCATGCCATTCTACAGGGTCCGCCCGTGCAACATAGTAACCGCACTGCTTCCCTCTTCCCACACATCTCCTGGGCTATCCAGCAGCATGCTCCCTCCGTACCATTTGATGTGATGAAGTAATGAAGAATGCAAGGAATAAGAAAACACTGGATTTTTAGCGAGATAAATTGAGGGGGAGCAGCCCTCCAGCCTGTCATTGATAGTCCAGGCAGGACAATGAAAGGTTGGGGGAGAGGAGAACGCAGCCTCCTCACTGCTATATAGATTCAAGACGTTAGCATGAAACTCTTCTTTTAGACATGAAGGGGAGAGAGGGCGGTGATGATCTCAGGTACCATGCTGCTATAGCTGAGGAGTAGGTTAACAATCCACATTTTGTTACCTGTCCTGTCCGCCAGGAGATGACAGGATTCATTCCATTTTTAACCCGCCCCTGGCCGCCTCACCGGCCCAGCCAAGGCACTCACGGTGATGCTGAGACGCTATTCAGTATTTTGTATGTACCATCTGCCATTGGGAAGGCAGGGGAGATGCTGCTGTTAGCAATCTGGCAGCGATCCCTGTCGTAGCCAGCACATCCAGTCAGACTCTTACGGTGACATTTGAAAAGTGGCGAGAATATGATTTTTTTTTTCTTTTCTTATGTGGGGGGGGCGAGGCAAATTGAAACGTTGGACCATAATTTCCTGAACTCTGGCAAAAGACAAAGGTTTTGAAACGCCTTCAGGATTGGATCTCAGCCAAAATGCAAAGCTTTTTGGCGACTGCAGGACATGGGAAGCTTCGAGTCCTCAGTCCCCCTCCCTCCCTCCAAGACGTTCCATTTGATCTTGCTGGCTTTCCGTACAGTTGTCCACAGCAAACTGGTTGTTGAGCCCTGCTGTGCGTGGCATCTATCTATCATAACCTGGAGATTTTTCAAGATTGCTTTGTCACTCATCGTCTTCTGGTAAACAGTAGCTCTTACTAAAACAGATTTGTCTCCATTCAATACAGGCGAACAGTCAAACGTTCCATTATCCTCTGAGGGATATTTGGTCCCCGTACGGTCAATGCTGGAGGCTCTTGTGGATTGGGATCTGGCATCGCCACACCTGTGCTGAATCAAAGCTCCAACGCCTGGGGCAAACAGGAAATGCAATTCAAAAGTTCGCGGGGCTTTTCCTGTCTACCTGACCAGTGCATCCGAGTTCAGATTGCTTTCCAGAGCAGTCACAATGGTACACTGTGGGATACCGCCCGGAGGCCAATACCGTTGATTTGCGGCCACAGTAACCCTAATCCAACATGGCAATACTGATTTCAGTGCTACTCCTCTCATCGGGGAGGAGTACAGAAACTGGTTTAAAGAACCCTCTATATCGATATAAAGGGCCTCGTTCTGTGGATGGGTGCAGGGTTAAATTGGTTTAACGCTGCTAAATTCGGTTTAAATGTGTAGTGTAGACCAGGCCTGCAACTAGTAGATGATATTGGCAGTTACCTTTTTTAGCAAGGCGGGCTTCTGAAGTGTTGTCCAGATATAGTGATCTCACTTGTAACTTGGTCATGAGAACTGGAGTTAGGGAGAAAGGGGGTATTTTCTGAGATTTGTCTTCTCCTCATGTCCTGAGAACAGAAGGAGGTTTGTCAAATTCTTGGTCACAGGATCTGGTGTAGGGTGTAGAAAATGTCTTTCTTTATATCTGATCATGGAAAGTGAGGGGATGTGATCAGTGTTACTAATGGATATTTTTATAAGTATGGTGACAGGCTGGTTTCAGGCTGTTCCCTTCTTATTTAAATTAAACTGAAAAGTTTACCTCTGGTGTAGCTTTTGATTTTTCAGATTCATATTCCAATGGTTAGAGTGATTGTTATTACTGTATATGATGAGTTACAGCCTTAATGAAATGTTCTGTTAATCATGATAATTAAAACAAATGATACTTGTATGAAGATACTAGATATATATGGACCCCTTTTTATGTTCCTGTATTTCAGTGGGTCATAAGGTCGCAACACATAAGTTTTCCTTGCTTCTGAGTTCAGCCAATGAGAACAGGTATTGGATATTAGTTGGCTAGAAAGAGAATATTTCTTAGGTTATGTCTACACTAGCACTTTTGTTGGTAAAACTTTTGTCTGTCAGGTTGTGGGGAAAAACACCCACTTGACTGACATATGTTTCAGCGACAGAAGCGCTGGTGTGAGATGCTTTCCCACTGACATAGCTATCACCGCTCATTGATGGAAGTTTTATTATGCAACGGGACAGCTCTCTCCCATTAGCATAAAGCGGCCACATGGGAGACCTTACATTGGCACAGCTGCGCCACTGTAATGTCTCTAGTGTAGACACAGCCTTAGAATGTGGAACAGGCAGGATGGGTAAGGGACAATATCTCATTATACTATGTTTTGACACAAACACTCTAAGGCGCTATCTAGATTAAGATGTAAAGGCATGATATTAGCTAACTTGGTCTAATTAACATCTTCTAAAACTCTAGCCTAGAGAGAGTCATTGTGTTTTAGTGTCATAAACTTGAATTAAAGCCTGGCAGAGGGGAAGATGTAAACATTTTACTCTACCAGTAGAAGCTAGCTAGCTAGATCTAACATCTCACCTTTATATTCTAGTGTAGCCACAACCTAACCACTTTATTTCTCCTGACATTGAGGTCTGTGTGATTAATCCACTAAACTATCTTTCTCCCCATTTCTGGTGGGGTTTAGAACCTAGGTCTGAAGCTGAGCTTTCTGAAGTCAATGGCTGCATTCACCGGAACTGTTGGTGACATCACCCAGAAAGCAAAAGAAGCCCATGAATTCTCGCAGAAAGCTGTCATTGTGGCATTCATGGTGGTGAGTAAAATATATAAATGGGACCAAATTCAGCTCTCATTTACAGTCTTAAAGTAACTCCATTGAAATCAGGGGAGTTAATCACATTTTACACCCTGCAAACGAGTGCAGAATCTGGCCAAGGGTCTCTGTTCGTTGGGTAGTTATAGAGAACTCTGAGCAACACTGACAGTAAAAAGCTGGATGTGATGGAATTTATACACAGAGCTCCCACATTTTGAGCACATGGCAGCCGTACACAGAGCTCTGGGACTTTGAATCAATGACCTCTGCTGGAACCTGGTTGCAAGGCTGGTCCAAGCATATCTGGGATCTTCCATGGTCCCACTGATCCACTTTGTCCCCACTTATAAATATAATTGTCATTTTATTTTATACTAGTCCATAGATCCCCTATAAATCAGGGCAAATTGACTGGAGGTAGGGCCAATGTGGGTTTGTGGCAGCTTGGCTAGGGTTTCAGAGAGGTTGGGGTGGCCTGGTTTGCAGGGTGAGAGGTGTGGGGACAGGAAGAGGAAGCAGCAGGCAGCATGAAGTGGTAGCAGTGTCAATGATCACAGTAGACAGTCACACCTCATGGTTAGAGCAGGAGTGCGTAGCCGAGAGTCAGAGCCAGGAATCTGAGCCAAAAGTCAGAACTAAGTTACCAAGAGTGAGGCAAGATGGGGGCAAGGCAGGAGCAGGGCTAGAACAAGGCAAGAGCAAAACTGGAATAAGGTGGGAGCAATTCTGGGAACAAGCAAGTGCAGGAGCTATTGCAGCTGTGTACAAATAATTTGATCAACTGCTGAACTGTTGCTGCTGCTGGGCTTAAGAGCTGGTCTGCTGAATCTCCCAACCAATCAGCTGGTGTAACCAATCAGTCAGCCTACTACAGCCAGCTGGGCTTGTTAGGTTGCCCAGATACTGGTTTTGCTGCAGGCTCTGGTTCCAGATTGGCTCTGCTGCAGGCCCTCATTCCTGACAATACCCCACCCACACTCCCAAGAATGCCTCAGAGGGACCTCAGGGCTTGGTTTCTTGGAGTACTTCTGATGGAATTCTTACAATAGGTCTGGAGCATGGATGTTCTCTACTGGTTCCCAAACCATTTGTCTGGACTATAGTCCACAGGGTATTGGAGCATTCCCCTAATGAGTTGAGGATTTGGTCAACCACATATTCCTCCTGTCCAAAAACTGTTATGGGTGGCGGTGGTGGTTTGGAGCAATTTGGGTATGGATTCTTGGTGTAGGGCTTAAAAGGTGAGATGTGAAAGACAGGGTGGATCTTCAAGGACTCAGGTAGCTGTAACATGAGGGCAACTGTGTTCATAAGTTCTATAACCTTGAAGGGGCCCAGCTACTGATACTCTAGTTTGGCAGATGGGTGGCTCAATTTAAGGTTCTGGGCTGACAGCCACACCTTGTCCCCTATGGCCAGATTGGAGGCAGCCTGGCAGTCTTGTTCCACCTGGTGTTTATACCCTTCTTGGGTGGATTGCAAGTGTTCCTTGAGCTCCCTTTGCACCAGCTGTAGATGGGAGGCTAAATGCACAGCAGTTGGTACTGGGAAACTTATGGTCAAGGCTGGATGGATGTGGAGGTAAAAGCCATAGTTTGCAAAGAATGAACTATGTTGGGTCAATGGATGGATTGCATTGTTATATGCAAATTTGACATCACACAGCAAGGGATGTCAGTCATCACGGTGATAACGCAAAAAGCAGCAAAGATACTGCTCCAAGATTTGATTGACACTCTGTCCATTAGTTTGTGGGTGATAGGTGGATGAGGTGAGGGACTCAATGCCAAGGAGTCTGAGAAATTCCTGCCAAAATCACGAGATGAACTGGAGACCCCAGTCTGACACATTGCCCCTCAGTAACCCATGGTAACAAAAGACATTTTCCAGGAAGAGTCAAGCCATCCAACGTGTGGTAGGAACAATACAGCATGGGATGAAATGCACCATTTTATTAGGAGGTTGACAATAACCAGGATTACTAACTGTCCGTGGGAGCATGGCAGTTCTACAATGAAATCCACTGATTATAGCAGACTGAGGCTGGGGCAACCCTCAGGATCTTGATTGTGGGTTGTTGGTATGGGCATACAGCTTGCAGGACTTAATATAATTCTTGCACTAAGCTCATAGGCCTGGCCATTTTAAGCTCCTCAAGACCATATTCCAGCTCATGAATTAGCCAAAATGGCCTGCAAGTAGTGAACTGCAGCATAGTTTTAATACCTGAAGCTGAGGTTGTCCTCCTGGAATGTAAACACAATCCAAGTGAGTGATAGAGGAGGCCATTTGGTAGTCAGAACTAGGAATATGGTTGGCTAATTGCATCATTCAGATTCTGATGGATCTGGGTTGCAAAAGGGTTGCTGGGGAGCAAGGAGTGGATGGAGGATGTCAGATTGCTATAAATCATCCTGTTGACAAAGTTGGACACCTTGAGGATGGTGGCAGAGGGCTCTTCTTCAGGTTTATGATATTCGTCTTTGTGGAATAGGGCATCTGCCTTCCTGTTTCTTGTCCCTGGGTGATAGGTTACTACAAAGTTGAAGCAAGCAAAGAAGAGGGACCAGCAGTTCTAAGTGTTTGTTAAGACATCTAGCAGTCCATAGGTACTCCAGATTCTTGTGGTCCATCAGGACTTGGACCAGGGATGAGGCAGTGCCATTCCTCAGAAACCACCCTGATCCCTACGTCCCTTTCCCAAATATATTTTTTGTATGTTGGGGTTAGCTTCCAAGAATAAAAGGCACAGGAATGGAGATGTTTGTGGGGCCCCAAATGGTGAGATAATATTGCACATATGGCAAAGTGTGAGGCACTGGGCTCAATTGTAAATAGTTTAGTGGGATCTTCATGAATCCGGATGAGTGCTGAGGTGAATTCCCTCTTCAGTCAAAGGCCAATTAAGCCTCTGCAGACCAGACCAATCTGATCCCCTTTTGCAGGAGTGCCATTATGGGTGCAACCAGGTTAGAGAATCCATTAATAAATTGCTTGTAGAAATTAGAAAACCCAAGGAATCACTGAACCTGGCATATGTCCTTGGGTGCAGCCTAGTCAGATATTTCCACCATCTTATGCAGGTCTATGGTGAGTTCCTTGGGCAAGACAGTTTATCCCAAGAATTCCACTCAGACATCAGAACTCTGCTGCATATTTAGTAACTCGCTGGCATCCCTGCCACAACATTTGAAACATGGCTTCAGCCACACATTTGCTCTAACGAAGTCTTCAAATTGTCCCAGAAGTGGGCTTCATTATTTTTTTTCAGGAGCAGAGATGCCCAAGCCAGGGCCTCCCCAATAAGCAAGCGAGTAACCCACTCTGATTTGGTCAGTGGGGTATAGCTGTGGGCGTAGCAGAAATAGGAGCCAACACTGATTTAGGAACCCACAACATGTGACATGATTACAATTGAACTTGTCAGGCAGGGGAGCTTGGGCTCATTGGGAGCTGGGGTTGGAGATGAAGGTGAGAGAGAGATTGGCCTTTCTAGACTCCATACACACTGCATCAGCCATAGATTCTGTATTGTTTGTGTAGGGGCTACTCAAACTTGTCAGTGACCAAGACATGCGCAGTTGTGCCACCTGGTTAGAGCAGGAGTTAGGCCTAGTACTTAGAGCAAGAGTCGGTTGCCAGGAATTGGAGCCCAGGGTCAGAACCAGAGGCAGAGGCTAGATGCCAGAACCAGAGGTCAGAGCCAAAGTCACAGGTCCTGATTTGGAGCCGAGGGTCAGAATCTGACTACCTGGAGTGGGGTATGGTGGGGTCCAAGGCTGGAACAAGGCAGGCAGAGTAGCTATCACAGCCTTGGGCAAATGCTTTGAGCACCTGCTGAACTGCTGCAGGGCTTAAGAAGACAGTCTGCAGGCCCTTCCAACTAATCAGGCAGTGTAGCCAAACAAGCTGGCCAGTAGTACTTGTTCAGTAAGGTTGTCTGGAGCCTGGCTCTGCCATAGGCCCTGATTCCTGACAAGCAGTCAGAGGCAACATTAAATGTATGGGAATGCAAGGGGACACTGGAGGAAGCCCTTGGGCAGAGGTAACATAGAGCGGCTGGCTGGGAGCCCTAGCCATGGGCCAAAGACCTGGGATATGACAGAAGAAATAATGAGGAGAGAAACCACCCAGTAAGAAGCAGCATGAAATGGCCAGGAGGTTGGGAGCCTGGAGGAAACCCCTAGCTGAGGCAACAAGAAATGACTGGGTGGGCAGAGAGCCACAGGAAGAATCTAGCTCAGGGGCAGCAGGTGAGGAAAGAACACTTACTCTCTCACCAAAATTTCAAATACACCCTTCCCCACTGCCACTTCCCCTCGTGTCTCACTGGTTGGTGGGCGGGGGGAGGTTTTCTCAATACCAAGCAGTTTTAGACTTAGCAGGATCTGGGGAAAAAATACACAATCTTTGGGTCCATGAGGCCCAGCACATAGTCAGCTCTGCCTTTCCGCACATTCTCCATGTGTGGAGCAGAAGAGAAAAACAAGCATGCACAGAATTCAAACTTTCTACCTCCCTTAGAATATGTCTACACTGCAATTAGACGCCCATGGCTGGCCTGTGCCAGCTGACTCAGTCTGGCAGGACTCAGGCTCAGGAATTGTTTAATTGCAGTGTAGATGTTCGGGCTCAGGCTGCAGCCTGAGCTCTGAGATCCTCCCACCTTGCAGGGTGCTAGAGTCCAGGCTGCAGGCAAATCCAGAATGTTTACCCTGCCATTAAACAGCCCCTGAGCCCAAGCCAGCTGGATGGGACAGCCACAGGTTTTTAACTGCAGTGTAGACCTACACTCAGTGACCACAGTTTCCATGGCCTGTCAGAACTAGCCCTGCCTGCTGTTATTGGAGTCTTTCCCCAATTTACAGTCACTCACGTCTTGAATGAATGCCCAGCACCCACCGAGAGCTCCTTTCAGCATTTAAACACATGCGCAATGCATACCCCTAGCACTCCGAGATACCGATCAACAACCACCAACACTGCTTTTAGCCATTCACTGCTCTCGATACTGAACTTGTCATGGCACCTGTGTGCCTTTAGCAGCCCCACCCAGGACCTTTCATAGCTGTCTACCTGTTCATTGTGGTGATATTGACTGAGCCAGTTTAAAAAGGTTTTTATGGCACGTGGGAAATGATATATCAGGGTTTGACTAGATTTCCTCCTTTAAAAAATACTTGATATTATTTTAGTCACATCATCTTCTATAGTCAGAAATTCTTCTTACAATTGAGATCTGGATAGCCCCTGAGATTAAATAGCCCCTCTGTCTCTCTCTGGAGTTAGTACTGATTGATGCTGCAGAATTTTATAATATCCCATACATGGGTCCTTCGGGAGCAGTGGAAATAAGGATGGAGGGTTGGTGGGTAAAGCTGGAGCTCAGTTGCTGTTGTTTTGTCTCCTCTTTGATTTACAGAAGCTGATTGAAGAAGAGTCAGTGAACTTGCTGTCTAATCCTGTGCGCCAGCAGGCCATGATTGTTGTCACGAACCTGAGGTATTGTGAAAGTTCAACCAGCCTTCCATTAGATTTCAGTCTTGAGTCACTGCTCCATACTACACCCAGGAATATTGGCTCCTGTGTCATGTCCTGTTTGCTAATTTGTTATCTGGAAGAAGCAGGAATATTAGCACTTTTTTTGCTTGCCTATTTCACTTTATGCTCTAGTGATCCTGAATCCAAGCCCCTCTTAGGGTGAAGAACTTCTCTGTGAGGAACTAAAAAAAAAAAAAGCTTATAGTACAGCAGGTTTCCCTGTGGGTTTGGGTCAAAGTTTCAGTAATTTATTGCAGCATTTCTGAAACAGATGGTGTGATGTATGTGGCTAGCAGTGCCTGACTGCATAGTTGAGGAGAGATCAGTAATAAAGACCACACCACAAACATTCTGTTTCTTCAGATTCTGGTCTCCTTTTTCCTGTTTAAAGGCCTGAGTGCAGGTTACAAAGTGCAGGAGCTGCAGAGAGACATTTGCCCAGACTAAAGATAAGAGTATGAGTCAAATTGTGTCTGGCCCCTTTCAAGTTGTGTAAGAGCCTTCTCCCCTTCCCTTGTGCTCACTTGCACATGGGCCAGCCACAGTCACAGCAGACTCTTACTCCCTAGTACTGCTGGGAGCACAAATCACCCCAAAGAGGGCAGAGAGGAAGCTAAAGACCATGGTAGGATCATGTTCTGCACTGATGAGGAGGTTTAGCAACAGACATGGTCACTGTGCACTCCAGATGTCCAGGAAGCCTTATGCCAATCCCCAGTGTAATGGGTATATCAGGACATAGAGAAGGTATGGCCAGAGTGCACTGTGCTCCAACTATCCTCAGATGACAGACAACTCCTCAAGCTACTCTAACCTCTGGGGCCAGGGCCAGGCAGAGAATTAGGGAGATAACCAGCTCTCTGATGGCCACCATCTGTACTACTCTGAGTTGAAACTCCACACCATAGACAGTCTTCACAAAGTTTGCCATGAAGTTGAAACAAACTCTTTTTATAGATGCATAGAATCCTGGGTAATAAGCTTCAGGGGACAAATTAGTCATTCACAAAATGTCGTGAGAAATTGCTTCAACTCTCTGATTATTAATTAACCAGCTGAAACTTAACGTGCTGCTCACCTATACAGCATACTGCATATGTTGCATTAATTTGGTTGTTAGCCTGTTAAAAGTATGCTCACAGAATATTTCAGTCTTTCAACAAAGAACTGTTGAAATAATTTTGATGCCAAATACGATTTTGTTAAATATGGTGGTCAGTTTGGCAGAGGAGAAAGGATATGAAGAATTTTAAATAAAAGTACATTCCAGGGCTAAGATATTACTAGCACTGAAAGCTTAAGGCAAATACTTTAAAAGCATTAGTTTACATTCTGTTTAATATCTACCAGCTGTAACCCATGAAACTGTCATAACTGTATAACAGTATTGGAGCTAGCAGAGGGTGATATAATTACCATGCACTTGAGCAAGCTTACACATGCCATGTAGTTTAGGGAAGTGGTGCGTACTTAAGCTGGGCAGAATTCAATTTTTATTTTTTATAATTTTGACAGATAATGAAGTTTATTTTAGGTACTTTTTTATTTTTATGAATTTAAATTTTCACAGTTCTGGAAAATCGTGGGGAATTGGACAATAATTATTTAATGACAGTAGATGTCGATTTATAACACTTAAGACAAATTATCAACATCACATGTCAAAATATACAAAGAATATATCCAAATCAAACTCTTAAGTTCTCAAGCAGCATTTTTCTTTCTTTGCCTATCAGTACATTTTTATGATTATCAGTGGAAATATTTGTGTATTGGTATGGTGAAATTGACATTCATTGGCATTTACCAATAAAAATCTAATCCTTCCAAGCCTATAAAGGCTATACAACATACACATTGTGGAGTGACAGGCAAACACATAAACACAGCATGCTATATGTGCAAAGGAAGGCACTACAGTATTGTGTCCACTAGATGGTGCCGCTATAATTTCTGACTAAAGCAATGGAAGCCTTGTGGTTTATAAAATTAATATTTTAAATGTCAATAAAAACTTCAGAGTTCAAACATAGTTTGTTCCTAGTTTATACCAATATTTACCCATAAGAAATATTTCTTGACAACCAGAGCTAGCTTACTGCATGCTTTATGAACTCCGAACTAAAGAAAGTGAGGAAAAGCTAATTTTCCTATCTTTGGTCTATGAATTTATCCCTAAGTAGGACACTTATTAAAATAGGTTTTGGTGCATTATATTAGAGCAGTTATCTCTGTGCCAAAACACACACACACACACACACACACACACACACACACACACACTCTTACTTCTATTGCTTACTGTGGTCAGAACAAACACCCCATTATGTTTGGGGGTGTTTAAAGAATAATGGATGATATATTTTTTCTTACCTTGGATTCCAGACATTGTCATGACTCTATTAAGGGGGCTTCTCTCTTTTGTCAGAAAGCTGAAGCCACCACTAAAGTCTGAGAAGAAAGCTGTTCTACTCCGGGCATGCTACAAAAGTGTCTTTTCTCTGCCTCCAATAGAGATCATGTTAGCAGATGCATGTGATAATATACAATGCCAACACCCAGAGGTAATCTGTCCTATAAAAAAATATAGTCACAAGAGAAGCCCCATGTGTCTTTACTTCAGTAGTCCTCCAGGGGATGATGACATATTGGGCCTAATAAGATAGTTTCCTTCTGAGATCTAGAGAAAAAATGTTGATGACATAATTTCATGTTTAAATGGTGAGTTCTTTTTCTCACTTTGTGACTTGGTGCATATGTAGCCCAGTGTGTATGTAGCAATTTAGCTGTTATTCATCTGGCTTTGTATCAGAATCTCTGCTAAGAATGGCAAACTTATTTCACTTCTTGTTCTTAGAAGGAATTTAAGGCAGGTTGCCAGAAAATAATATCAGAGGGGTAGCCGTGTGAGTCTGGATCTCTAAAAAGCGACAAAGGTATAAATATGCAGGCAAAAATCAGTCTAGAGATAATGAGGTCAGTACAATCAGGGAGGATGAGGCCCTCTTCTAGCAGTTGAGGTGTGAACACTAAGGGAGGAGAAACTGCTTTTGTAGTTGGCTAGCCATTCACTGGCCAATCCTCCCTGATTGAACTAACCTCATTATCTCTAGACTGATTCTTGCCTGCATATTTATACCTGCCTCTGGAAATTTCCACTACATGCATTTGACAAAGTGGGTATTCACCCACGAAAGCTTATGCTCCAATACGTCTGTTAGTCTATAAGGTGCCATAGGACTCTTTGTCCCTTTAAAGAAAATAATAGTGAGTACATATATCTGAAGCAGAGAAATAATTATTCCTATTTATCAGATCAGAAAACTTTCCCTATGTATCGTAGATGCTTATATGGGCCCCCATTACCAGGTGTCTGAGCACCACACAATTTTTAATGTATTTATCCTCACAACACCCCTGTAAGGTAGGGAAATGCTATTATCCCTATTTTACAGATAGGGAACTGAGGCATAGAGAGACTAAGGAACTCATCCTATCTCTCTAAAGAAGTATTTCTACACCTCTCGTTGCCTGTAGAATGTCAGATTGTATGACACTGACTATTGTACTGCCTCTTCTTCTAGTCTCTGTACAAGGAAACTATAGATGCCTTGAGAGGAATGCTTGAGGGTTTGGTATTTGAATGTCCTGTGGAGGCCCAGAAGATTTTGGAGGTAAGCAGTAGAGGGGCATCCAAGAGAGGAAAAGAGAGTTATAGAGGAGAGATTAAACAATCAAGGTTCGACTGTACCCTCTGAGTTCAGGGCTGAATTAAGACAATCTGAGGCTCTAGGCACACCACAACATGGGAGCTCTGTGCCCCAGCATTTTGACCCTATCCCCCCATCAAAGGGAGTGGCAGTGGCAGGGAGCTCCCTCTTCTCTCCCAAAGAGGTAGGGACAGTCATATGGGACCCCTGTGACCCTTGGGATCAGCACCAGAGCCCTAGTACGCTGGAGAGAAGCGTGGGTGGAAGGGGGCTCTTAATTCCAGAGAGACAGGGATGGCAGTAAAGGGCCTTCCCAGTACTTAACCCAGCAGCCAGAGTATATCTGGTTAGGTGGGTGGTCTGGGCCCACTCTTCTCTTTCTGCCATACATAGAGTACTTTACTGGGCTGTTTTGGCAGGATGGTTTGTATTCCCTTGGAGTCTATACCCCATTGAGATGCATGGAGCAGTTCATACCTCTGAGAGCTGTTGTTTCAGGCTCTTTGCAGACGCAGGCGGGAATCTCTACAACACTATGGTCAGATCATGTTTTCAAACTTTTCTTAACAATCATGAAAGCTGAGCTTGTGCCCTCATGAGACAACTCCAAGAGCTGGGGTCCTGGGCACAAGCCTATAGGTCCAATTTTTTAACTAGTTAAGCATTTCATTTTCAGAAGTGATTTAGGCATTTAGGAGACCAATGAAATTTTGGCTCCTATGTGCCTAAATCCCTTTTGATACATAGGCTCCTAAATCAGTTACTCATTGCAATGTTGCATGCAGCGATGCTTAAATACCTTTAAAAATCTGGGCCATAATATTTATGCCTTAATTAGCCCTCCCATACTCTTCTCTTTTCAGAGATTATATGTTAGAGAGATTATAATACTGCAGGGCGCAGGCGTGCTAGAACAATTTGTATCGTGGAGGTGCTGAAAGCCATTGAACCAAACTGTAAACCCTGTATATATTGGAAACCATTTCAAGCCAGGGGGTGCAGCAGCACCCCAAGCACCCCTAGTTCTGGCATCTATGTCAGGGTGTTAGAACAATCTAATGTATGTAAAAGAAATGTCAACACTTTTATAACAACTGAGAAATATACTTCCCTCCTCTTCCCTCTCTGAAGTGCTTTCCCCCAGATCTTGACTTGTAGGCAGGAGAGACATCCCTCCCCCCGCAAATCTCACTTTCCCTAGAAAAATTGGGCAGGATAAGCCTCCTATGTGGTGTTACCCTCATTTCCAGAGATAAAAATAGACTTCATTTTATACCCTATCAAATTCTGAATCCACTGACTAAGATTCAGAGCGAAGGAAGGAGTCACTCTTTGGCAGAGCAGATTATTATGCCAGTCTTCCTTCTCAGTGGAACTATTATGGGATGAATTTCTGGAAAACACAGAAGAGAACCCTTTTTCAAAAAACCCATAAACTTTATTTACATATAGAGGAGAATGCTACATTTTTTATCTGACCTACCATTAGACAAAGGACCCACTACACCCTCAGCTGGTGTAAATCAGAGTAGTTTCTCTGAAGTCAGCGATGCTACTCCGAGTTTACAACAGCTACTGGTAGATTTGGGCCACAATCTTTTAGGAGTTTACTGTTTTTGTGAGCAGTGATCTTCATTTTTTCCTACAGCACCTCGAGCCCTGGCTAATCTCCAGAAAGGATCATGAGCGGGAACGAGCAATGTGGTGCAGTGCCCGGATCCTAAGATGTGTGGCCAAGCTTCCCAATTTTGACGTGAGTAACCCTTCACCTGTACTGACCTGACTCAATAAAGAACATACACTTCAACACACACACTTGCCCAAATAAGCAGCCTACTACTCCAGAACAAACAAACAAAATGTAGGACCTGATACTGCATCCATTGAAGTCAGTAGGAGATTTGCCAGTGATTTCAGTGGACTCAAGCTATGACAGATCTTATTTTTCTGATAAATTACCCTGAAATCTTTACAGGCACTTTGTCTGCTCAAACTTCTCCTTGGAGAAGTTATTCACTTCAATCCATTCCCCAAAGTGATGTCAATGTAAAGTTAATGCAAACAGCACTGGTCTTTCAAAACTTCTCAGGGCAAGAAAAGAGTTATTTCCTCTCCTGTTCAGGCTGTTTTTTGTTGAATCTTTTTTGTCTTGAAATAATATTTATTGCAGTTGTACCACCAGCTTTACAATGGAATTTAATCACCCACAAAGCTGGTTGTTGCCTTGTATAATCCTACCCCAAAATATATTGGTATTCCTTAAGTGTACTGAATGGTGCTGCAGTAACAAGAAGTACATATCAATGGTTTTAAATGTTTCTAAATTGCTAAACAAAAAACTTCACTATATAGGTAACATTATAAGTATCATTTAATTAACTATAACATCATAGTTATATGAAATGTTTGAGACAAGTTTCTGTAAACAACTTTAAATATGGCCCAGTTAAATAACACCCATCTCTGTCTACCCACAACCCCCGCACGTCACTCCAAAATATATCTCTACATTCCTAGTGGTAACCATAAAATCTCATCTCATATTCTGTGTATAATAAAGATGGATCTGAGCTGAAAAATTTGAATCTGAACTTTCCCAAAGTTTACAGAGTGGTGGGTTTTGGTTTGGGTCCATGTGTAGTAATCAACAGCCTAGAAGCCAGTTATATCCAGAGAGTCAGTGCAGCTTCCATCTGGTAGATCCACTATTGACATGGTTGTCTCATTAAGGTAATTACAATAAAAGTGTCAAGAACAAGAAAAACCTCTCTTTGAATTTCATCGATCTTACAAAGGATTTTAACCTGGTCAGAAGAAAGGGCCACTTCCAACTATTAGAGATATTGGTTGCCCCCCGATCCTCCTCAGTCTTTTTCAGTACTTCCATGATGGCATGAAGGCTGAAGTCCAGTGTGATGGTGATCAATCTGACAGTTTTTTTGAAAGCTGCTGGGGTATCAAACTGGGAGGTGTTTTGGCACCTGGTATATTCCCCTCTCTGCTGCTTTGTCACGTTTTCTCATCTAGCACCAAAGGTGTAGGTTTTCATGCAAAATTAGATGGAAAACTCACAACACTGCATATCTAAGAGGAAAAAGCAAAGTCAGACATCTGCTGCTAAGAGAACTTCTTTTCACTGATGATGCAGTTCTTGTCACGCACAGTGAAGAGTAGCTCCATCAACTTTCCAAAAACTTTGTGATAGGTCGCAAGGAGTTTGGACTAAGCATCAGTCTAAAGAAGACAATGATTATGGCACAAGATGTGTTGAAAACATGATCCACTTGAACTTCTAATAGTGGTACCTAGCTTGAAGTTGTGCGCAAGTTTTGCTCTCTAGAATCAAATTGTACTGGATAACTTCTCTCTAGATGGTGAACTTAATGCTCACATCTGAAAGGCAGACACCACATTCAGCCTACTAACCAGGCGTGGGTGACAGGAAACCGACACCGAATGCCAAGATACAGGTTTCCATATGTGCATTCTGAGCATGCTGCTGTATGATGGCAAGACCTGGACCAGCCACAGCAGGCATGAGAGAAGGCTAAATACCTCCCATGTGTGCTGTCTTCACCATATTCTAAATATCAAGTGGGAAACCAAAGTTCCTGACGCTGAAGTACTTTAGAAAAATAAATTACCAAGTCTAATCCCTATACACAGATATCTCTATGGGTTTGGTCATCTGCACCAGATGGATGACGGATGTATTCCAAAGGACTGCCTGTATAAGGAACCTCTGGATGCTCAAAGGCCACTAGACCAGCCTAGGCTCAGGTTCAAAAGTGTTTGCAAAAGGGACTAGAAAATTTTCAACGTCAACATCAGAAGCTGGGAAGATGCAGCTAGCAACAGACTAGTAGTGCGCTGGCTTCATTTTCTAGCCCTACGCTTTACACTTGCATTGTCTGTGGCAAGGACTGTTGCTTGAGAATCGGACTTTTTAGCCACTCGCGATGCTGCTGCATGACACATAGCAACATAACTGCTTTAACACTTACGCTATCATCTTTCAATATGGATGGTTGCCATTCATAAACCAAGTACTACAAACCTCATATCAGCTTGGCCATTTTTTAGTTCACCTAACCATTCATGGAGAAACACACCAACATCTCTCACCTATATACAGTAAAGAAACCTCCTTCTTGATCTTCCATTCCACTGTGAACCTGAGAACCCAATTTTCTTAATTCACCTTCAACATATAGAGTAGAAATCCTCTTCAGTATACCTTCTCCATCCTCCCCACATGGCTCCATCTAAAAACAGGCCTGATATAGACTTTGACCCTGTGCATGCTACACAGATTCTCTAAAGTTACCAGAGAGCCACAATCATTGAGGCACCCATGTAGAATATATTATATTTTCAGTGATGGGAACAGTTTCTAAAGTTATTGGTCCCTTGTACTATGCCAGTTGTGCAAAGGGGGTTTAAGCTTTCCTAAGTGGGCAGCTGGAGATTCCTCTGGCATGAGGGAATTCAGGAGAGATGTCAGGCTCTTAGAGCTGGCTTTAAGCCACTCCCTCACAGTGCTGTTTTATGCCCCAGCAAAAGCGACATGGAAGGAGCTTTCTATGCTCCATCAATCCCCACTGGTGTAAGAGCCCCACTTAGAGGAATATTGAGGCTGTTCAGAGTTGTGCTGGGGACCAACCCAATGCCTAGAATTCTTGCGTATCAATTGGGAAGGAGAAAAAACACCCTTTGCTCTTCCCCTCAGATGTGCGAAGTAGTACTCTAGTGCACCTGTGGGTCTGGCCCATTGTCATCATAGGCAGTGCTTCTAATACACCTGTACCACCATTAGGTGGGTGGTGAGTACCAGATTTAGGTCACAGTGAAGACTGTGTGAAGAACCTTAACTTCAAATATTCAGGCTTTCAAACCATTTTATTTTTAACTACAATATGCTAATTTGAGACTATAACTGAAGCAACATATTCTGTTAGGAGGGAAATGCTTAAAACACAAAATAAACATTATTCAGAATTCATTCTTATTAAATAAAAACAATACATCTCTAACTAACCCTACGACAGGACCACCCCAGCCTCTGGGCCTGAATCCAGTCTCATGCAGTGTACGTTAAGAGGGAGAGCACTGAAATCACCTGTGTCGCATTAGTGAGATGTGTCAAATCACCCACAGGCTCTTCAGAAACAAACTGGGAAAGCTTCAAGGCTCACACTGCATTCTTAGAGCTTGCCTAAACTGGCCTCTTCTCTCTGAAATTTCCACTTTGCTAACACTAGTGCAGTTCCCCCAACATGTAAAATTGTATGTAGCCAAAATAATAGCGTTTTGGCCCTTGTTTGCCCAGGTATAAATGACGAAACACAAGGTGCAGGGAAGCAGAGAATCAGGCCCTTTACCTTTTTGTTGTTGATGACTCTTTGTTATTGGATATCCTGTTTAATTATGGGGCTTTTGTTGGCATATTTAAATACCATAAACATTTTCAGTGTTTAAAGATACACTTATAAAATCTGGGTAACCCTTCTGCCCCTCTGAGTTGGCAGCAACAAGGGCCAGGTTCAGTATCCAGGGGTTCCGTTTCAATAACACAATGCATAACCGGCTCGAGCCCCCACCCAGTGACCTGGGACACTTACATACCACACCCCCCTGGGCACCTCTAAGAGGCAATACTTCCCCTCTCACAAGCACAGAGGTTGGATGTGTATGCAAAAATCCTTTAATAAAGGGAAGGATCAATCGGTTTATCCCAATTGAGAAACACCACAAACAGGATAACACAAACCATAAACAAAAACCCACCTCCAAGTACGTTTGGCAATGCCTTTTCGTCCTTAGAGGTCTATAAGTCCATCACCCAAAGGTCCAACAAAAAAAAAACCCCAAAGGTTTTTTTTCTGATCAGTTGCCACCCCAGAATTCAAGCAGTTATTCTGCGTAGTTTACCCCCCACTCCCAGCCTGGGTGGAATATGGGTGGGAGGAGTCACACCACAGGGTGTCTAAGGCGGCACCCTTTCACGTGGGCCAGGTGCCAACTGCTCTTGCCCTCCGCAGGTTCTGCTGCAGCCTTCACCATGACCAGCTCCACTACACCAGCTGTGCCGCTCCTCCAGCTGTCCCTGCAAACCGCTTCACTACGCTCACTGTTCCATGGGCTGCTCCAACATGCTGCAAACTGCTCCGCTCTGCCAGCCACTTAACGATAGGTCTTCAGGCTCCCCCACTACTTAACACAGCACTCAGTGATTTCAGCTCTTAGTAGGGGAGCCCTGTGTGTACCATTGGCCCAACATGAACTCAGCTCAGCAGTCTCTAGATAGACTCCTAATGGAATCAAAATTAGTTCTACTCTTTTACAGTGGAGAGAGGAGGCAGTGCAACTGGTGTTCAAGGCCCTAAAAAGGGGCCCATACCATCAAGTACACACACCAATCCCCAACCTCTCTCTCTTCACTGGGTATTGGAACCCATGTCCCTTGTTTAGCAAGTGTCACTTAAGTTATATTGAGACATCTCTGTTATAAAGCAGTCTGGTAGTTCCTCATTCACATAACCAGCTGGCAACACTTTATTTATCCTGCCCCAATAACAAAGAAATTGGGGATCCCAGAGCTGTCAAAATAACCCTCCCAGGCTGCATTGGGCTATGCTGGGCATGCCCATGCAAATACCTGAGCATTCACAATTCCTGAAATTCTTTCCGCACTTCCCATAATTCACCACCAGATGTCAGGGTAGAGCTCATCCTGACTCTGCTTACATAAGCACAGTAATATGCTCGACAGCCAGTCTACACATACCCATCATAAGCATGTTAACAGGCACAAGGCCCAGGTGTGCCCATATATTCCCTGATGATCACACACCCTGTTATATGTTATCTATTGCTAATTGGATTCTTCTCTTTTTAATTAGACATCAATTGAATTCAGCAGACTGGGTCCCCTGGTTAGGCTGCTTGCCCTTCGATGCCATGACCCTGTGGACAACATCTGCTTCTTGGCAGCCCGGGCAGTATACAATTTGTATTGTATCCAGCTGGTTAAAAAACGTAAGTAAACATCCTTTTTCTACATCACTGGAAACTGAAAACTTCCTCCTTGGAGCTAACCCTTACAAGCCTTTCTTATTATTACCAACAGTTTGGTTTCAAAGTCCTAATGTAATCATTTCTGTTATTCTATAGCGCGGCACTGCATCATCAGGAAAGTAGTGAAATGGGCTACAGCTGCTACTAGCTATTTATTTATTTATTATTTAGGATATGTTTCCAGTTGAGCCCACAGTGCCCTGCATGGAGTACAGAAACATGGCTCCCTGCCTTGATGAGCTTATCAGTGCTCATACAGAACTGTTGTGCCTGGGAGTGTCATTGAAATAGATGCAAGTTTCCCTGAGGAGGGTGGAGGGATAAGGGAAGGGAAGTGAAAGGGAAAGAGCAAAGTACATAGAGAAATGAAATACAATATATACAGTTGTTTATAACAAGTATCTAGTATTAAGGTCATATTTGTCAAACTGAGGAGTACCTCGCCATGGGAGGGCTTGAAGGAGTAGCTATGGTGTAGGAAGAAAGTGTGGATAAGCCTCTCAGTCATTCTCCAGAATCTCCGCTTTCATTAAAAAAAAAATCGCTGGTCATTATGGTTTGAAAAGAAAACCTTGAAAATATGTTTACCAAGTATAACCAATGTAGGGGTGTATGCCTGAGCTTGCAGAGACCCTGAAACAATATCTCTGAGGTGTGAACTGTGCCACTCATTTCAATGGGTGCTAATTCAGGTACCAATAAAGATATTTTATGTGTCAACATTGTTAACTATTTCACTGCTGAATGTATGTAAGGGGAGGAAGTATATTTTGAAAATCTCAGTTTACTCTGCATAACTGGCTCCTTTTGGGGAGCATTTAACAGTGTGAGATGGGGCTGAGGGAGGCCATGTTTGGTCATACATCTGATGAAGTGGGTATTCACCCATGAAAGCTCATGCTCCAATATGATTGGTTTAATTTTCCTGAAGGGTGGGAAGCTCAGTTTCAAAAGGAAAACATTATTTTAGGAAGGAATAGCTCAGAATGAAGCCCGTTTTCCAGATTAATTCACAGGCTGATATCAGTCCAGTGAATAGTGCTCATACACTAGATACAAGGGCAAGGCTTGTGTTATATCCCTCACCAGCTATTCTACTGAATTTTGAACCAGTTGTAGACTTGTCTCCAGCTAGCATCATGGCCACATTCAGATACATTGACAAGAACGGAAAGAAATGTCACCTGAGAAATGACAAATGACACAAATGGGTGTATCTGTTTCAGAGCTTGAGAAGGGACATGGAGTGGAGAAGGTAGACACACTACAAAATCTGGGAACATACAGTCCCTCTGTGTTCTACAACAACACCTCACAAATCGCTAAGGTAATTACACTCAGTGCACTGAAAAATGAATGGTGTTTCCTTATGTGAGGAGTATAGAGCCATTGATCACAGCTCTATAGTGAAGGATGCAGCCACATATCATTATAAGCCCTTTTGAACTCCCCTTCAACTTTGGCTAGCAAAATTGATTTGTCCTAATTTTGCATTTACTGTAAAGTCCAAGGAAGCTTTTTCTTTTGAAACAAATTAGCCAAAATGTTTTTTTTGAGTTACAGGTAATGAAAAAGTAACCTGATTTTGGAGTTGCTCAATAACAGTTATAGTATGAGTATGGCTATTCAAAAATTTTCCGTTGATGCTGTTAATCAACTGAAAAACTGGGTTTTTGACCAAACAATTTTTTTGTATGTGACAAATATCTGGTTTGCTCAGAAAACTTGGAATTTTCATCAGAAAACAAAATACCCCAAACCAAAGACTTTTAGGAACTGTGTTACCATAACATGCTCTTTTCTGTTTGTTTTAGGCTTTTGCAGAGTATTTTACCCCACTTCAGCTAACAAACCTGGTTCTGACAGCACTTGATGGCTTGACAGATCCCAGGGAAAAAATATCGCGGGCAGCTGGAGAACTGCTCAGTGCGATTCTGGAAGAACGGGGAGCTGACCTGGAGAAGGTAGGAGATGGTGAGAGAGGCTGCTGTTAGAATTCTCTGTTCTGGAGCCAGGAGGTGTGGCTGCCGGCTCTCTGTGCTGAAATTGTGCAGTATCTTAGTTCCAATGCACTTTGTAAGAAAGTCGTGAAATGGCTCCTCTCTTCGGGGAGCCAGAATCTGGGTGCAGACGTTGGTTTTGCTGAGGTACTGCCATTATCTCATATTCTAGTTAAAAGTGTAGATTAGAGTGGCTTATGGAGCCACAATAATGACTCTATGGGTAAGCCCATAAAGTAGCTTCTATTATAAGCCCAATTTTGAAGTCTTTCTAGATTTCTGAGGGGCAGGGACCTCCTTTCTCCCTGAAATTTCTCATGCTTCCTCTTGGGCCAGTTTGCTTTGTACATTGAGAAGTAAAGAGAAGAGAGGATTTGGACAATTTTCAGTAAGGCTATATGGAAAATACGGTAGTTGTTAGATGTGAAAATTTGAAACTGGGAATTTTCTGAAGTTCTCCACAAACTTCATAATCTTTGAGAAAGGCATGAAAGGCCTTATAAGCAGTGAGAGGATATCTTTAAACGTTAAAGTACAGTGATGCAAAATAGTTAGGTCAAAGCAATATCAGCATTTCTATTACACACCTGATTTTGATGCCCCATCACTTCAAAACAAGTACTTCACTCCATCACTCCAAAACACTCTTCCCCCCCCCGAAATTTAGCATATGTGCTCTCTTGGCTGGGGAAGATTGAGGTGAATCAGACAATATATGTTTGATTTATGACTTTGAAAAAAAGATATTTTCTGCTTTTAGCAGACTTCTGACTTTGCTTTTCTTGAAATGTTGTATCTGACAAGTTGATCCACAGAGTCCATTTTAGTCACTTGTTCTCAATGAGATCTGGTACATAGACTGATATTAGAAGGTAGTATTGTTAGTTGTGGAGTTATTAGCTGTGAATATTTACATCTCTGAGAGCTGTGTGAGAATTATGGAGTTTATAAACTTCTTGCTACGTTTTGTTGAGCTGGTAAATTCAATAAACCGAATAACATTGGACTGAGGTGGTGGCAAACTTTGCAGCAGGGACACAGCACCCAGCCATGATACCGGGGAGAACTTGTGTGGATCCATAACACTGCTAGGGAAAAGGGAGACAAAATGAGTCTCCAATTTTTGTCTCTCCCCCAAGACACTGAATGACCTTCTGAGGACAGAGAAGCAGAGAGTTGCACCTGAAAGTAGAATAAAGGTAGTAAAGGAGTCAGGAATGCTGATACACACTGTATCCTATCCACACTACAGAAATATTCAGCAAACAGGCTGAGGCCTTACCACATCCCCATAGAGCAGTGGTTCTCAAGCTAGGGCCACTGCTTGTTCAGGAAAGCCCCTGGCGGGCTAGGTCGGTTTGTTTACCTGCCGTGTCTGCAGGTTCGCAGCTCCAGGCCAATGGGGGTTGCAGGAAGTGGTGCGGGCTGAGGGATGTGATGGCTCCCCTTCCTGCAGCCCCCATTGGCCTGGAGCAGCAAACCGCGGCCAGTGGGAGCTGTGATCGGCCAAATCTGTGGAGAAGGCAGGTAAACAAACCAGCCCGGCCCGCCAGGGGCTTTCCCTGAACAAGCAGCGGCCCTAGTTTGAGAACCACTGCCACAGAGGAGAGAAGAGAGGCACTTCCATTGTCATTCACTGTTGTGAAAAGGGTTTCTAAACAGGGTTTGCAGTAGTTATACTATATACATTAGATGGAAATGTAGGGTTATAGTTAAGGTGATTTGTGAATCCTTGACTTGTTCAATTCCATGACTTTCAAAAGTTTTTTTTTTTTTTTCATGAACCACAACCTTCTAATGAGATTCTTATGGTCTATGGCATATGTGTGTGTAAGTGAAAGGAAATATTGTCATTCTTTATTCCAATTCCTGCAGCTTTAATTGTAAAGGGGATGTCCATAGCCTGTGGAGAGGTGCAGCTTCCTATGGAATGAGAGTTAGTTCAAGATACAAAATGTTATAGAGGGATCATATTGTCCTCTCTCCCAACAAAACTTTAGATTTCCTCCACTGATTGTTGTTTTGTCTTAATCTGAAATAAGCCATGTAATAGAAATATGTTTGCTATTTTGTGGAGAGTGTGTGTGTGTGTATGTATGTGTATATATATGTGTCACATATGTATGTGTGTGTATATAAAATTATTTGTATAAAAGACATAAGTAAGTGTGGGTGGGTGGGTTGGTAGGTAGAAAAATTCCAGCTGTAACTCTGCCTGCCCAAAAAAGGATTTTGTCTGGGAATATATTTACCTATCTGGTGTTTCTCTGGGAGTCCCCTGCACTCCAGAAATTGACCTCTTTTGTTCTTTAGAAAGGTGTCCTCTTTGGAGAGGGGAACTCATCCTATTGCTGAGTGATCATCAGTGTGGTACTGAGATTTAAACTCACCAGGAGGGGGAAATAGAACAAGATCCTCCATCCCAAACATACAAACACATACACCCAAGTATAGGAAAAAACCTTTAACTGTTTTTCTTGCAGGTAGATGACACTCTGACTGGCATTTACAAGCGCCTCAGCCTCATCCATGAACCCATTACGAGGCAGGAAATGTTGAGGGCAGTGTGCTTCTTGGCTGGAAACAATACCAAGAAAGTGGTGCCTATCCTGTTGGACCACCATCTCCCATGGGACAGGTAGAAAGCTTGCCAGTGCTCTTCCTGCCTTGGGTCTCCAAATGTATGTTCCTTCTTTCTCTTTGTCTCAGCATTTTAAGCACTCGGATTTCATGTTACTCTCCTCATTGCACTGGTTTGTGATTAGAGCTAGTTGAAAAATAGGATATAATTTTCACAAAAAAATTCATCTTTTATTTGGCAAAAGTTGAAATTTTAACAACAAATTCAGTCAATTTTTTAAAAGTTTTGACCTGTTCTAATTGTGATTATTTGATGTGTTATAATCTATATCGTGTGATAGCTGATTGTATGGAAATGACATAGCTGGCTTTACTGGAAACCGTGAGACAGCCTACTTTCCTGGTGTAATAACACACAGTTGTGGCAAATGGAACCAGTGTCATGTCCATGTGATTGGTGGGGAATCCCTTCTTCCTTCTTTTTTCCTTTCCCAGGACACATTGTTTCTTATTTTTCTGCTCTCTGACCCCGGGCATGCTTCTACTCAAGACATCACCAATATATTTGGATAGGGAGACGAGTTATAGCAGTATAGGTTTGATCCACATAGATGGTCCATTCATGAGGGATAAATGGTATCTAGTGGTCTGAGCACAGAGCTAAGCATGAGTCCCCTGGGTTCTTTACCCAGCTATCAGTGTTTCGTTGTTTGATCATGAGCAAATCACTTTATAGCTCTGAGACTCAGTTTCTTCATCTGTAAATGCGGATAATTATACTTACTTACAGTACCGCACATAGGTGTTGTGAGACTTGTTTCACTGCAGCCCTCTGAGATCTTAGAATGGAAGTTGTTATAGAAGTGACTCCTGAGGTCCCATCCAACCCTGATAATCTATGATAAGTACAAAGTATTATTTTATTGGGCCTCTAAATTCGTAGCAACACAACTGAGCTATGGAGGTTCCTGGGCACCAGAAGAGAAACCACCCTCAATGTTCTTCAGTTGCTGATAACAATCCTGGAGGAGAAACCAGTCCAAAAAGTCAATAGCAGTATCTCTGATGATGAGACCTCCCTCCGGCCTGTTGCTGTGAGTATCCTAGCATTTCACAGGCTGTTTTTTTGAGAGCAAAAGGTATAACTGGAAATGCAAAGCCTTTAGGATGCTTTCTTTTTATTAGTATATAAGGGGAACACTCTGCCATCCTCTCAGGGCCTGGAAAATTCCTCATTAGATCATAGATTTATACTGGCCCTCCCTTTCCTTAAAGCCTTGAGAACTAGATGAGCCTTGTGTCTGAGCATCATGTGGAGTCAATTTAATACCCTTTGCATTTCTTTCTAAGGGTAGTGGATCGGCGGGCAGCAATCGATCCAGTGGGGGTTGATTTATTGCATCTAGTCTAGACATGATAAATCGACCCCGAGCGCTCTCACATCAACTCTGGTACTCCACTGGTGCAGGCATAGTCATTGGGGCAGTGGCAGCAGTCAACTCACTGCAGTGAAGACACCATGGGGAGTAGATCTAAATACATTGACTTCAGCTAAGTTATTCACATAGCTGAAGTTGCGTATCTTAGATCTATCACCCCTAGTGTAGACCAGGCCTAAGAAAGAAGAGTAACAGAATCTTGTTTTACCCTTTTCAGGTAACGTGTGCACTGTGTGAGATGCTCTCTGTCCCTGGCTGCAGAGATGCAGTGCAGGAACTTTACCCCAGCCTCTTATTGGCAGTGCTTAGTCATGTCCAGCAAGTCATTGAGCAGAACCCATTAGAGAACATGGTGGTCTACAGGAAAGAGTGTGGCCAGGGGCACAGGCCAAAGGCATTCGATCCTTCCAGGTAATTACTGAAAAGTCAAGGTTCTTATTAGTCTGGTTGTAACTCCTATAGTATTTCTGTTCTGATGAGCGTGTGGTTTATCTCACTGTGTGTTACATTTCCATACAGTCAGCAGGGTTTCTTTACTTACAAAGAATGGACAAAATGGATAGTCTCTGTATCATGCCTACAGAAACTAAGTGCAATATCTGAGCAGAAATGAGAAGAAAAGGCTCCCACAGTCCTTCTCCCATTACTTCAGTGATCACTCAGCTCCCCCTGCCCACTTCTGGTCTCTCCATTCTCTTGTTAACCTGAATTCTCAGCACCCTGCGTAATATTATATTATGTTATAATACAGTATCTGTGTCGTGGGGTTTCTGTAGACTCACGTAACTACAAGGAGCGGCACTGATGTCACTCAGTAACACTGGAATTGTTTTGAATCTAGCTGTGCTCTGGAGGCTGTGAAGATCCTCCTCTCAGGCGCTGGTTACTTCGAGGTGTTAGACTATGTAGAGGAACACAGAGGGTGGGACCTTCTCTCCAGCCCCAGTGACTACTATTGTGGAATAATGGAGATCACAAGGTAAGAGACAAAAGTCACTCATTTATCAGCCTGGAATCAGTTGGGGTCTTTGTTCCAGGAACTTGCTACACAATTCTTTTTTCACCTGAAAACGCACAGGTATGTTTGTGTCCTGTTGCAGTGCCATGGTGAAGCATTTGAAGCCTCTTCATCTGCACAGGATTTTTAACAAGCTGATCCCGCTGCTCAACAGTGAGAATGAGCATGATAAAATTATGTCCAGGGCCTTCTATGCTCAGGTAAGTTTCTTTAGCTACTTGCAGAGCTGGAGTTCTAGAGAGCATCTTGCTCCAGACCTATCCCAAAAGTGAATGGGGCATATGCAGTAGAAGATTTCAACAGCAAGTCTTATTGGGATGGAGACAGATCACCTAGGAGATGGTTCTAGTTCTCTTGGACCATATTAAATGGCACATTTTATCCATGGTTTTCACTTTTCAGTTCTTAGGGTCATCTCTACTAAATGACCCCTAATCTAACTCAGTGAAAACCATCACTATCACCATTTCAGTAAGGGAGATTTCCCTTCAAATCTAAATATTAATCTGATCTTGAAAACAGCTGTTTAACCCAGAGCTCAAAATGGCTGGCTTAAACCTCTGGGTGAGGTGTGAGCTTTCTCGACACAGCACAGTTTATTTCTCAGGAAAAAGATGATATCTACCCAGAGAATAGAACTGGAAAGTCTGTTGTTAATTGGCTGCATCTCATTTTGTGTTGCTTGTAGCTTCTCTGGCACCGTTCTGTGGCCCAAAGTCTGGAACTCGACGTCTTGGCCCCACTGAAAAAATGGATCCAAGAGCCAAATCCCATCATGAGGCTCCTGGGACTCAGAGGAATTAGTAATTTAGCTCTCCACCCAGGGAAGGTGAGAGATATATTATTCAATTATAAAACAAACCCCAGAAAAATACACTAGAAATGATGGTAATGCAGAACCGAATGCAGAGCAATTATGTGAGAACTAAGGCACTTGTGTCAGTGTCACTGAAACAGAGTAAAACCAAACCAAGAAGAAATAAAATTACTGGGCTTGATCATAGTTTAGGGGGTAACAATTAGATGAGCTCCAGTAGGTGATAATGCAGTCCTGGAACAAGAAAAAATTGTAAAACACACATTAGATAAGGGATAAAATAAACCTAGGATAAGACATTGTACAGTAAATTGTTCTGTCACTGGTAATTTTTAGAGTTGATCGCATAATGAAAAGCCATGTTTATTAATTTTTTAGTGAATAAACCACTGATTAACTGGCATTCATAGTGTCTGACAATTGGTTATTTGTGACTATTACGATGGCTACCAGTATGGAAATATTCATAAATCCTCAAAGTGTCACAAACTTGTAATGGAAGTTTGTTTTTCAAGACTGGACACTCACCTTTTGTTGTTCTCCTGTTAAATAGCTTCAGTCATCAATCAGGGAGCAGAAACAGTACTTTGTGACCAATCACAAATCCAGAGTTATGGATAACTGGAGCAGACAGCTGGCAAACTGTGGATAACCCACTCATAGTCTGAAAATTATTTGTTCAGACAATCCAGGGAATACTTGCAAATATAACAAATGCATCTTCCAAAATGAGAAATAGTTTACAAATTACTAATTAAATCCCCCCAAAGACTAAATTAATTGCATTTTTAGTTTTACTAATCCTATTCTACCAGTTCTCGTAGCTTTTAATAGGCTGCTGCTTCTGTGCAGGCGACACATCTCAGAAATCACCTTCCAGTCCTCCGGGAGTTCCTAAAAGAGAAAGAGGAGAGGATTGCAGAGCAGGCTGTGAAAGCCCTAAGAAATATTATTTACTACATGGAAGGGGAAGAGGTCAAGGTTGCATTCTGCCATATCGTCCGGCCTCTTTGGCAGCTAATTACTGACGTAAGGCAATAGCATGAATGACTCCGCATGTGTGCACAATGTTATACAAAGGAGTGTGGTAGTTACAGAGGATACAGTTAATGGAGTGGCTGAAGGCAAAGAGCCTCCAATACTTGTTTGCTTGTTTAATTTGCTTTGAGTAAATGGGCCTGTGCTGTTCATGCCTTTCAGGTCATATGATGAGCACTTTCACAAAGCATTATTGATGAAGAGTCAGAAATTCTTCAGCATACAAATAACAAACAAGCAGGGCACATCAGACAGTGCAGTAATGCTGAAAATCCTACAGATAGGGCATAGAAAAGGCCTATTAAGTCATTTCGTTATCTGAGGGAGCAAATGGAGGTTTGTTCCTTCAGGGCTTTCTCTAGTCTAATTTTCAATAATTAAAGCAAACAGATTTCCACCATTTCCCTTGGGAGATCTCCACAGTCCAAAAGACCCTCAGTGATAGGGTATGTTTCCAGTTGGACCAGCCTACGTTGTCTTTTAATCCCATTACGTCTAGTTACATCTGTTTTCACGGCCATAAATAGAGCCCTGCAACCCAGGTAATATGTATTGAGCAGGCCACCGAATTCTACCATCACATTGCTGATCTAACAGAACTTCAGGTACACAGCAGAGTATTGTGGAATGAATAAAAGATCTTGTTACTAATTGGTCTTGCTTTGTTTTTGTTCCTCTCTTTTCATTTTCCGTTCATTCACAACATTTTTTTCTTTCTTTATGTATATTTTGGTGTATCTTTTTGCAAGGTAATTTTTCGATAATGGTTAATAATCCCTTCTTTTCTTCCATCCTCCTATTGCCCCTTCCTTTTAGTATTTTGGTGTTCTCTCCTTCCTTCACCCATATTCTTTTTTTAATCTTTTCCCTTTCATGCCTTCCTCATCCCTTACCTTTCTTTCCTTATCTTCCCTCTTTGTACATACTCTTTCCTTTCTTTCTTCTTGTCTGCTATTCTCTTCATTCTTCTCTTTTAATCTATTCCCTTCTCTTCCCTTCCCCTTCTTTAATTTTCTTATCTCCCCTCCTACACACATACACATTCTACCCACTCCTCTCTGCATCTAGCACTTGCCAATCAGTCAAACTGCATTCCTCACCCATAGTTCACTCACTGTTTTCTACATGGCCCTGGCATGTGCAAGGTGAGGGTTGGGCAGAAAGGGGGAGAAAGAGGTTTCAGCTGCTGGCACCCTTTCAGATCTTGAGGACCATGGAGCCATATTGGTGGGAGTTCCTTCCCAGGTTCAGTCTGAGGAATCATGGGTTTTTCACTGCCCTCTCCCAGATAGGACAGAAGAGGAAAGTGAGAGGGAATCAGAGATCACCATCCCCTCCTCTTCACCTTGCCCTACCCCCTCACTGCTGAGCACACCTTCTGTAGACACAACATCGTATCTCACTAGGATGGACTGTTTAAGGTAAACTACTGCAGCCTGGCCTGAAAGCAGCACTTGTTTAAAATGCATATTTTGTTCCCTTCTTGACTGCATTTTGGTCAGGACAAGGTCCCCAGCACTGCCCCACAGACCTATACATTGAAAAATTCACTAGGAAACAAGCGGTGAATTGCCAGGGGTGGAGCACTGTGCTGGGGAATCTAGCTGCTTTTGTCCCTACTCTGTCCCTTTTACAGTTTGTACTTCTGTGTTTCATTTCAGCCATTTTATAATTGCAGTCAAAGAGATTGTGAATTCTAGTGCTAGTGATAAGTATCTGTGTGACAACACAGGATACTGCTGCCCTCTATCCACAGAAAAGGGGTCGCACAAACAATGGCACTGCAAGGAGCTCCATGCTGCCCTGCTGATGTGCCTCAGTCCTGACTTGGAAGGACTGTGAGGGAAGTCCAGTGTGCATGGTCTGTTCATTTCTTGGTGCTTTCTTATAGACTGCCAGCAAGAGTGCTGGTTGTGGTCATGATTTTTGTGATAAGGACCTGAGGAAACTCAATCAAATCACCAAACAGCCACTGGACCGAATCCACCACGATAAGACAATTCATATGCTGTGGTAGTGCTGACTGACATGTAGCTTATGCTGTTTTGCACCTTGCTTCTATATATCTAAAGAGTATGCTAATTGGCAGTGTTGATGATGTCACTTATGTTATGTGGAGATAATTGCAGTAGTTAATTGCAGGAGTCTTTCACCCTGAGAGGTTTCCCCATCTTTTGTCATTTGCAGGAGAGAGAGAAAGTGCGCATTTCTGCCATCATTGCCTTTGGCAAAATGCTGAAATGTGTGAACAAATATAAACCTGGACCTGTCATCCATAATGAAATCTACTATGCTCTGGTGCCTCTGATGCTCGTCATGCAGGGGAATAATCATGAGATACTAAAAGTGAGTCAGAGCTAAGGAACCTGAATTTTTAGGATCACTAGCCATGTGGAAGTTCCTCTCTACATCCAGGTTCCAGTAGAGAATCTTATCCTCAACCATCCTCAATCTTACCCTGTGATGAGAGGCAAGAGACACCTGACCTCTCCCTTCACTTCCCATGTCCTAGGAGTCTTTGACCTTATTCTTCATTCCGGTTGTATTTTCTCACCAATCATCAGCTTTCAATTCTTGTAACCTCGGGAACTCCTCCATATCTTTCTTTATCTTTCAGGCATGTGGAGACACCTTGGCAGAGTGTGCACAGGTAATGGGGTGGAACCATCCCAGAAACTTGTTCAGACAGATGACACTGAGTGACCATCTTCAGGTCTTGCAAGAGATGTGCACTTTTCTGGTAAGTGAACTCTGGATTTTCAATGGGGTTGGGAACAGGAGGTGCAAGCTAGTGCTTCCCCTCATTCTGAGTTTGGAGAAGCATAAGAGGCAATATAATGTGTCCTCGTCAGTGTATTAAGCTCACTAAGAAGACACTAGAATCTGTCTTTCATCACCACAGATGCCCCACCCCATGTTCCCATTTTACTTCCTTTCTACACAACTAATGCTGCTACATGGAAGCTTCTTCATTCCACACAGCAGCAAGAGCAGTTTCCTGTGAAGCAAAAAGCTCAGCTTCTTGAATAATTAATTATTGACAATAGCATTTTATAAAAATACCAACAAAACCTGTCACATAAGAATGGTCATACTAGGTTAGACCAATGGTCCATCTAGCCCAATATCCTGTATTCCAACAGTGGTTGTGCCAGATGCTTCAGAGGGAATGAACAGAACAGGGCAATTATCAAGTGATCCATCCCTTGTAGTCCAGTCCCAACAGTTGGCAGTTGGAGATTTAGGGACAGCCAGAGCATGGGGGTTGCATCCCTTACCATCTTGGCTAATAGCCATTGATGGACCTCCATCCTCCATGAATTTATCTAATTCTTCTTTGAACTCAGTTATCCTTTTTGAGATGAAGTGACCAGAATTGCACACAGTGTTCAAGGTGTGGGCATGCCATGGATTTATCTAGTGGCATTATCATATTTTCTGTCTTACTATCTATCGACCCTTTACTAATGGTTCCTAACATTGTTAGCTTTTTTGACTACCACTACATATTGCGTAGGTGTTTTCAGAAAACTATCCACACTGTCTCCAAGAACTTTTTCTTGAGTGGTAAAATACTAATTTAGACCCCGTCATTTGTATGTATAGTTGGGAGGATTATGTTTTCCAACGTGCATTACTTTGCATTTATCAATATTGAATTTCATCTGCCATTTTGTTGCCCCGCCATCCAGTTTTGTGTGATTCTTTTGTAACTCTTCACAAGTCAAAGTTAAGTCGAAAGCTGATTGTGTAATTCTTCAGTCAGCTTTTGACTCAGCTATCTTGAGTAATTTGTATTGTTTGCAAATTTTGTCATCTTACTGTTTACCTCTTTTTCCAGATCATTTATGAATATGTTGAACAGCACAGGTCCCGGTACAGATCGTGGAGGTCCCTACTATTTACCCCTCTCTATTCTGAAAACTGACCATTTATTCCTACTGTTTCTTTCTTATCTTTTAACCAGTTACTGTTCCATGAGAGGACCTTCCCTCTTATTTCATGACTGCCTACTTAATGGAAGGGCCTTTAGTATGGGACCTTGTCAAAGGCTTTCTGAAAGTCCACATACATCCGGGGTTCTCAAACTGGGGGTCGGGACCTCTTGGGGGTTGCGAGCTGTCAGCCTTCACCTCACTTTGCCTCCAGCATTTATAATGGTGTTAAATGTATTTTTCATTTATAAGGGGGCTTGCACTCAAAGGCTTGATATGTGAAAGAGGTCACCAGTACCAAAGTTTGAGAATGACTGATGTACGCTATATCCACTAGATCATTCTTGTCCACAGGCTTGTTGACACCCTCAAAAAATTCTAATAGAGTGGTAAGACATGATTTCCCTTTACAAAAGCTATGTTGACTCTTCCCCAACATTCTGTGTTTATCTGTGTGTCTGATAATTCTGTTCTTTGCTATAGTTTCAACCAGTTTGCCTGGTACTGAAATTAGCCTTACTGCATATAATTGCCAGGATTGGTGCTGGAGCCTTTTTCAAAAATTGGCAACACATTAGCTATCATCCAGTCATCTGGTACCGAGGCTAATTTCGGTGATTAGATTACATACCACAGTTAGTAGTTCTGCAGTTTTATATTTGAGTTCCTTCAGAACTCTTGGGTGAATGCCATCTGATCCTGGTGACTTATTACTGTTTAATTTATCAGTTTGTTCTAAAACCACTTATACTGATACCTCAATCTGGGACAGTTCCTTAGGTTTGTCATCTAAAAAGAATGTCTCAGGTGTGAGAATCTCCACCTCATGCTCTGCAGTGAAGACTGATGCAAAGAATTTATTTAGCTTCTCCGCAACTGATTTGTCTTCCTTGACTGCTCCTTTAGCACCTCTCCTCCAGTGGCCCCATTGATTGTTTGGCAGGCTTTCTGCTTCTGATGTACTTTTAAAAAATTACCTGTTAGTTTTTGTGTCTTTGCTAATTGTGCTTCAAATTCTTTTTTGGCCTGCCCAACCATACTTTAACTTTTGCCAGACTTTATGCTCCTTTCTATTTACCTCACTAAGATTCAACTTCCAGTTTTTAAAAGATGTCTCTTTGACTCTAAATGCTTATTTTACTGTAGGGACATTCCTAGTCTCAGTGCCTGCTGGTCAGTACCAGATGTCATACCATCAAGGTCAGGATGTCAGAGCCTTGAAAGCATCATTAAAATAGTCCCCCAATCAGAGGTGATTAATCGAATCTCTCTGCATTTGAATCCAAGCTGTGTGAAGGTGTCCTTTTACCCAGGGACAGTGGTGAACTCCGTGCTCTCCCACATGACTGGCCCAAGTGGGAAGGAGAGTCTTTACTATGGTGTATTTCTTGTTGTTTTCTAGGTGAGGAAATGCAGGAGAATGGTGGGGGACTTCTTACTTAAGAGCATAGCCTACCTAAACAACCCTCAGCCCCTTTTACGAGAGGCAGCAGCCAGGTTTATAGGTAAACACAATGGCTCAAACCCATTTTTTTTCATCATTCTTCTCTGTTTCCTCTAGCTGTGAGAACTGCATCCTTGGCTCCTAAGTTACTGAACTGAATCAGACCCCAGGGTTTTGTACAAAAAATGGGGCAATTGATGTCCTAACGGCTTAGTCCTCTGCATCTAGGAGAGTCCCTCTCTCCTGTTACCCCAGAGACTCTCTCTATTTTCTTCCTTCTAGAGCAATGGTTCTCAACCCGTTTATCATTGTGGGCTACAAGTTGAGAACCACAATGCCCCTACCCTAAAACTGCCCACAGTCCCCTATGCCCAGCACCCAGTGTGGGCTGGGATGCAGCAGGGAGCCAGAGCTGGACCCCATGCTGCAGTGGGGAGCCGAGCAGCGGCTGGAACCCCCAGCACTGGCCAAGAGCAGAGTGCCTGGACGGGCTGGCAGCCAGGACCTGAGAAGGGGGTCTGGAGTGGAGCCCCATCTAAAACCTGGGGCAAACCCCTAGTTCCCAGAGTGCCCCCCCCACCAAAAAACCCCTACCCACTCTCCCACCCCCTACCCCACTGTGGCGCTTACCAGTCCCGTGCTGGCAAGAGCGGTGGTGTAGGCTGCAAGAGGCTGTCTCCCCCTCAGCCAGCCCTGCTCCCTGCCAGACCAGAATGGCAAATTTTGAATTTTTTTTAGCACACAGCTGGGCCACAGCTGTGTGCTAATTGGGCTGCGCATTGAGAACTGCTGTTCTAGAGGAATTGCCCTACCTTTGCTCTTCTTCAGCTGGTCCCATGGGAATTTCTGTAGAGATCAGATCCTCAGATGTTGTAAATGGGTGCAGCTCCACTAAAATCATTTTACACTCCCTGAGGGCCTGGCCTCTAGCCTCCTTTAGAATTTGGCCTATTGGGAACTTCTTAGGAAACTTGGGACTTGGAGATTTGTCAGATTTCCCGAGAAAGCATCTTCCTACCTCCTTCATTTGAGAGGAGTGAAACTTTAGAAGTTATGTAAAGTACCTGATTTTTGTTTGTATTGCATATCCAGAGTTCACACTAAAGAATTTGAACTTAATTCAAGTTGACAGAGATGATGTGATGCTACTGCTCAATGGTAAGAAATTGCTTGTGATCCAGGTTCTTTTGCAATCTATAATGCGTCTTCATTTATTGTTATCAGGTGGCCTCTGCCTCCCCCACCCACCTGTCCTCTGGGCAGTAATTCAGGAGGAGTTTATAGAAATGGAGACAGTACCAATTACATTTTAAAATAATAATTAAGGCTATAAACAGAGAGAGTGCCATTATAGATACTTGTTACACCTGTTCTCGTTTATTATTAGGAGGGCAAACTGCAATATTTGTAATGGATAATTTATTCAGTAAATGTTGCCCTTTAGTTTGCTTGCAAATTATTTGTGAGCAGACTTCAGTTTTCTACAGATTTTGTTCATTATTCCAAAAATGCAAACAGTACTGTTCATACAAACCTCATTCAGCCTATGAGTTATCATTGATCTATTCTGCTTGTTTTATTTAAAAATTTGCTATTCATTATTTGCTATTTTTGTGATAAGTGGTTGCTCACACAAATCACATCTTCCTGAATGGAAGAATGAAACTTCTGTAAACAGGAGTGGGAAATCAAAGGTTTCCAATTGTTCATGCAAATGCTTGTGGTGTGGACCTTCCTATGGTTGCTTATTTTCACAAATATTTGTGAGTCTTTTGCTGTGTGAGAAAAAAGAGCATCCCTGGTTTACAGAAAATAGAAAGGGTCACAAATCAATCATTTTCTCAGCTCAGCTCATAACCTTCTGAAAAAAAATCTCAAGAAGACTTTAACTTTCCATGTTTAGTCTCAACCCACAGGTGAATTTCTGAAAATGCTGAGGAAAATCCCTTTTGCTACTTTTGAATTAAAAGAAAGCTAAGTTTTTATTCATCAATAATGCATAACAGCTAAATTTTAAATCTTTGCACAGCTAGTTTTGCATGAGTTAAAATAAGTTTTGGAGAAAATAATTAAACTAAAGTGAAAAATAGTATCAGAGCATGCTCAGTGGACATGTGCTAAGATTTTAATGGAAACTAAAAAAGTATCACTGTTTGTTATTTGTATTACAGTAACAGCCAAAAGTTAAGGATGAAGGGCTATGTTGTGTATAAATACAAAATAAAGTCCAGTCCCTGCACTGAAGAGCTTACAGTCTTAGAAGGACTATCCTCTACTTGTTTACATTAGAGGACTGAGGGAACTGCATGTTTTCTCTTACAAAGGGGCCAGCATGGACAGGGTTTCTCTGCAGGTGGCAAATTGGAAGTCTCTCCCTGAAAACAGGATTTCCGGTAAAACTGGTATGAAATCAGGGATAACAAAATTATGGACATAAAAAAAAAAGAAGTTGATCCTGGATCCTCCCATTGCTATATGTATTTCAGTTGTGAGTTAAATGTATATCTTAATGTGTGCAACATGGGCATAATCATCAGAGTCTTGGGTGAAATCTTACCCTCAATGAAGTCAATGGCAACAGAATTTCACTCCTTACCTTCCAATCCCCTGCCTTTGGGTCTGAAGTGCCTCTGCATTTCCAATGGCAAAAAGTAGAGGCAGTAAGCACAGAACTGGAGGAGTTGCTAAGCAGTATGCTTCTGTCTTTTGTTCAAGCCTGTGGCAGCCCTTGTGTTGCTGCTCTGTGGTGGTGTGCTCCATTGATCAGGGAAGAACGTGCTGGGGTTGGGAGGGAGCCAGGAGAAGCAGCAACTCTCCATGGCATCTTTATATGACATATCCAAGCAGCATTAACTCTCCCGCCATCCTCTCCCAGAAGGAGGCTTTGTGCAAGGAGGGAAACCACAGCTTTTGCCAAAGCCGTATTAACAGGGAAGACAAAGAAGCAGGGAAGTACCACAGAGCGGGCCAACTTCTCTGGCAGAGTCTTTGGCATCTATATCGTCTAAAGGCCTTGCTTTTTGTTTGCTCTCTGAGGCCTCAATCTCCTTCCTGTCCAGGGGACCCTGCAGCAGCATGTGATGCAAGTCAGACTTCTTGATCTTTTCTTCTGCCTCTTTCCCTTCTGTGAAAAAGCTGGTGGGACGGGTGGGTTAGTTAGACGGGTTTAAATTCTTACACTCTAATGAATTTGTGGGATTTAATGTATTTTTCAATTACTTTAGTGTTGAAAAATGCCAAACTGACATTGACCAACCCAGAAAGTTGAAATCTTCCTATTAATCTGCAGAATAGGTACAGCATGAGTAGTGACCATGCATGTTACCCCCTGCGCACCCCTATTGCCTCACCAATGTGCTTCAACCTGGACTGGGAGCGACATCATCGAGGGCTGAGACTGGAGTTTGGGCTCCAGGGGCCATACCTTTTTGTGGCATCTTTGCTGCAGCTGTCTAGAAGAGTGCACTTTGTGTGTTTGAAATCTGTCTAATAAGTTACTGGACTGAGATGGCAATATTTTTATTATAAATAATTCCTATATTTTTTGCAATAAATCACCAGAAATGGATGGGTCTTATGCAAGAGTTCAACAAAAATATGTAATATATCATTAGAAAGAATTTCATCCCTGGAGGACTGAAGGATTGCCAACCTTGTACCAATTTTTTTAATGGTGCTAAGGGAAATTCTAAGAATTTATTGACAACTTACTTCAGTGCCTGGAAAAAATAGATGAGAAAATGGTTACATTTGTAAAGCACTTAGAGGAGTGATGTCCAGATAATCCAGGATCAGTAATGGTAGCATAGTTTCTGTCATAGTGAATGCTGCCTTTCTAAGACAAGAGTTATTTGAAAGAGTTAAGAAAGTAATGGATAAATGAGGAAATAAATAAGTTTAGCTTTTCAAAAGGCTTTTGATAAAGTCCCTGACAAAAGACTGTTAAGGAAACTTAGTAACCAGAGAGCGAGAAGTACATTTTTGGCATTTTTTAATAACTTGTTAAAAGACAGAAAGCAACACAAAAAGCATGTTGCAGTCTCTCAAGGATCAGTAATAGGACCTGTTTTCAATATGTTTAATATCCTCCTGGAAGATGGGATGACTAGTGAGGTGGTGAAATTTGCTGATGACTCAGTCATTTAGATTAATTAAGACTTGGAAGAAGGAAGAGGAATTTTTAAGACTAGAAAATCAGGCAACATGATGAGGGAGAAAATTCAATTTAGATAAAAATGGGCACATTGAGGGGCTATGAATTGGTCGTGTCCCTCAGGAAGGAGACCGAGATGTCATTATGAACAGCTCAGTGAAGACTCATAAGTGCTGGGATAAATTGCACAGTAGCTTTTTAGCACTTCCTAATAAAGATAACTTTATTTATCTTGAGGTGGTGTAAAGCTAATTTATTTTCTTGGCTCTGCAGTGTACAGTTGACCATATTTGGATGTTTTACCTTGGTTTGTTATCTCCTTCGCTTTCAACAAAGCCAAGCAATGTTGTGTTGGGCTGGTTGCACGTTTGGATGGGAAATCTTCAAGCAACAGTGTAGGTCCAGTGTGTGAGATAGCAACTGTGATTCACAAAAAGAACAGGATTACTTGTGGCACCTTAGAGACTAACAAATTTATTGTAGCATAAGCTTTCGTGGGCTACAGCTCACTTCATCAGATGCATGTAGTGGAAAATGCAGAAGGAAGATATATATATATATATATATATATATATATATATATATATATAGATACACACACACACACAAGGAACTTGAAACAATGGGTGTTACCATACACATTATAAGGAGATTGATCAATTAAGGTGAGCTGTTGTCAGCAGGAGAAAAAAACTACTGTTTGTAGTGGTAATGAAAATGGCCCATTTCCAGCACTTGACAAGGAGATATAAGGAACTGTGTTTGTGGGGGTGGGGCGGGGGGAAGATAAGCATGGAAAATAGTTTTGTGTAAAGTTATTTTTCTCTCCTGCTGACAACAGCTCACCTTAACTGATCACTCTCCTTATAATGTGTATGGTAACACCCATTGTTTCATGTTCTGTGTGTGTGTGTGTATATATATATATATCTTCCTCCTGTATTTTCCATTACATGCATCCGATGAAGTGAGCTGTAGCCCACAAAAGCTTATGCTCAAATAAATTTGTTAGTCTCTAAGGTGCCACAAGTACTCCTATTCTTTTTGCGGATACAGACTAACATGGCTAGTACTCTGAAAATTATGATTCAGTGAGCAGCACTCTTCCTTCTGAATGAGTTCTAAACTGATGCCAGACTATGTTTCTAGGAGGCAGCATGCTGCTGCAGGCATTACCCAAAGCTGAGATCTCAGTCTTTTCTGATTATTGAAGATGCCCTTAATAAGACTATTTGAATTTTCGTGTCCTGGCCAAATTTCAGTGGGAGCAACTACATTGTGCATATCTAAATCCTCCTGGAGCTGCAGAAGGATAAAAGTTGTCTTCATTTTGTGTCCTGAAATGTGTGTAGCGGGATTGTGCACTTGAAGGAATCCTTGTGTATAGTTTGTATTTGAATTTTTAAGTGTATAAAGTGCTTAGTGATCCTTCAGGATGAAAGCCCATTATATAAATATAAGGGACCTAATTCTGCTCCCATTGACAGGTATAAAATAGGAGAACCTTTATTAAAGTCAGTGAGGAATATTTGGCCATCTGGCTGAGTTGCACTTGGCACAGGTCTGGAGGCAGGGCAGGGGGTGGTTTATATCACCTCCGCTGCTCCCTAATCCTTGTATAGTCTCAGGACTGCTCTAAGTTGCGTCCAGCTCCCCTGGGCAATGGCCCTCCTGTCATGTGCTATTTCCCTTGGTCAGGCCCCATTGCTGAGGGGTGAGGATAGCACCGTGCCACTACTGGCTCTGCCTTTCTTGGGAATACCCTTCCACTGGGGAAGTGCTCAGGAGATCAATTAAAACAGCTCTATGGCCCCTTTGCCCCAGTGGGCTGGCAAAAAGGGGCCAGTGATGTAGCCCTGTAGTGTCACAGTGTTGTAAAACGAATGTAACTGAGATCGAAATTAGGCTCATAATATTATTTCCCTTATGATATAGTATTACATACTTAGCTTAAAGGCATATTGAGTTTTTATTTGCTTTCTTCTGAAGCATCAGGTACCAGCCACTGCCATGATAGGATACTAGACTATTGCACTACAACGCCTTTTGTATTCTTAACTCATTTCACATAGTTATCCAATAGAATTCGAACCAATGATTTGAAAATGAAAGCCTTTATAGACCAGTCCCAATCCTCAGCACTGAAGTCTTTATTCTTATTTAAAATAGATTCAAATGAGGCTTATAAAATGAATTAGAAATGGGGGAAAAAGCACTATTTCAGGAATGTACCCTACAGTGCTTTGTGTAGTAATGTGGTAAACATCAGTCAAGTCATAAGGCATCCAGCCCCTTTTTCTTGAAGACTATACTACAGTTTGAAAGACTTCACTATTTGTCATTTTTTTCACATTTAGTCTACATCTTTTGTGCTTAATGTCATCCCATTATTTCTAGTTACATCCCTTTACAATTCCTAACCCCTCTTCTGATAGAAGGAGAGTTCCCAGGTGTGAGTGTGTTCCAGCTTTCCCATTTACAGAGGAGAAATGAAGACTTCACAAATTGAACTAGATCAGGGGTTGGCAACCTTTCAGAAGTGGTGTGCCAAGTCTTTATTTATTCACTCTAATTTAAAGTTCTGAGTGCCAGTAATACATTTTAACCTTTTTAGACATTCTCTTTCTATAAGTCTATAATATATAACTAACTATTGTTGTATGTAAAGTAAATGAGGTTTTTAAAATGTTTAAGAAGCTTCATTTAAAATTAAATAAAATGCAGAGCCCCCCGGACCGGTGGCCAGGACCCAGGCACTGTGAGTGCCACTGAAAATCAGCTCCCATGCCAAAGGTTGCCTACCCCTGAACTAGGTAGTTCTCAATCTATGGCATCTAACTAGTGTGATGACTGAATGCTTTGGCCTGAAGGTGGTGATGGGGGGGTGAGGAAGGCTAAATTCTCATCCTGGCACATAGGGCATATTAGAAATAATATATATTCTCTGCGTCTGATGTTGGGATATGGCATGGGGTCCAGGAAAATGGCATAAGATAATGGAGCCTAATGAAATGTCATCTCATTAATACTGTGTGCCTTGACTTGCATTTCTTCTTGGTTTCAGCTCTTGATGATCTCAAATATGACCCTGTAGCCTCAGTCTGCATTACAACTTTAGACACCATAACAAATATTGAGACAGCTTGTTTGCCTGAAGCAGAACCTCTTTCCGGATTGAGGAGGTTTTTCTGCTCTCTGCCTGTTCAAAGAAAGATGAAGATTTTTAAAGACAGAGAAATCCCATTAAAGTTCAAGTCCAGCTCAAAGCAATTGAGAGGCAAGACTGTCCCTGAAGATACCTCAAAAGCAGACCAAGAAGAAGGGGAAAAGAGCATGAAACAGAAGCTATGGAAGCTCACAAGGAATCTGAAAAGGAAAAGACTCTAATGTTGGGGAAATATCTTCCTCAAAGGTATTTTCTACCCTCTCACATTCCAGTAATTATTGATTCTGTTGAATGTCATGCTGAGAGAGGTCATGTGAACTTGAATGGGAGACTGCCACTCCCCAGCCTACCTCGGATGGGTTAGAATTATTGAACCTGAGACAAGAAATCCCATTGTATCTTCCATATTCACCCTCCGGGCATGTGTTCAAGATCACATTCTCCCAATATATCAGATACATATGTTTATCTAGTTCACTGTAGTTGAGTACGCCATAGACCTCAGAGAACCCCATTGACCAAGCCAAGTGAGGATGTTACTTATTTATCATGGAGGAGAGAAGGCAGGCAATATACCTGTAAGAGTATCTTTAGTTTTTTGTTCATAATCAGTGATTTAGAACATTTGTTAACCTGAAACTCCGAAGTTTCAATATATGGATATCCCACTAGGACACTTATGAACAGCGATAAAGGAGCAAAGTTAAGGGGTTTTTTTGTGTGTGGAACTTAGTCCAAATTTTCTAACTTTGAAATGGTTGTCCTATAATAAAGATGAGGTTATTTTCAATTTTTGGATATTTGTTTACAAACAGAATTCTGTCTCAATTCCCGCCCCCTGAAAATACAGTGCCTGCCATTAAAATCTTAGCATCTGTCAATCAGGTTTTTTGTATTCACATTTTGAGATTTTATAATCTCCACTTCTTATTTATTGCCAATAGGTGGTGATAGTGCATTCTGTGCATACAGAAGCACAAGTTCATCTGCTTCCTGGTCCCATGCTAGTTCCTTTTGCCCCAGTTCAGCCAGGGCTTGAGTGTTGTAAGAATCTGATTACTAACAGAAGTGATGATTACACAGCACCATGTTGCATCTACAGGCTTCTCTGCACAGTGGCTCTGGCCATACTTCGTGTCTATGAACTGGAAAATATATCCCTCCTCCCTTCCTAAAAATGTAAAAGTGTTCAGTTATTTTAAAAAGGTGCTTTTACCAAGATGCCTTGTGTTCCTGGTCTGGATTTTGATCTTTTATGTGGTTCACTCTTTGGAATGAATTAAAGAATTTACACAGAAGAAAAGGAAGGAAAATCAGGAAAAATTACATTGTATTTGTTGATTGCTATTCTGGAACCAAAGTAGAAATGATGGTGGCACTTCCCTTTTACACCTTCCATATTGGTAGCAAGCAGTGGGGATGTGAACGTGGCATTGCAGTAACTATTCTTGCTAATCCATGCTACTTTCCTTACCTCATAGGTGCTGCACCTGCACATAAAAAACAGAAATTGACTGTGCTGATTGGTCTGCAAACCCTCCAGTAGCTGCTAAAAGAGTGAAAAAGTGGAGTCACCCAGAGCAGCTGAACCAACTGAGGAAGGAAGAGATCAGGAGATTTGGCAGGGGGACATGAAGTGTTTAGGTCTGATGGACATGAAGGAGACAGAAGATGCAGGAGAGAGATGCAGGAACAGACACATGAGACAAGGAAAGTGACAGTCTCAAACCATTTCTTTGGAGCACAAAGCTGCAGATGGAGAGGGTCAGAGCTGGGGTGGGAGGGAGAGTGCATACAGCACAAAAGGGAACTGCAAAATCAGGCCATGGTTATTCTCTACATGACAGAAGGTTTCCATACTGTCCTGGCATCTGCCTACCACATAGCCAGAGATTATCTACCATCAGCTTTACTCTAGCAGTTACCACTTCAGTGACGTCCTGCAAGCTATACCCTCCTCCTAGCACAAGTGCCAGAACTATAGTCTGGTTGTGTCCCCGCTTCCTCCTGGCTAATAGCAATAGAGTTAATTTCCCCTCTCTCTGATTTTGCTTTGTTTGCTAGTGTTCATTAACAGTTGTGGGGTTTTTAAATAAATGTTGTGATGCTATTTTTCTTGAGTGATCACCACACTGTTAGCAAACGTGAGTGCCCAAAATGATCATTACAGTGCATTTGTCTGTAATCACCCTGATCACCATTTCCAGCACAGGACCTTGCCTTGGCACCAGTCTAACTTTTGTGTAAATAAAATCAAGTCGTGGAATCACAGTAGCACTGGTGGGTGTCATCCCTAACTATAAAAAACAATGAGGAGTCCTTGTGGTGCCTTAGAGACTAACAAATTTATTTCGGCATAAGCTTTCGTGGGCTTGAACCCATTTCATCAGATATATGGAGTGAAAAATACAGGAGCAGGTATAAATTCATGAAAGGATGGGAGTTGCTTTACCAAGTGTGAGGTCAGTCTAATGAGATAAATCAATTAAGGGACTGATTGATACCAAGGGAGGAAAAATAACTTTTGAAGTAGTAAGAGAGTGGCCCATTACAGACAGTTGATAAGAAGGTGTGAGTAACAATAGGGAGAAATTAGTATTGTGGAAATGAAGTTCAGGTTTTGTAGTGACCCAACCACTCCCAGTCTTTATTCAGGCCTAAGCTGATGGTATCCAGTTTGCAAATTAATTCCAGTTCTGTAGCTTCACACTGGAGTCTGTTTTTGAAGTTTTTTTGTTGAAGAATTGCCGCTTTTAGGTCTGTTATTGAGTGACCAGAGAGGTTGAAGTGTTCTCCCCCTGGTTTTTGAATGTTATGATTCCTGATGTCAGATTTGTGTCCATTTATTCTTTTGTGTAGAGACTGTCTGGTTTGGCCAAAGTACATGGCAGAGGGGCATTCCTGGCACGTGATGGTATATATCACCTTGGTAGATGCAGGGCCGTCCTTACCCATATGCAAAGTACACAGCTGTGTAGGGCACCAGGAAATTTGGTGCCCCAAATTTCCTGGTGCCCTGCACACCTGCATGCTGCTCCAGCCCCTGCTCTGGCTCTTCCCCAGGGCCCCTGCCCCTGCTCTGCCCCAGCCCCACCTCTTCCCACCCCTGCCCCACTCCCTCTCCCCTGAGGACTCCAGAAGCAGTCGGTCCTGCACTCACCGGTAAGTAGAGTGGACTGGCCCCAGCCTGCTCCACCCCCCTGGCTCCCAGCTGTGCCGCCAATGAGTGTTGGGAGGCAGTTTTCCCCTTCCCCCAAGACTGGGAACCAGGGGAGCAGAGCAGGCTGGGGCTGGGTCACTCCACTTCCTACAGGAAGTGGCCAGCTCCCATCCCCCACGGAGGCCTGGGGCCAGCCCCCGCCCCCTCGCTTTCCCCCAGAGGCCTAGGGTGTCCCCCTCCGCTCCTCCCACGGAGGCCTGGGGCCCCACACAGCCCCCCCCCCGTGGGGGGGCTGCATAGGGCACCAAAATAGCTAGCGTTGTCCCTGGGTAGATGTACAGGTGAACGAGCCCCGGATGGTGTGGTTGATGTGGTTAGGTCCTATGATAGTGTCCCTTGAATAGATTTGTGGACAGAGTTGGCATCGGGGTTTGTAGCAGGGGTTGGTTCCTAGACTGGTGTGTTTTGTTATGTGGTGTGAAGTTGCTGGTGAGTACTTGCTTCAGGTTCGGGGGCTGTCTGTAAGTGAGGACTGTCCTGTCTCCCAAGGTCTGTGAAAGTAAGGGATCATCTTTCAGGATAGGTTGTAGATCCTTGATGATGCACTGTAGGAGAACACTTCAGTCTCTCTGGTCACTCAATGACAGATCTAAAAGTGGCAATCCTTCAACAAAAAAACTTCAAAAACACACTTCAGTGTGAAGCTGAAGAACTGGAATTAATTTGCAAACTGGATACCATCAGCTTAGGCCTGAATAAAGACTGGGAGTGATTGGGTCATTATAAAACCTAAACTTCATTTCCACAATACTAATTTCTCCCTACTGTTACTGACACCTTCTTATCAACTGTCTGTAATGGGCCACTCTCTTACCACTTCAAAAGTTATTTTTCCTTCCTTGGTATCCTGCTGTTAATTGATTTATCTCATTAGACTGACCTCATACTTGGTAAAGCAATCCCCATTCTTTCATGTATTTATACCTGCTCCTGCATTTTTCACTTCATGCATCTGATGAAATGGGTTCTAGCCCATGAAAATGTATGCCCAAATACATTTGTTAGTCTCCACAGTGCCACAAGGACTCCTCGTTGTTTTTGCTGATACAGACTAACATGGCTACCACTCTGAAACCTATTCCTAACTATGCTGCCAGTTGTTGACAGCAGTGGTGGATTCCCGAAACTCCATGGGCTTCTTACTAATAAAATGCTGTATCTTGCATTGCTTCTCTTATGAGCTGTAGCTGACTGCATACATCAAGACACAATGGTTGTAATGAGAATCCAACCGAAAACCTTCAGCACCAAAACTACAGGTTTCTCTTGAGCTAAAGGAGAACTTTTATAGCTGAAAGTATGTAGCAGGCTGCTATAATCTCTGTTCCAACCAGCCATTAGAGGAAGATAGAAGCATGTGTACTGAGGGCTTAATCCTACTCTCATTGTGGTCCATTGCAAAACTCCCATGGACTTCGGTGGAGACAGGATGGTGTCTTATGCTAGTGTATTACATTTCCCCCATGCTCTCACAAATGTCACAGGAATGTAACCTTTGCCAGAGTGAAACAAACCAGGGGCTCATCTAGTTCAGTATCCAGTCACCAACAATGGCAAGTATCATCCTTCAGAAGAAGGTGCAAGAAGCTTTCTCAGTAGGTAGCCAGGGAATAACAATAGCAGGGAAAGTTTCCTACTATACCCCATCAGTTAAGGGCTACATTATATCCTGAAGTGTGAGTGTTTATGTCCTTTCCAATGTTATTTTTATCAATGCTAATTTAACTCTGGATGTTGTTGTTATCCATACAACTATCTAATCCTTTTTTCAATCCTCTCAAGTTTTTGGCCAAAATGGTGTCTTGCGGTAATGAGCCTCACAGGTAATTGTGTGTTGTGTAGAAGAAAAGTATTTTCTGCAATATTACAAAAAATACAGTCTGCTGCAATAATGATTAAAATCTGTGAATTTATTTGCTCAGAGAGGCATCTTCATCAAGTCTTGAGCTTGCCAAAGGCACATTTAATCAGCATTCTGCACCACCTGAGTTGGTGGTGGGATCAACTTTTGTCCCTGATGGGGTAAGCGAAAGGAGTAGCAGGTGAGAAGGGTGTCTCAGAATCACAGTGTAGCCAGATGCCACATCTATCACTACTGTGAGGAAAGAACAATCTGCCATTCTGCCTTTTCTCAAACAGGCTAGCGTTCTAGAAAAGGTGCATATGCACAGGTATTTTGGTCAACTTGCCTACATGAACATCAGGCACCAGCCCTAGTGATACACCAGGGGTTGCATCAATGGAGCACTAACTCTTTTGATTCCTTTTCTCCATTGCTTCCTTGTGTGAATGAAGAATGAATAAACCTCTTTCATCTGTAGCATTTCCACAATTTGGGAAATTCCTTTGGTGCTCAAACACTTCCATTATCTTGGAGATATGTACTGTATTTGGATCACATGCCTCTGCAGGACTTTATTGACAGACACATCTCTGTCACACAAGCACATGTTGTGTCTAGATCAAACGTATGTCTCACTGAGTGGTAATCATCATTGCTTGCCAGCTTCCACAGTACCATATTCACTGTCTTGTCTACGTTGATTGGATTTTGATAAGGTTTTCACTTAAAATTTTACTTAGTTAGTCTTTTGCAAGACACATATAGGAATGAAAAATGAGTCTGTTTTGAACACTGTGAAAAGGAAACAACTTTGAAATTTTACACAAAATAATTTTATGTATTTTTAAATGGCGCTACTTGAGTGAAAACATCAAAACAGCATATTTTAAAGGTGTTACACACAGCGAGTGCAGGTAAACTTGACTGAACTTTATTTCCTGCTTCCAGTAATCTGACATGTGCCAGGGTCTGAAAGCCTACATCCTGTCACATGACAGGAATCAGTATCCACTGATACCAATGACTATTGTTACAGAGAGCAAAAAGTTCTATTCACAAATAATGAACTGCAGCTGTGGTAAGGGGAGCACTCCTTCTAGGATGAGCCTGCAAATACTGCAGGATGAACTGGAGAAAACAAACAAAAAAACAACACAGGAAATCTGTTCATGGTAAATGGGGGGCCTTTTTTTTATAGTATCCTCCAATGCTTCATCTCTGTAAAGGCTATGTGCTGAAAACACACACACCAGCATCCACAAAATGATCCCCTGATAATCTACAATTAGTTACTCCTGTTTCATCTTGCATTGGAAGAAGAGATAAATTTGACTGTCATGTGTTTTGAAGTGGTAAGTCAAGGGACAGCCAATCAATGAAAAGAGAAGAAGGCAAGCCAGTTCACAAAGCCAAAACTAAAAATGACACTGAAAATGGCCCTAAAAGCACAAGATGGTGCACATTCTCAAGAGACTGTACAGAATCATAGAGCTGAGAACACTCAGTCACAAATGGAGAAAAAAACTTAATTTCCAAGAGGCGTTTGCAAGCTACAGTGATGTGAGGTGTCACTGCTCCCTCTTTGTTCAAGACATGAGACTCAGCCCACAAACAAAGGCAGATGGAAGCCGAGAGCTTGAGCACGAGGCATGAGTGGCTATTCCCCAAGAGAAACTGAGAATCCAGAAATGTTTGCCCTAGTAATCTCAGTTTGGAGGAATTGGCACATCTGACCAGATAGGAGAAAAGGGCCATGATGGGACCTGATACCAACCAGAACCTTAGAAAGATATTCAAAGAGACCAAACACATGGCGAAAAAGGGAAAACGGTCACAGGATATGAATATACCCTGAGACAGTAGAGACTGACTACAGCAGGGGTTGGCAACCTTTCAGAAGTGCTGTGCTGTGTCTTCATTTATTCACTCTGATTTAAGGTTTCGTGTGCCGGTAATATATTTTAATGTTTTCAGAAGATCTCTTTCTATAAGTCTATAATATATAACTTAAACAATTGTTGTATGTAAAGTAAATAAGGTTTTTAAAATGCTTAAGAAGCTTCATTTAAAACTATATTAAAATGCAGAGCCCCCCGGACCGGTGGCCAGGACCTGGGCAGTGTGAGTGTCACTGAAAATCAGCTTGTGTGCCGCCTTTGGCACTTGTACCATAGGTTGCCTACCCCTGGACTACAAGATAGAGGACTGTTTTCCACAAAGCACACAGACAATACACAAGTAAGGATAGTTTGCATAGGCTAAGGCTTTCATGAATGACCAGGAACCAAATTCCCTAAGCAAGCTGACAAGAAATCCCTGCCTCAAAATAGTCTTCTAGCAGGAAGACAACTAGGTAGAAATACATTTACAGCCTTCCTGGTGGGGAGAGAGAGAGAGAGGGGAAAATAATACCTTATGTACCCCAGCCCAGGAAAGCAAGAGATAGGATTTCTATACGTCATTTGGGAGTCACTGATAGGAAGAAAGCAACAGGCAATTCAACATAGGGCTTCTGTCAAAAGTGGGAAATTCTCCCCATTCTCCACAGGCTGCTAATGTACCAGGGGTACTGAGAGCAAATAAACCCTGACTTGCTTGAGGGGACCACCCTGGCTTTGTTTGTGTGCCTTTGGACCCAGTTCTTGTCTCCTGATTTGTCATATCTGTGTAGTCAGTGGGGCTTGAAGGGACAAGGCTGAGGCCAAAACTAATTAAGACTTCTTAAACAGTTTTGAGGAAAAAATATACATCCTCTAAACCTATGATAGAGCTATTTTACTAATGCAAAATTACACTGATACTGATATGTTTTCACTTTGTCTAATCTGCCTTGTTGAAAATAAGCATGTCTCATTTTTAATTAATAAGACTATTGTACAAAGTTTCTTCTGTAAAATCCCGCTATTTATATATGTATATTACTGTTCGCTCTCTAATACAGAGGGTATACTTTTACTTTGGTTGTAAAATACTGTATTTACAGTATATTGGCAGAAAGCTGGTTGCTATAAAATATCAACCTAAATTCTGTGCCAGAATAGAGTTTCTACACAAAATGCTTGTATTCTGTGTCATAACGATGCTTCTGTTAAAACTGTTTATGTGATGAAATGTCTGTGATGAAATTCATATTCTTTACCACATGGGCCAAATACCTGGGTTTTATAAACAATTCTTTTGGCAGCTGCACAAAAGAACCAGTGGCTACCAAATGTTAGTCCAAACCTCAGTTTGCTTTCCCAGAAATTGCATTTCTGATGCCTTTCCCACGTTTGGAGGAGAAAGTAAGGTGGCTTGTCCAAAAACAGCAGTCCCACTAATTTTCCAGAATGTGTTTATGAAGGTATATTCATATATCCTGTTCAACAAGGGAATTCTACCATTATGTAAATTAAGTGCATATTTTTTAATCCAGTTCTTGATCTATGGAAAAGTACTATTCTCTAGTCAACTAATTCATATAGTGAAATTGGGAGGGAGGAGTTTTGTATTTTTCCTTTTCTTCTAGCAGTTTTGATGTATGGGATTCTGAACACTAATGTATTCATATATGGGCTGAGTCCTGGGGTAAGAGAAAACAAAGTGGTAATATCTGATGGTCAGAAGAGAGTTGTGGGGAAGCGGGGTGGAAAGGTTTACAAAAATGGATGATTATTCATAAAATGTCTATGGTTTTGGTTTGACTTGGTTGTGCGTTTTTGTGGAAGGCTCTCAGACCACTAGCGATTATTTGTTTCTAGTAGCACCACTAATGTGCTAGGTGCTTTCCAAACGTTAACTATGAGTCAGCTGTGTCCAACACATGGTTGGGTATATTAGCAATGTCTTCTGTTTTCCTGTTAGTCCAGGAAGGTCACCCTAAACTCAGTAGCATGGGCTAGGGTCTGAGACAAAAATGACTATTCGGCACCATGGCAATAGTGGGTCAAGCCCCCATCCCAGCTATGGTTTTGTGGGTGAGGCTAACAATTCAGGGCTGTGTTTGATAGTAGCCCTTTTAGTCATCTTTTATTATAATCAAGTATATAATGTGTCAGGTTTCTTCTCATTTGATTTTCTGCATTAAAAAAAAATTTTTATACATGAGCATCAGTGTCATTCCTAGGGGTGGGACACATTATGACAGGCTGTTGTGCCCCACGCAAAGACACAGTCACAGTCCTTGCACTTGGAAGAGTATAGGAGCTCTGCTCTCTCTGTGGTGTACCCCTACAAGCACGTTGCCTTGAAGGGATAGGGAAGAGAGAGCCTCATGGCCTCACCCCACTCTGCACCTCCATGGTGCAGGGAACAGGCAGCGCTGAACACAGGATAGACAGTGCTTGGGTTGCTAGGGGAAGGACTGTACCATTTGATTTCCCTGTGCAGCACTAAATGAGCTTCATTGTGAGTTGCTTTTTTCTACTGGACACTGATAGTCCAGGAAGAATTGTGGCAAAGGACAGTAACATCTGCTTCTTTCTTGTACTCAACCGCCTAGACTTACTGCTGCTGTCCCCTGCCAGCATACCTAGCGGAACAGAAGAACTAAAAATGTTAATGGCAACAATTGCTGGCTGCAAGTAATCAACTTTACTGTGGTGTTCTTGGTAGTCCTCTGGCTAAGTGTAGATAACATTCTGGTAATGTTAATTAAGCAAGAACAAAGACTCTAGTGGTGACCACTATGTAGGAGACCTTGCTCTTTTACTCTCTCTCTCTTTTTCTGGCTTTATACTTTCATAATATAGGATTAAATTCTGATTGTTGCCAAGCACCTGCACATCTAAGTGACTTTAATGGGAATTGTGGGTGCTCAGCATCTTAAAGTTTGGACAGCAAGTTAGGAGATTTGATTCTTCACTGTCTTGCACCTTGTGTAGGCATTTTCCTTGGTACAAACTGAATGTGAAAAACTACCCAATCAGAATTCTTGCACTCTCTTTGCATGTTCACAAGCAAGGAGAGAAACCAGTTTACAGAAACTGCAGAACATGGCCATCAGTGGCCTACAGACAAATTTTACTATTCAAGAAAGAATAAGAAAATGGTATGCCCCAAGAGGTTCCTGAATGAGGAGGACAGTCAACAAGAGAATCCTTGTGAAACTCTTGCAGTTACTAACCAAGATGATATACCTGGAAACAAGGAATTTAGAGATGTAAAATACAGTATGAATGCCCTTTGAAATTCTGCAACCAACCACACTTGAAAACAGTAAGAAGAATGATTTTTCAGTAGGTTGCATTAAAAGTTCAACATTTGTCAGCACAGGAACCTGCAATAATCATAGTATCATCCTATAATTAACAAAGGAGGTACCACTGTGCTACAGTCAGTGTATGCACTGGAAAGACAATGTGTTCCTGTGGCTAGGGCATGATACTGGGACTCAAGACATCTAAATTCTATTCCCAGCTTTGCCATTTACCTCATTGCTGTGTGACCTTAGGTAAGTCACTTCACCAGTGGTGTCTCAGTTTCTCCTCCCACACTTTGTCTATCTTAGCCTTTGTTTGTTTACACTTTAAACTCTCCAGGACAGGGACTGTTTGTCACCACATTTATCTATGGGCCCTGGTCAGGCATTCAGCACAGGAGTGAATTTTCCCTTTGATATATCATTTTTTGACTAGCTGTCCTTCAGTATCCATCTAGCATAAGCCTCAAGCTGCAAAGGCTCTTGTGTCAATACAGAATGATTTACAAGCAAGATCCCATAAGAACTTATTTATTTTAATCTTATTATGACTCTATTTTGTCAATCCATAAAGACAAGCCTTACTTCAACCAGCAATATACCAGATTTCTCTAACTGCATGCTGCAGTGCTTCAGGAGAACATTTGATTTCAAGGCTAAAGAGAATAAAGAGGAAATTGAGGCGCAGAACGATCCAAAAGAGATTAAACAGCAGATGTTACAATAATTGATTTAAACAATGCTAAGTGTTTCTTTTCTTAGATGAAACTGAAAGGAAAACTGACATGAGGGCTGAAATATGAGTTGGTGCTATGGATATAATGTGTCTTGGATTCATGATGTGCTGACATAGTGTAAGACTAAATTCAAACATTTCTTTGAGCTTTAAATTTTATCCAGGTTGTTTTCATTATATTGTACAACAGACAATCACTGAATGTGATTTTAGTCTCACAGCAGTATAGATCAGAGATAGCTCCATAGAAAGCAGTGGAATCACAGCAATGAAAGAAATAGCAGAATCTGGCACACATTTCTTATGCTTAATTAATTAACCTAAAAGAGAAGAGGTGTAGACAAATATTTTTATTTCATGTTCTTAGGTGAGTAGGTAAAATTTTGGTCCAGAACCTCCAGTGCAATGCAACTACATGGTGTTCTGCCACTGGTGAACTATGAACTGGCCAATGGAGGATCCCACCAGTGAAAGAAGGCATTCCAATCGCAAATAGCTTGCATGGTGGCTCCGATGCCACCCTTTGTCATATTTTTAGGCAACATGACCCTGATCCAAAGCTTATTGAAATTAAAGGGAATCTTTTCACTGAATTCAATAGGCTTTTGATCAGACCCTATCTGAGTGCTTTTGACAAGTGGTATTCTGGGGGAACAGTGACCAAACAAAGGACTTGACATTGGAATTCCCCCTGATTTGAAATGTGGCCACTATTTTTTGGGGTCCTCAATTTTTAGGGCCTAATGTAACTCATTTTGGGGCCTGATTTTTCAGAGGTGTGAGTCTCTGCAGCTCCAACTGAAGTCAACAGTGCTGTGCATGGGTCAGCTCATTGCATGATCGGGGTCTAAACTGTGTGCCATTTTTAAAGTGAAACTGTCAATGAAAAGATTCTACAACCCCTCCAAAACATCAGCAACAACTGCAAAACAGCCAGGATTGGGTGAAATAAGTACATTCTATTTTAAAATATCCATTAAAAATGTAAATAGTTTTCCAATAAATGTTCAGTGTGTATTCAATGAATTTGCTTTAAAAATTCCTCACAAAATTTGGAGCAAAATTCAGTAGAACTTGCTATCAATTTCCACAGACTTTTAATGGCCTTTTATGTGACAAATCAGTGCTGAAGAATATACATGCTTCTATTTTATTTTAATCTTTTTGTTTTTCATATCTTTTTCTCCAACTCCTTTGATTCAACTGCCAGGTGCCATTTGTATATAATCTTACCAGACACTAGCAACTTTTCTTGGCAAATCCCTTCCCATGGTAACTTCCTAATTATTTAGTGTACCTCAGGGAAATCAGATGCTAGTTAGACGTTATACAACATCACAAACCACCTGCATAATTGATAGTTTTTATGATATTTCAATATGATGTGCTGTAGTCTGCTAATGTGAGATTGTCTCTGAGGCCAGTGAATAGCACATTGGTATGTGGCTTGTTGTGATGGGATATATTGTCAGTAAAACAGTTTAGAGAGTTGGACAGTGATTAAAAGTTTCTTGCCCATTTTTAGCATCTCAAAGAGAAGCTACCTGTTAGCTTACATCCTTCATAAGTCAGTTTTGCGTGCTATCTCAGAGATCTTTGGCTGATTTAGAATGTCCATAAAAAAGTGCTTTATTAGCTTGTCATAAGTCTGGGTTTTTTTTATTGTTCACTTAAAAAAGCTGTCTTGATCTACTAGAGGTGGTAATGAGTGCTAATTTGCCCTTACGTGCTTGCATTTTCCAGATTGTCAGGCAAATTAATTACTTATAAGATGTGTACCCTATATACAGAATTTGAGTGGCCAGCTTCTGCTAGATTCTCTAAAATTCTCTTAATTACGCAGTTAATGGTCCAAATCCTGCTTTTACTTACAGCAATATAAATCCACACATACTCCAGTGATGCCACTGAAGTTACTCCAGATTTACACGGGTGTGACTGACAACAGCGTTTGTTGCAATGTGCCTTTGAAGCCTATGGTGTGTGCACAAGAGGCTCAGGTTCTGCCACCCTTAGATTGTGTAGTATCTTCCTCCGCAAGTAGCCCTATGAAGATCAATTTCACATTATGGCTGAAAGAATCAAAATAAAATCAGTTTTTCCCCCATGCCAGGATAAGTCAATGGCTTTACTTGCAGAGTAAGACACTGCTCCTATTGAGTAAGAGCAGCAGCATATGGCCCTCACTATTTAGAATTTATACTGAGCTTCAGGCCCTTTCATTTTTGAAAAATCCATTTTTATGACATTATTTCTGCTTCACTGCACTGGGTTAGGGAGAGGTATTATCCTGCTAAGGGATCAAGATTGATGTTATTTCCTTATTCATGATGTAAAAGCAATGAAACTTGGAGAGGAAAAGGTGTGGGAAGTAAAAAACCCCTTAGCTCTTAGCAGATCTCTGCATTGGGTGGACATGACGGCAGGAGGTTGCAATTTATACACCATGAAGGGAGACTAAGAGGAGTGTGGATGTGAACTCTTTTTGATTTACCCTTTCATTTCCACCAGCTTTTTGGGAGATTTAACATGTAGCCTGATGAACATCAAGGCCCTTGGACTCCCTTTACTGGAAATGAAGGGATTAAATGCCTTCCATCAGGAGATTAACTGCCTGCAGTTGGAACCCAATTCTGTTTCAATTACTGCTCTGTTATCTGAAAGTCATTGGCCATTGTTGGGATCTAAGGCATTGCTGAAAACATAGAAAAATGATTCCACAAAATGCAGAACCAATCTTGCAAGACCTCTTACCCTGGAGTCTTCCCCCTACGTATCAAAAGGGTGCATACTGTAGTGTGTTCCAACAAGACCCCAAGGCACTTCATCACTCCAAACTCAATTACTGTGAAAGTGTTAGACTATGACATCATGCTGAAGATGTTAACCATGCCATGGAAAATTAGGAGTTGTCATAGTAATAATCTGATCCAGACTTTTCAGTAGAAATTCAGCAGCATTATGGCCTAAAGCACTCACAACCGAAACAAAAAGGAATACAATACACATCTTCCCAGCCTCAGAGGTAAAAACCTTTGCGAACAGAGATGATGTTTCCTTCGTTCCAAAGGATTATCACTAAACATAGAATTGCCATCATATAATTTAAATATCCTGGAAGGAGAACTGCTGCCTACGACATGGATCAGTGCCCTAGGCAAGTCAGAGAACCACCTTGGCACTTGGACATTGAGTGAGAGATATTTTGTAGTGGATCTGAAGAAATATTTCCTTAGCGAATAATACCTAGAAATGAGATCCACTTAAACTCTGGGTCTCAGAAGTTATCTTACAGTTAACATCAACATAGACCAACTAACATCCAGAAAATCAGCAGTTAAACCACCATATACATCCACATCAATCTCAACTCACCCAAACATTGGGTGAGTTGGGTGAGTTGAGATTGATGTGGATGCCCACCCAAACATTGCTACATACGAACACACATGGATTCTTCCACTTCACAATGGTGTTTTATTTTTCTTCTTTTTATAATTGTCTCATTGCCAGCAGCCCCACTGTTCTAATCTCTCCAGGGCACTTTGTAAGATTAGCAAATCCACATGATGACAATTTGGGTGTTGTTGGTAAATTTGATTGCCACTAAAGTGACGTGCTGAAATAAGAATAAAAGGCTGGAATTGGTGACACATGAAACACAGTGTGAGAGTTTGCCAAAAAGCATGGACCTTGACAGAAAACACCACCACAGAGCTTATGGAGGAAACTGTGAAGTACAGCAAATTACAGTCCCTCACTGCAAAACATGAAGACTTGGGCTAGGTCTACACTGGGGGTGGGGAGGGGTCGACCTAAGATACGCAACTTCAGCTACGCAAATAGCATAGCTGAAGTTGGTGTATTTTAGGTTGATTTACCTGGCTGTGAGGACAGCGGTGAGTCGACCGCTGCCACTCCCCCGTTGACTCTGCTTCCACCTCTCACCGCGGTGGAGTTCCAGAAGTTGATGGCAGAGCCATCTGGGATCGATTTTATCGCGTCTACACTAGGCACAATAAATCGATCGATCACTACCCGCTAATCTGGCGGAATAGACAGTAACGATGATGCTAGACCAGGAAGAACTCTACTATGCTTTCTACTCAGAGAAGAGGCTTTCTCTCTTTATTATATATAAGTACTGACAAAGAATTCTATAATTCAGATGTAAGTCAATCCTGAAGCTATAACATAAATCAGCTTACATCACTTAAACCAGTTTCTGTACCAGACGACTGGAGGATAGTTAACGTGATGCCAATTTTTCAAAAAAGGCTCCAGCGGCGATTTTGGCAATTTCAGTCCAGTAAGTCTAACTTCAGTACCAGGCAAATTGGTTGAAACTATAGTTTAAAAAAAAAAACAAATAAAAAAAAAGAATTATCAGACACATAACTGAACATGATTTACAAGATGAACAGCTCTTAAAGCAAACTAAGTTGTCACGGGATAAAAGGGAAAGTCCTCTCTTGGGTCAGTAACTGGTTAAAGCATCTGAAACAAAGAGTAGGAATAAATTATCACTTTTCACAATGGAGAGAGAGGAATAGCAGTGTCCCCCAGGGCTCTGTACTCGCACTGATGATGATCCACATTTCATAAATGATTTAGCATTAAGAAATCTGTAGCCAGAGATACAGTACAGTAGTCTCTAAGTCCCCCAAAAAATGTACCTAGTTTACATGTAGAGTAATAGGTGGCAGTGAATCTAACTCTTTTTTTATTTGATGTCTACCAAAGCCAGATACTGGGGACAAGCTCTTCAAATAGAGGATTTAGGAATAGTGATTGATCCAGGTTCCACTGAAATCAATGGAAAAAATGACCATTAACGTCAGTGGAAACAGGTTCTCTTCTTACTGAAATATATCTGCAATAGCTTACAATCTAGTGGTTAGATAAGATTGGGTACATAGTTGCACAGGAGGGCTGAGGGCAAAAGAATCTTTTTACTCATACATAGGGATTGAGCATAATTACCTTGTCCACAGGTAAGTGCAAAGGCTATGGAAGACAAACCACTGCTAGTATCACTAGTTAGCTCAATGGTGGTGGAGAGAGGATGGAGGGAAGTCAAGGCTGCCTCACTGGTTGCTCTGGCAGGGATAACATATAATGAGCACTTAAGGCGTGGGGAAGTGGCCATGGTCACCCAGTACTTTGCCTATTCGAGTTCCCTGTAGGGGTTTTGAATACCTATATAATTCAGGTCCTGATTCATTTTGCTGCAGTGTTTGCAGCACTGTGTTTCGGTACTTGGGACAGGGTCACCATGTGCTAAATGGAGCTGAGACGTGAACCCTGCAGCTCCCGGTAAAGTCAATGGGAGCTGGTAGGTGTTCAGCACTTGTGGAAATCAGGCCACTTATTTAGATGCCTAAATGGAGGTAGGTGCCTGTCTTTGAAAATCTTGGGCCAGGGGTTGAAGTCATTTCAGAGACATGCATTAAGGTGAAAGCAAGAGTTCCCTCTTCTGATACAGCAATTGGCTTTGGCTAAACCTATTCTATTGTCTCTGAAACAAGATGAATTGAGTCTATGTGGGTACCCTCTCTCCCCTCCCCCATAGCAGTTAGGATAAGGGATTGTCTACATGCTGACAAAAGTTGATGTATCTTCCTCTGCCTGTTCTAAGATGCTGCAACATCTTCTATTATTATTATCCTCTTTATTTTCTTTTCCACCTCAGGATGACAGGCTTAATGACAAATGACGGAAAAGCCTGAAGTAAGGTATTAGTCTGTGGCAACAGAGATAAAAACAAATAATTGATTAAGAGGGATTTCCAAGTAAATGTTTGTCTTCCTTTCACCAAATACAGCTGCCTGAGGCTGGTCTGCTGCCTGAGACTGAGGCATGTAGGAACAGGCTTCTTACTCTGGGGAGTGGCACAAGTGGGGTAGGTTAGCTGTTTGAAGTCCCTGAGAGGGAAAAACCTGAGTTTCTTCACTATAATTTGGATTTTGGATTTTTCAGCATTCTAATAGCTGCATAGAGGCTTTAGAGTGTGTATATAATGCTGTATCTTGATGATGCTGAACGTCTATAAAGGATATGACTTTCTGTATTTATATGTTGTATTAATAGGCCTGAGGAGAAAAGCCTGTTAGCCCTCTAAGAAGCAAAGCAGGCTGGGATTACCTGCTAGTAAGTGCTGAGCTGAACTGTCTTCATCAGTTCAGGGCTAGGATCATTAGGGGAAGGGCCCAGAGAGTTTTTGCAGCAAAGGAGACAAGACAAACTCATGCATGGAGCCAAGGACATCCTTGATCTGGGCTTTTTTTTTTTTTTAATAATAGCTTGGTTTGTGGTAGGCATTGGGCTGATTGTACCATCCCAGTAAACCACCTCTGTAGTGAAACGGGCTTTCCTCTTTCTAGTACTCATCACACCCAGGATTCATAATGGAGCATCTTCTTTTCAGTAAGGATGAGGTTTAACTTTTGAAAGCTGAAGTCCAATGAAGCAGAAGCTCTGCTTTTCTTCATGTAATGGGATAGTTTTAGGCTGACTCTATAAGGCTCAAATAATCTTTACATTGGTATCTCCGGTACTGGTGCAAGCCCTTAGCGCAGACAACAACAAAAACTGTGACTTGCACCACTGTGGTTTAACCCAGTTTGAAACCAGTGTGAACTGTACCAGTGTACATCTCAGTTTACACCAGTGCGAAGTATCTATGCTAAGGTTGTGCACAGATGGAGCTACATGGGTTTGCTATACCAGTACAAAAAAAGAAACCTAACATGAGCTTCACAAAAGTATTTAGGCACCTAACTTCCACCGCTACTGTATATAAGACATCAGTTACATCCAGGGGGTGTTATAAGTAGATACCTCAGAGCAGGGAGTTGGGTAGAGCTAAATGTGGTGGCAGATTCTGATCTCTGTTGCACCGATGAAAATCTGAAGTAATTCCATTGGTTCCAAGGAGTTAATCCAGGATTAAATCAGTGTAATTGATATCAGAATCCAACCTGTAATTGGGCCAATGCTATCCAAAAGAACTAATAGTCATTAGAAGACTGTATCTTCAGTGAAGACTAAATAAAACAAACTGTTAGCCCCTGAAATCACATGCAGTGGCTGCTTTCAAAATGAGAGAAATCTGATTTTTCTGCAGCACGGTGCATCTCCAATTCTGGTGGAAGCTGCAGGTGTTCGGCACTCTGAAAATCAAACCTACACTATTTCATATTGCCTACAAAACAGAAAGAAAATAATGTTATTTTCTAATTATCAGCAGCCCTGCCTATGAAACAATTGTATTTGCTTTGAAGAAAACTGATAACCTGACATGGAATCCCCCGTCATATAACAGGACTCATTAGGCACTTCCTATAGTGCTGCTGTTTCAGAGAGGATTCTGCTCAGAAATCAACATGCACATCCACCTTGAAACTGCATCATCTGCCCAGATTCAAAACGTTTGTTCCAAAGCTTTAGTTCACAGTTTCACAAAGTGAAACTGATGATTTTTAGTGCAATTGAGCAAATGGACCAGCGGTGGAGTACAGTATTATTCAGTGACAATTTTCAGGAGACTTCTAGGTAGCTCACAGAATGTAGTAAAATGCATCCATAAAATATATTTATCCTCGTAAAATATGGGCCTGAACCATCTACATTTGAATTCAAGGTAATCCTCATTGTCTTCAGTGAGGGCAGAGCAGGTTCATTATGGTATTTTTACAATAATATATATACTCGTGCATGTGTGTGTGTGTGTGTATATATATATATATATCATAAGGGTTGTTATATTATATTATATGACATATAGTTGTATTTTAAAGAATGATCATCACATTGTCTAATATACTCTCTCTAGTCACTAAAGGTTTCTGCATTTAGCAGCACCAGGGATATAAGGAAATCAGCTGCCTTGGTCTGGTCACAGATTCATGGGTTGTATTAATAGATAGGATTAGCAAATAAGAACAGGTCAGAGGGCTGCAAAGCTTTTTCTTGTCTCTTGAGATCTCTCTGTTTAGTTTCAGTCTCAGTGCACCGCTTCCTAGAATGCAAGGAGTAGAAGTTTAAGAAAGCCAGAAACGATTTTCTTTTACTGGGCATTTGAGACTAACCACGAGGGGTAGAAAGGGCAAGTTCTGAGTTACAGACTTTGCCTGAAAATGTCTCTCCAGTTTTCTCCACAGGCACCATGGAGGAACAACAACATCACCTTTCTGAACAAAGAGCCTCCTGTCTCAGAACAAGGAGAGACTATTATAGGCTTTTACCTACTGGCTTTAGGTATGTACTGTATCTCTGAGTGGCTTATGAAATGAAACTCCTTTTTAAGTTTGGACTGAAGTTCAAAGGGATTCCTATAGTGTTCATCCACAAAGGAACAAGATGTCATAAACTGCAACTTTTTCTTCAGAAAGTTCTTTCAAAAAAAAAAAAAAAAGGAGCTAGTGTTTTTATTTTTTTTATTATTTTTAAATGCAAACATTTGTATAGGGGGCAAAAGGATATGATGATATAGTCCAAGCTATTCCTTTAACTAAGGTTCGTTTAAGATGTGGATATGAACAAAATATCTTGTGCAGAAAAATATGACATTACCTTGTTTTCTCAAAATGTCTCAGTGGCATTCAATTAGTTCTATGCTTCTAGTTTCTGCTTACTGCAGTCTGCATTCAGATTGTGTTCAGCAAATAGTTCACCTTCTAAAACTAATACGTTAGTTAAATGAAATAGAATTTGTTTGTAAAATTCTTCCATCTAATATTTTATATACGTTTAGAGGAAACTTTCTTGATCTGAGTCTAAGATTCCTTTAAGTACTAATTTATTACTCACTATCAGTAGTTACAATAATATGTGCATAAGTCTAAAAACTTGATATTCAGATTACATTGCAAGGCAGTTATTATACACTTATATTAAAAGAGATTGAAAATGGAACCTCATATTAACTCACTTTGTTCCTAAGACTTTTTTGGATTAAGTACTGTATTGTAATTTACAGCAAACTCAGTGCAGGATGATGGTGAATTACAGTATCTGTTGTTCTGTAGGCAGACTTTATGAAATTTCAAAGGATGTAGATGTACCAGTTGACAAAGAAAATAAAAATAGCCATTTATTATTCAGACTTCATATGAAACAATATCAAAAGGTAACTGTTTTCCAGGGAATAATTCACAATCACATCTTAGCTTTATAGTGAGTCTATCTAATCGATCAATCTACATTTATAAATGATAAAGAAATGAAACTGCATTTAAAAGATGCTGCATATAATGAGAACTCCACAGCAATGTAAAGAGAAATAGTTCCTGACTACAACCATTGAGAAACAGGCTTGTAAATTAAATAATCATGCTAAATAAACTTTTCTTTTTCTAATCTTATCATGTATTCCCCCCATTATCACCAGCAGCTGCAAACCACCACCTGATACTTGTAAAGGAAAACACATAGCCATGATTAAGAGACTTGAAAGCCTTTCCTTATATCTATGTGAAACTGGCATCTTTACCAACAGAAATAGCCGACATAATGCAGTTGGAGTAAAGAATAAGACAGTGCAGAAAAAAGTTAGAAAAAAATAGCAGCCACTTTATTAGGAAGCTGAATAAAAATAATGTGGTCAAAAGGAAGCAGAGATGTTCTGATTTACCCCAGACCTGTGTGCGCAGGTACAAACACATGCATGCAGCATCAGCAGCCTAGAAAGCACACAGCACAATCAGCTCCTGAATGAACCACACTAGAACACATTCTCAGTTAGGGCTAGATCCTGTGTTTATTGATGTCAATGACAAAACACACATTGACTTCAGTGGTTCAAGATCAGGTCTTAACTGATTAGCTCTACTGAGAATGGGATACTGTGATTACTTGGTACCTACCAGACTCCTCCCCAGCACTTTGATGCTGCAGGTTTCTCTAAAGAAATAAAAATGATACAATGAAGAATAATAAAAAGATTTTCCCCTAGATCATTTTTAAACAATGTGTTTTAATTTTACTTCTTGTGCAAACCTCTTCCAATACGTTTGCTTTTTGTTTGGATTTTGTTGTTGTTGTTGAGGAAGGAGGCAGCTTACAAACAATCTATAGTAGTGACAGACAGCATAATTAGAAAAAAAAATTGTGTTCTGACCTCTAGAAAGGGCTACTTCCAAACACAAAAAGAACACCCTTTAACCTATGATTGAAAAAAATCAGGATTGTAGCACAGTACCCTTAAATTGGCTTTGTCCTGTTTATACAGGCAAAACCACAATGAATTACAATACAGTTGGAGCATAACCTCATTACATGGCATTCTTACAAACGTAGCATAATCACAACCACTGTGAGCAACATGGGAGATTTTCTCCTCCTATTCCAGTTCCTTGAGTCAATGATTCATAAAGTTGCTCAGTGTATAAGAGAATCAGCAGAATTTTAGAGCAGCATTCCCTGTAACCTACAGTTTTGCCTCTTTCTTGTAATGAACAAAAAGGTATATTTAGAACACAATTCCTCTACTGCATCAGTGATTTGTCTTAATTCATTGCCTGTCTAAATATAGCTACCCAATCCAATTACTGCCTCAAACAGCAAATCATTTGCCTCTGATAACAGCTGAGCCTGACACTTCACTTCTACTGTCTTTTCCCCACTAGTTCCAATTGATGTGCTGTTTGTTTACAGTGCCATATTGATGGGTTGTGATTTGAATGTTCTAACTCTGCTCCTACACAGTTTTTCACAAATTAGGAGACCGCAATAGTGCCAGTCTGGGTGTTGAGAAGTCAAAGGACAGAGCAGGAGGTGTTCCGTTCTCTTCTGACCTGGCATGAATACTGCCACTGAAAATATGATAGCCAAGTGTGAAATCTGCTCCCAAGAACTTGCAATCTAGGAAGTGTGAATATTTTGTTGTTTTCTGATGTCTTCCAAGGACCCTTATAGTGTTCTCCTTTCTTTTCACAAATGCCACCTCATGTTTTTTCTAAAAAAACAAAACAAAACCCGCCATCAGTACCAGTTTTGGTTCCAAGTTTGTTATGTCTGCAGTAAAGAGGTTGAGGATGATTTTTTTAATTGATTTTATTTGTTTGTTAGCTTTTGTTTTATTATGCAGCTTGCTCAGACAATGAGCAATCTGAATCAAGATGTGTGACAAGTGTGACAGGATATCCTGGTTTATTTCAATTAAAAAACCAACAAAACTCTCTTGCAGCAGATTGAGAGCTTATTCAGTGAATGAAAGATAGCAGAAACATGACATCCTCAGAACAGATTGTCATTGCCAGAATAATGCTGACATCAAGTTATGAGCGGCTTCTGAGACATGATTAACGCTTACTGGAGTGTCACATACATGGCAGCTGTCATAAACAGGCAGTTAAAGGTTAAGAAATTCACCTAGCCTAGCTGACACCTGACCAGACGAACCAATGGGGGGAAAAGATGCTACAAGAGGAAGGAGGGAAGTTCTTCCCTTGTTCTATTCATTAAGGTCTGTGCCGGAGTGAAAAGATCCAGGAATCAACCAGGGTAGTGAGTATTAGAGAAGGAATGAATTAGCTTAGGTTTATTTCCTTTTGTGAATTTGTCTTTTTGCATAAGAGGGATAATCAAATTGAGTTTTCTTTTATGTAGCTAAGGTTTTTGCCCAGGGGAACATCCTTTGTGTTTTGAATCTGATTTCTGTGAGAGTAGCTTGCATGCTAATCTCTCAGAGGTATTTCTTTTATCCCTTTTCTTTAATTAAAAGTCTTCTTTTTAAGAATCTGATTGATTTTTCCTTTTTTCAAGATCCAAGGGGGTTGGATCTGGACTCACCAGAAATTGGTGGGGGAAAGGGAAATTAAACTCCAATCCTGCCAGGAAAGGGGGGATGAGTAATTTCTGCTTGGTTTAAGATCCAAGGATTTTGGATTGTGTTCACCAGGGAATTGATGGGGAGGGGGAAGTAAAAGTTTCCAAATGACTTTCCCATAAACATGTGTTTAAACCATTTGGTGGTGGCAGCAACCAGATCTAAGCTGGTAATTAAGCTTAGGGGTTCTCATGCAGGTCCCCACATATGTACCCTAAAGTTCAGAGTGGGGGTGAAACCTATGACAGCAGCAGAAGTAAATTATTTTTAAAATGCTGCCACATTGATCTAGCCTATCATCAAATGTTGGCCTTTTTGAAGATTCATAGATTCCAAGGCCAGAAGAGCATCTAGTCTGAATTCTTGTATAGCGCAGGCTATAGAACTTCCTCAGAATAATTCCTAAAGCATAAATCTCAAGCATCCAATCTCAATTTAATTTGTCTAGCTTCAGCTACCAGCCATTGGATTGTGTTATAGCAGTCTCTGCTAGACTGAAGAATCCATTATTAAATATTTGTTCCCCATGTAGATACTTGTAGACAGTAATCAAGTCACCACTTCACCTTCTCTTTGTTATATTCAAAGAGCTCAATCTATTTGGCTTATCACTATAAAGTACGTATTCTAATTCTTTAATCATTCTCGTGGCTCTTCTCTGAACCCTCTGCAATTTATCAACATCTTTCTTAAATTGTGGGCACCAGAAATGGACCTCGTATTCCAGCAGTGGTTGAACCAGTGCAAAATATAGAGGTAAAATAACCTCTACTTCCACTTGAGACCCATGTTTATGCATCTCATGATCATATTAGCTCTTTTGGCCACAGTGTCACACTGGGAACTCATGGTCTGATGATCATCCACCATGCCCCACATATAAGAACGGCCATACTGGGTCATATCAATGGTCCAACTAACCCAGTATCCTATCTTCCGACAATTACTTCAGAGGGGATGAACAGAACAGGTAATCATCAAGTGATCCATCTTCTGTCGCCCATTTCCAGCCTCTGGCAAACCATCTTTTTCAGAGTCACTGCTTCCAAGGATAGAGACAGCTAGCCTGTAGATATGGCATATGTTGTTTGTTCCTACATTTACATTTAGCCATATTAAAACACATGCTGTTTGCTTGTGCCTAGTTTTCCAGGAAATCTAAGTGCTCTGAATCAGTGATCTGTCCTCTTTATTATTTACCAGTTCCCCAATTTTTTGTCATCTGAAAACTTCATCAGTGATGATTTCATGTTTTCTTCTAAGTCATTGATACAAATATTAAATAGCATAGAGCCAAGAACTGAGCCCTATGCAACCTCACTGGAAATACACCTGCTCAAAGATGATTCTTTGTTTACAGTTGTATGTTGAGACCTATCAATTAGAAAATTTTTAATCCATTTAATATGTGCCTTGTTAATTTTATATCATTTTAGTTTTTTAATCAAAATATTGTATGGTACGAATCAAACTCTTTATAGAAGTCTAAGTATATTACATCAACACTACCTTTATCAACCATACTTGAAATCTCATCAAAAAAGGGTGTCAAGTTAGTTTTACAGGACCTATTTCCATAAACCCATGTTGATTTGCATGAATTACATTTTACCTTCCTTTAGTTCTTTATTAATTAAGTCCCATATCAGCTGCTCCGTTATCGTCCCTGGGATCAATGTCAGGCTGACAGCTATAATTTCCTGAGTCATTGTGTTTACCCTTTTAAAAAATTGACACAACATTAGCTTTCTTCCAATCTTCTGGAACTTCCCCAGTGCTCCAAAACTTATTGAAAATCAACATTTATGGTCCAGTGAGCTCCTTAGCCAGCTCTCTTAAAACTCTTGGATGTGAGTTATCTTAACCTGCTGATTTAAAAATGTCTAACTTTAGTAGCTCTGTTCAACATCTTCCTGAGAGACTGGCCATAGATTTCTCCTTATGTCACTTTGCTTCCCTTATCAATTTTCTACAGTTCCTAACTTCTGATTTATATTGATTGCTAGCAGATTCCTCTTTATTTCCTCGCTCTTAGCCAGTTTCTGATCTATTGCAGAGCTTTGCCCCTCACTCCAGGACTCCTCTGTTTTTTTAAGTAGCCTCTTGTGAGGACATTTGTGAATGACTGATTTTTCACCAGATTCATAATTCCCTTCCTACCTTATGCTCTTCTATTTTATTGACACACCACATGGGAATACAAGTACCTCTTAGTAGTTCATATACCAGATGTTTCTTTTCAGGCTTTTTCCTAAATATGATCTATCTGACACATGTGCCATCTGCAAAGCAACTGGTGGGAATTCCCCCCAACATCACTGATGGTGAAGCCCTTGCTCTTCTTTTTCACTATACTGCATTTTGTCTTTTATTGATCCATCTTTAAATTGTTTTATAAACTAAACTATTTTTATTGGTTTATGTTCATTATAATCAGTGACTTTAATAAAGCATATCAATGATGAAACAGGGGGTTCAGTGTTAGATGCTTAATGGCCTGGAAACGTATAAATAAATGTTGATCCTTGGTAGCAGGAATTCTTTGCTGTTATATGCAAAAACACCAGATGGCGTTTGTTTCTGGAGTATTTTTATGAGGGTGCCACTGCTTGCCTTAGAATTTGATATAATTAGAATAACTTCCCCTCAGTTTGTTGCTAAGTATATTAACATATTCAAATTGCAAGCCGCTTCACACATCTTAAGTGTTCGACACAGCAGAGAAAGCTTGTCTGCTTGCTTCTGTAAAATCAACTCCCTCCACTGTGGCTGTGCCATACACAAGGTTGTTCTGTAATTTCACTCACCAAGAAGTGCATTTATTATAAAGTACCCCCATTACACTCTCACACACTCTCTCATACTCCAGCTTTCTCTATAGTTTCAAATCTGAGGCCTGGTCTACACTACAGTGTTAAACCGATTTTAACAGCATTAAATCAATTTAACGCTGCACCCGTCCACACTACACTGCTCTTTATATCGATTTAAAGGGCTCTTTAAATCGATTTCTGTACTCCTACAAAACGAGAGGAGTAACGCTAAAATCGATATTACTATATCGGATTAGGGTTAGTGTGGACGCAAATCGACATTATTGGCCTCATTATTTTACAGTAGCTACTCACAGTGCACCGCTCCAGAAATCGACGCTAGCCTCGGACCATGGACGCACACCACAGAATTAATGTGCCTAGTGTGGACGCGCACAATCGACTTTATAATATCTGTTTTATAAAATCGGTTTAAGCTAATTCGAATTTATCCTGTAGTGTAGACGTAGCCTGAGAAAGGTCTGAGTTTCTCCATGGGAACAGATCTCTTCCTCTCTCTCTTTTAACTTCTCTTTTAACTGAAAATTCTCCTCATTCACTGTGCTACAAAGGTAGTTCTGTATATTCCCAGCAAATGCACTGTGTGCAAATGAAATTTACATATTAATAGATTTTAAGGGAAACCCACCCATCCTCTGCAGTGCTTTGGCAGCCGTTTAGCATAATGACTTTATGAACCACTGTTCAGGAATCTCTGTACTGTAACATTTAAACATTCTCTATCAATTTGTATGTATACTGAAGTAATTAGTTCCAAATCAAGGGACAAATTCTACTCTCATTAAACTTGTGCAAGTCCAAAGTAATTCCATTGACTCACTCCTGTCTTCAGCTGCCCAATGTTCTGGTGAATTCTGTGTTGTTGTAGAAGATACTTGTTAATTTTGCCTTTTATGGGTTGATGGCCCAAGTTGGTTAGCATTTTGAATTAAAGTAATGGGAAATCTTTTTTGATTCATGAGTACCTTCCAAGTTAACTTGTCCTGACTATAAATTGTTCATGCCATTAGTGAGATTTCATAATTAACTCTGCAGAGCTAGACAGCTTTCTGCAAGCCTTTAGGAAGATAGTCTGTCCCCTCATATCCTTAATGTATTGATTCCCCACTTTGGGGGCGATTAGTGAGACTATGCAGGGATATTCTACAGCCCCTCTGCCCAAAAATTTCTTCAGAGCTCCATTTAGCATTAAGCCTCCTAATACACAGATGGTTCCCATCTGCAGGTTGAATCTAATGTTTCAGGGTTTGAGAAATCCTCTTTTGGAGCCTATGTAGGCAGTTTCTCAAATTTTTAACCCTTAAGACTGTTTCGAATAGCAATTGTCTGTGCTAGACCGGTTTCTGAGATGGCAGCCCTCGCTTTACAGAACCTATTTTATTTTCCATAAGGTCAATGGCATTCCATGTAACTTGTGCCCATGTGCTTTGAACCTGATCCCAAGTCTGTTGAAATCAATGGAAAGACTCCTGCTGACATCCTCTAGGCTTTGGATCAGACCCTTTGGCCCGGACTTAAAATCATTGCAGTATTCGGTGTTGCAAAGTCTAATGCCCAGATGCTCAGAGGTATCTAGGCAGCTAGCTCCCATTGATTCCAATGAGAACTAGGTGCCTAAATACATTTAAGGGGCTGGGCCTAAGTGATTTGGGGCTTATCTACATGGGGACATCCAGGAAAGTTAATCTGAATTAACTAAAGATGTGAATTTAAACCACATTAAACCTCAAGAGCTTCATTCAGAATTAAAGTGGCCTTAATGTGGTTTAATTTAATTTGCTTCCAAAGTGAATTAAACTAAACCAAATTAAGACAAATTTAATTCTGATTAACAGCACCCACACCGGAATTGAATGTGGTTTAACTAATCCACTTCAAATTGACACCTTTAATTAATTAGAATTAACTTTTCTCCATGTCCCCATGTAGCACCCACACCGGAATTGAATGTGGTTTAACTAATCCACTTCAAATTGACACCTTTAATTAATTAGAATTAACTTTTCTCCATGTCCCCATGTAGCACCCACACCGGAATTGAATGTGGTTTAACTAATCCACTTCAAATTGACACCTTTAATTAATTAGAATTAACTTTTCTCCATGTCCCCATGTAGCACCCACACCGGAATTGAATGTGGTTTAACTAATCCACTTCAAATTGACACCTTTAATTAATTAGAATTAACTTTTCTCCATGTCCCCATGTAGACAAGTCCTTAAATTTTCAAAAATGGCTTGGCATTTAGGAGCTGAAGACATATTGAAAGTCAATGGGCCATACGCTCCTAAGTGTTCCTAAGTGAAAATGAGTCTTAGCCATCTAAGTCACTTAGACCAGATTTTGAAAGGTATTTAGGTACCTGACTCACAGGAAATAGACACCTAAATACCCTAAAAATCTGGGATTTAGGCCTTGCAACACTGTGTGGACTAATGCTTATATGCCTTTAAAAATCACGGTCTCTGTGCACGAGTGCCTGACTGATTTTTCACCAGATTCATAATTCCCTTCTTACCTTATGCTCTTCTCTTTCAACAAGACTGATGGCTGCTAGACATCACTGTACCTTCAATATCTGAGGGGAGACACAATTCTATCTAAACAGAAAAGAGGGCTTTCCAGTTTCTGAGGGCTTCTTCATTTATTTGAGGTTGAAAGATAGGACACAAGGCCTTAAAAATATTAACTTCAAACGGATTAAAATGTGCATTCCTAAACAGTATTCCAATCAGTATTCTTTGTCACAAGGAGATCACAGACTGTTCCATGAAAAGCAATTCCATCTCGCCAGCTGAACAGGGCAGTGGCTCTCTAGAACTGACTGGCAAAGCTGTTGGCCGGTTGTCTGCACACACTTTTACTAGACATTACCAGGCAGATGGATATGGCATGCCTACAGCTGTAGCGTTTGGCAGGATGGTTCTTGTCTCTGTACTGGGAATGCTTCATGGATCCCATCTAATTAGAGACTTAATTTTTCTTTACCCGTGTATGGTTGTTCTTCTGTGGACAAGTACATTGTTGCTATCCAGTTTTATTACCAGTGTTATTCAGAAGAAGGAAATTAACACGTGAAATGTACCTGGGTACTCAAGGAGGCCTAGTACACAACACAGTGGAGTAAAAATGTTCAGGTTTATTTGTTTTTAATGAAATAACCTGCCATTGTACTGTCTATCAACGTATAGGCATCATGCATTTACATATCATGCTGTTTCCTGATTTTTTGTTGTTTGTTTTTAATTTGACTTTCATGGAATTTAATTTATTTTTCAGGATGGATGTCTTGGTTTGGAAACAGCATTGTGATTTTTGTTCTCTATAAGCAGAGAGCTGTCCTGCAGCCCATGGATTATCTTACATTTAATCTGGCGGTATCAGACGCAAGTGTGTCTGTGTTTGGTTATTCCCGAGGGATCATTGAAATCTTCAATGTCTTTAAAGATGATGGATTCCTCATCACATCGATATGGACATGCCAGGTAGGAATGCATTATGTGGTGAATTATTTAATTAGACAAAATAACTAGTGCTATTTCTGCACATGTGCTGTATATAAATAACCACTCAGGGTTATGAGAGTGAAAATTAGTGACGAATGACTTTCCAATGGATCATAGTTCTGGTTTGTTTCAGATAAGCATCCAAAAATGTAAGTGTTTCTCTAGATTAACCAGTCTTAACCAGTTCCCAGTGATCTTTCACCCCAAAAATCCCTTTACCCAATAAGATCCTGAAACCACACTCAATGTTGTACTGCTCCTTAAAGGTGCACTGTTAATTAGTATTGCTTGTATTGCATAGTAGTGCCTAGAGCCTCAGCCAGGATCTGTGCCCTATTGTATTAGGCACTGTTCACACAAGGAATGAAAAGGTGGTTCAAGCTCCACAGAACTAGCAATCTAAGCATAGCCTCCTCCTGCATTTTCAGGGGGTAATCAAGTGGGCTTGCATATTCCTACCCAGTGCCTTTTGTTGGGAATATTTGTGAAGTCCCATGTTTATATTTTTAGTCTATTATCTTTTAACATCTTACAGTACCAAGTTTATTGAGCCGGTTTGGTAGGAGCTGCTCCAGTTGCAACTTGATTTGCCAGATGTCTTTGTTTCCTCCCAGTCTGATGTTTTGCATGTGAGTTTGGTATATAAAGAATCTTGTTAACACCTGGCTGATGGTCTCTTTCTATTGGTAGCCATTGGTGTCCTTGCTGATTTTGTTAGAAATATCAGGAGCCTTCGATACCATTGACCATGAAGTTTTATTGACTTGCCTATGAGACTTTATTGGACTGGCTGGAATAGCCCTTTTACTGTGTTTGTTCTCTGAGAGGTGCCAAATAATGGTAATGAGAACCTGTCTTCTTCCCATAGGGTCTCAAATACAAGTTTCCATTTGCTCAGGAAAATAGTGAAACATTTTGTGTGATGGCTGCATTTTTGAAGATAGAAGGGACCGTTTGAGATAAAGAGCCAGGTTTTGCAGCTGAGGTCAGACTCTGATCCTCTGCAACAGAGGAGACACATAAAGTGTAGTGACCAATGGGTTACACATATAATGGATTGCAATATGTGAAGGACGCTCAGATCTTCATGTGCTTTTCACTGAACCCAGATACTGAAATCTCTTTGTTTTCACAATGTCTAACAGAAGTACAAATGTAAGTAGGAGCCTCTTGTTTTATGCTGCAGTGGTGAAGGTATACTGTCTGGGAGTCATTGCTGCTCTTGCATGTCCAGGTGACAGTCGTGGCACCTAGTAATTTTTTTTCATTTAGGTCTGGCCCAGAGGTTTTTGGCTCTTCCTCTATCATGCCACAGTATTCCACACCTTAGTAACCTCTAACTACCAGAAGCTGGGAGTGGAAGATGGGGTTGATTATTCCATCATTGCCCTGTGCTATACACTCCCCTGGAAGTTCTGGTATGGACCACTTCAGGAAACAGGATACTGGACAGGATACAGGAAGCGAGGGACAGTTCACAGGGATCATAGTCTGACCCACTATGGCCTTTCTTATGTTCTTAAAACTGTATTACTGCAATATGCTTGACTTTGGGCTACCCTTGAAAAACAACTGGAAGCTTCAGCTTTGCACCACTTGAGTGAAGGAAGTTGCATTCTTCTAGGAAAGTCACTAGGTTGTCTCCTCCACTATTTGGGAGACCAAGGATTCTAACATTGTCTGCTCAGATTTCATTTTTAATACTTCAATTTTATTTAGCATCATTTCACTGCTATGAATGATGTTATAAAGTTCAGCCTACAGAGTCTGCTTTTCTCCAGCTCTTGGAGGTCCTGGCCAAGTTACTCATTAAGGGCTGATCTACCCTAACAACGTAAGTTGACCTAAGTTATGCTACTTCAGTGTCTCTCCTGCCAACTTACCTTACGCTTCTCGGGTAGCTGGAGTACAAGATGTTGATGGGAGAGCGCTCTGCCATCTACTTAGCAGGTCTTCACCAGATCCACTAAATCAACACTTACTACATCGATCGCAGTAGGGCGGATTTAGCCGTAAGTATAGAAAAGTCCTAAGACTTTAAAGTTGGACACAATGCAGCACAGGGCACCACTTGCTCAAATAGAGTTTAGAGCAAAAATTACTCATCTTGTGCCCTCATTTTGTTGTTTGATATTTACTAAGGCTCTTACCCAGTAAAGCACTAAACCAGATGCTTAACATGAGTAGTTCTGTCAAAGTCAATTTGCGTCTAGGGGTAAAACCTATTTTATTAACAGATTTTAAAGCCAGAAGGGACTGTTATGACCTAGTCTAACCTCCTGCATAACACAGGATATAGAATTTCAACAGGTATTTCCTGCACCATAACTTCTGGTTGAGCTACACTGTATCTTTCAGAAAGACATCCAGCCTTGATTTAAAGATTTCTGGTGATAAATCTGCCATATCCCTAGGTAAGTTGTTCCAGTGGTAAATTACTCTCTCTGGAAACAATTTGTGCCTTATTTCTAGCCTGAATTTGTCTAACTTTAGCTTCCATTTGATCTTGTTATGCCTTATTATGGTCTTGTCTGCTGGAATAAAGAGTACAATCAGAAACGTTCTTCCTGTGTAGGTACTGAGAAGACTGTGATCAAGTCACCTCCGAAACGTCTCTTGGATAAACTAAATTGATTGAGGAAAATGATGAGCAATATTATGGTATTTGTTAATTCTGTATTTGGTTATGTGGTACTGGAAGGAGTGATGAAGCAAAGTGCTATGTGGCTCGACAGACAAACGTTTCATGGCTAGATTCTGCCACACTTGCTCATGATGAGCGTACTTTTTCTAACACAGTCTGTTTTACAGATAAGTAAGCCAAGGCACAAACAGAGATGAAGTGACTTGCCCAGAATCACACAGGGAGTCTGGGGCAAAGAGCAAAGACTCCTGACCTTCTGATTCATGATCCTAAGGCCAGGTCTACACTGCGACTTTAAATCGGTTTAATGGCCGATATACCGATTTAACGCTGTATCCGTTCACATGACGTCGTCATTAATATCGATTTTACCGCCTCCTTAAATCGATTTCGGAACTCCTCCCAAGCGAAGGAGTAGCGCTAAAATCGATAGTGATTACTTCTGCATTAGGGTTCGTGTGGACGAAATCGACGTTATTGGCCTCCGGGCGCATCCAGAGTGCTGCAGTGGACCGCTCTGGACAGCAGGCTGAACCGGATGCAGCAGTGCAGTAAACAGGAAAAGCCGCCGCGAACTTTTGGAATGGCATTATCTGCTTGTCCGCCGTGGAGCTCGATCAGCACGGCTGGCGATGCAGTCTCAATCGCCAAAAAGAGCTTCAGCATGGACCGTACGGGAGATACAGGTCTGATTGCTTAGGCGGAGACCATAATCTGTTGTATCCAGCTCCCGTTACAGAACAACGAAACGCCCAAGCGTTTGAATACAAAATGCAGGATACACAGCGCTGCGTGACAAGCGTAAACGGGAAGCCAGAGACTCAAGGGACCTCATGAAGGGAGGGAGGCGGGTACTGAGGACTCCGCTATCACAGTCCACAGCAGTCTATGAAGATTAATTTGCATTATTCGCAAGCTCCCATGTCTGTAGGGTAAAACACAGTGTCTGGCGTGGTTCGGGAACAGCTCCTCATTTATTTCCCCCTCCACAACGTGAAAAAAAAGGGTAAGAAATCATTCTTGACTACTTTCTATGTCACCCTATGTGTACTGAATGCTGCATGGTAGAGCGGGACGCCACAGCACTGAAGCGCAGTCTCTGCTCCTCTCTCTGTGTAAGACAGTTCTGCAGCCTGCCCCCACATCCAGGAAGAACCGCCTAACTGCTTAACATCGAGGGCAACACATTGCACCGAGCTGCAGTAGAATAGGACAGACGGCTAATAACAGCTATCATTGAAACTTGGGGGCTCAATAAATTTTTGATCACATTTGGGATTGACTCGCTTGGCAATGCGTCAACTTCCTCCTTATGGTATCTAAAAATAGAGTCCATTTGCCTGGACTGTCATAGCCCCGGGCGCTGCCCTCCAACCGTGCTCCCCCCCGCATGCATTTTCTCTCACTAACAAGTCTCTGTTTCTTATTTCTGGTATCCTTAATATTCATGACACAAACGGGGGAGGGGAAATGACCGGTAGCCCAGGAAGGTTGAGGGAGGAGGAAGCAACGGGTGGCTTCTTGCAGGGGCAACCCCTGTGAATACTGACCACGGCAACCTGTGCTCTCTGATACACTGATCTCTGTTGCACTCTATTATTCCTAGGCAGGACGTGCGAACCACTGACCCGCTCTGGTCCGCAATCAAACTCGGATGCGAGCTGCCGGTAAACAGGAGAAATCCCCGAGAGCTTTACAGTGACATTTCCTCTTCACGTGTCCAGCTCTGATACCACGGGTGGCGATGCAGTTCAAATGCAAAGTATCTCCTGCATTGACCTTACGGGAGATAGCAAGATGTCAGTCGCTGTAGGTGAGAACAAATCTCTTTTATCATGTAAGGCCTTCCGTTAAAGAACGTGACATGCCAAGCCTTTTGAAAAATAAACTACATGGATACACAGCGGTGCGTGACAACAGTAACGGAAGCTCAACACTCAACGGATGGTCATGGAGGGAAAGGAGGGGTAATGGAACTACAGCTACCAGTCTCCACAGCGGTCTCTGAAAAATATTTGGCATTTTGCTGCGCGCCAGTCTGCAGGTAATACACGGTGTGTTGCGTGGTTCACGGAAGCAGCTCGTCATTTGTTTTCCCCTCTCACGCACGGTAAAAAAAAGTGAAATAAATAATTCCTTGAGTACTGGGTAAATGTCACCACTCTGTGTACTGAATGCTCTGGCAGACGCGATGCTGCTGCGGTGAAGAGCAGTATCCCTCCTCGTCCCTCCCAGGGTAGAACGGCTGCCCAGTGATTGCTCCTCAGAGTGTGGCCGGGGGCTCCGGGGTGAAAATGGAATGACCTCCCTTTTCGACGTGAATGGTACAGAAACGCCTGGTAACTGTCTTCATCTTATCAACCCCTGGGGCTGAGCTTCATCGAGACCCTTCTCTCCTTCGTAAAGAAAAGATTCTGACTACATGGACTGTCATAGCCCATGGTGGCTCCTCCCGCTCATCTGATCTCCAGTACCTACTTCTGTGATTTCTTATATCATGCTTATTCTTCCAAACATCATGCCACAATGGGTGGGGGCACTGCTTGTGTAGCCAGGTAAGGTGGGGACAGCACGGTTGCCGTTACTTCAGCGGCTCCCTCTGTGAATACTGATGCGGAGCAGCTGCGCTGTGCCTACACAGCGATTTTAAATACACTGTATCTATTCTTGTCTGGACTGACTCTATTTATTTTTTTTTTTTTTTTTTATTAATCACGTAAAGGGCAGGATTGACCCAGTCCAAGTGAAGTTAATCCCCCATTTTCCTTTCAAAATTTACACAGGGTTATTATCCGTTCTGTCCCATTTACTGGTGAGTGTACCAAAAAGAGGGGAGATGGTAACCAGTTTCTACGTTTTCCCAGTAGTACTGACATCTACCACCAGGAAAGACGATTTCAGTAGCAATAATCAACCCCTCAGAATTACTTCATTGGTTAGATACTGCCAATGGTGCAAAGCTCTATGCTCCTCGCTGCTGCGATCGCTGTCAGTAGCATTCAGTAAAAAGAGGTGACATTGTAAGTACTACCAGATTGCTTTATTTAACTTTCATTTCTCGTGCGGGTAGGGAAGGAAACTGAATAGCTGTTCCGTGAACCAATAAAGAACGTGTTGTAAGCTAAAAACAGACCACTGGGCGCTAAGCCAAGAATGCAATAGTTTAAGAGACTGCTGGGACTTGTGGGATAGCGGGAGTCCTCAGCACCCCGTTCTGTCTCCATGATCCCGGCCCCTGATCAAATGTTAATGGTCACGGGGGTTTCTGGGTAAACGTTGTCAGTCATATCTGGCTCCGGGAAACATCAGAAGACCAGTCTTTCGACACATTTTTCTCCCGGATTGCCCCTTGCAGAAACAATAGCACGCAGCACTAGAGACCCGTCGCTTTTTGTTTTTTCCCCCGTCACATTGGTGTACTAGATGCGTGGAGACAGAGGCGACCTCGAGCGTACCACCAGCATTCAATCTTTGCAATGCTAGCAGATGGTACCAGTCGTTCTGTACCGTCTACTGCCAGAGAAAACTGGCAATGACATGACGGTTATACTCCTTCTCTAACTGTCCACTGCTATCATGAGTGCCCTGTCTAAAATCAGCCGGGGGCGCAACACGCAAAAGCACACTTGGGATTGACTCACTGGCCCTGAGTCAATCCTCCCTTAAGCTGTCTAAAAATAAGTCAGTCCTGACTACAAGAAGAGTCAAAGAGCAGAGAATCCCTGTGGCAACCTTACAGACTAACAGGCGTCTGTTAGTCTATAAGGTGCCACAGGATCTCTGCTGCTTTACAGATCCAGCTAAACGGCTACTCTCTGAAGGAAGAGTCAAGTGTAAAATTGAAAGCGCAGCTACTGCCATGGCGTATTAAAGAGTTCTCCCCGCAAAGAACCGCACTCATTGCTTCACTTCTCTCCAACTCTCTGCAGCTACTGTGGCAGGGCCCACCCCCATTTCTGTCAGCAGTCGTGAGGAATACAAGAATAAGAAACATAGACTTATTTGTGACATAAACGGGGGGGGTCACTTGGAGGCAGGCAGTCGTGGCTAGACCGTCCCCAGCAGGACATACTACAATTTTCACCGAAACCAGAAGGGAGCGATTGATCTGCCCAAGTCGAGCCCTCCCAATTTGGGTTTCAGAACGCATTGTCAGAGGGGCACTCATGATACATCGGACACATCATACTATTAGCCAGTGTGGGTTGCTAAACTGATGACTGGCCCAGGTAAACCAGGAAAAAGCCTGAATCCCAACTTTTGAATTCCTTTCCTGATGTCACCGTGAGTGGTCAGCACACACACAGGTGCCACACAGAGCTCATTTGCACTCGTCCACACTGCAGTCTCCTGATATTCGAAGAAGAGCGCCAGCTTGGACCACCACAGGAGGTTCTGATCTGATCGCTATCTGGGGTGAAGGACTTCAGTGCCACATCAGCACTGGTTCAAAAGACGAAATGAAAAAGTTTTGAAGAATTTCAATCCTGTGGCTGATCAAAGGCAAGCAGGGCTCCCTTCAGTGCCGAGTGAAACTGAAGAACTTAGACAGGGTTACAGAAAGCAGAGAAGCAAAACGGAAGGTCAGGCCGCGCCGAAACAATGCCCTTCTATGCTGAACTACATGCAATTTTGGGTCAGCGCTACCAAGTGCCCCACCCTGTCCGCTGGATTCAGACTTTGGGAATTGAATATAAGTGTTGTCTGCGATGTAGCCGAGGGGGAGAGGAGACGATTTGAGGATGAAGATGACCGTGGTGATAGCAACAGCAGTCCGTAAACCCAACAGCCAGGATTTTTGAACCCAAGAATCAAGTCCCTGCGCTCCAAGCGAGAAGCCCAGACAGTTGGAAGCCATGGAAGCGACCTCCGGTAAGTGTCCTTCATTCTGTACCAAACCCGGATTAAAAAAGACGGTTTTTGTAGATCCATGACACCAGGGCTTTTGCTGCAGTCGCCAGCCATTCTGGTTACAGGAAAATTTTGTTAACATGTCTGGGGATGAGTGAAAATCCTCCAATTAATGTCCATGAAATCGATCGTGGAGGAAACTCAAAAACCCTTATGCTATATGAGAACATTTTCTGGCCAGACAGCCTTCCCGTTCCCCCATAGTAGGTACTTTCACGCCTTGCAATTTGCAAAGACATTTGGTACTGCAGGCATGAAGGCATGCATGAAGCATTGCATACAAGATACTGCCTGCTGCGGTGGTATTGTCAGAGAAGATATCCATCCATTGTTACTTTGTAGACAGTCAGGAATGTAACAGGGGCCAGACCTGTATGGCGATTTTTGCTATGGCCAGAGCGGGGCGGATGGGAAGGAGCGATAGCGACGAGTTTTCAGCGTCTGGCCAGCAGGATTCTTCCTGCTACAGCAACCGATGCGGGGGGTGATGTAGGGGTGATCACTAGCATGAGCGTATATAAAGGCCATGCCGCTGTTGGTGGTATGTGAAAGAGGGAGGTTTGGGCTTTGCAGTCTCTTAACAGGAGAAAGGCTCATATAGATACTGGTATATGAACGGCGGGAGAAGCAAAATTTTAAAGCCTCACTTACCATCGCGCGCTGACGTACGTTTGGCCGTACCTGCGTTGTGTTGTCACACCAGTCACACAGACAACTGAATATTTAAACGGCTACAAATGCGACCTTGTATAGAGATACATGTGCTCTGTAAGGTGATAGTGTTCTATGTGAAAGAGTACTGTCCATTGCTCTTTAAAAAGGTATGCTTTCACATACTGTATTTCACCCCTGGTTGCCTTCCCCATGCAAGCTGCACATTTCTCAGAAGTCCTAATGCATCACGAGGGTGTGCTGTGATACGGCGGAGGAAGAGAAAGACGGAGATGAAATGTTCACAGAATTATTGAGTAACACGCAATGAGAGGGATAAACAGAAATGATTGGAAGGATTGGTAGCAAAGTACAGAAAGATCCATGAAACCGATTGAGGGGCTAGGCAGGAAGACCAAGCGTTGGAGACAGAAGAAAACGCTTGGATCGCCTGCGTCTCAAATGAAATCCTCCAAGCAATGGTGGAGCTTCAGGAGAGCAGCACAGTAGCAAGTGCCACTGCAGCCTTATAACCTCCCTGCAAGCCGCCCGTCCCATATCTCCCTCACCCAGACGGTAAGAACGCGTGGTGGAACGGCTTTCTGGTCACCCGGCTACTCCTCCACCACCCCTGCAGAGTCAGGAAAAGGCTGTACTTACGCTACAATGTGTAGTAGCTTTTCCCTTACCCCCTCCTTCCAAAGCCCAGCAGTCAGGGACGCTACCTTCCTACATTCTCTGCCTTTTTTTTAATAGTTCCTTTGTAATACAGAATACATCGAAGGGGAGGTGGGTTGCTTACAGGGAAATCTAGTTAGGAAAAAATCATGATTTTTAAAACAGATCATAAATTACTTTTAATGAATAATAAATGATTTTTAACGATACGAATTTATTTTTCGCCAACCTGTAATGAAAAAGGGGGAGGGTGGGTTGCTTACACTGAATAAGTCCATCAAGTGCGAGGGTTTCATTAAGGGGAAGCAAAACAGTCACCCGTACCCTGGCCGTGCTGAAAACTTGTTTCAAGGCTTCTTCTGAGCGCAGCGCCTCCAGGGTGCTCTTCTAATTCCCTTGTCCTGCTGCTCACCAGCGGCCAGGTGAATTTGCCTCCGCCTCCCACCCAGCCATAAATGTCCCCCTTACCGTCTCAACAAAGATTGTGGAGTCAACGCAAGCAGCAATAGCAAGGCGGGACATTGGTTTGGCTGAGGTCTGAGCGAGTAAGTAATCGATCGCCAAGCGACCCTTTAAACGGCCAAATCACATCTACACATCCGGCACTGTGGCCTCAGCCCTGTAGTTGCAACAGCTCTGACCAACTGTCCAGGCCTGCCAGTGTATGGCTTTCATGAGCCATGGCATCAAGGGTAGCTGGGTCCCCCCAGGATAACATAGGCATTTGAACATTCCCAACGGTTATTTCTGGTCTGGGAAGTATTCCCTTGCTGGCAGCGTTTAAAACAGACTAGTGCTCCTGAAGACGACGAGCGTCATGAAAACCTCCTGGCCATCCCACGTGGGATGTGAGTGAAACGCCTTGTGGGTCACCAGTGCTGCAGACCATTGAAAAGTACCCCTTGCGGTTCACGTACTGGGTCCTGGTGTTCTGGGGCCAAGATAGGGATAGGGTTCCTCCATCTATGGCCCCACCAAGTTCGGAAAACCCATTGCAAGCAAAGCCTCCACTATCACCTTGCACGTTTCCCCAGGTCACAACCTTTTCGTAGCAGCAGCTTAACGATTGCTTTGGCTACTTCATCAACTGCAGCCCCCCAGCAGTAGAATTTGCCCATCCAAATTGATTCCGAACTGACCCGGCTACTGTCCTGGGTTGCAAAGCTCCAGAGGGCTATTCCACTCGCTTCTCCCTGTGAGGGCTGCTTCATGTTTGTATTACGGTGTTTTCAGCAGGTGAAAAGCCATCGTCACAAAGTTCTAAGAAAGTTGCTCTTACGCATGCGAAAGTTTCGCAGCCCTGCGAATCGTCCACCCGTCAAACAATGCTGTCCACCAGTCTGTGCTTGTTTCCGGCCAAATTCAGGCGTTCAAGTGGGTAGTAATGCAGCCGTTAATAGCAGTAGCTCCAAAACGCTGGGGCCAGCGGTTATGGAAATTCTGCCTCCATCTCGTCATCGCTGTCCTCGCCGCTCAGTGCAATAGCTGGCCTCCTCCTCTCCTCCTGCCTTTGCAGTTCATTGTTTCAGTTAGTCAGCACGAGAGTACGCGAGGTGTTGACAACGGTCAGGATACCGTTTGTGATCTCAGGGTCATGATTGCTGTGCTATGGCGTTTGCTCAATGCACTCCGCGAAAAACCCGCGCCAAAGGGTTGTCTGCTGCCTCACAAAGGGAGGGGTGAGGCTGTACCCACAGCACCACCCGGGGCAATGTTTTTCTGGCCCCTCAGGCACTGTGCTCTCACACGAGAAGTGGGAACTATGGGATAGCTGAAGGAACAGCTCACAGTGGCACCGCTCCTGAAATTCGATGTGTACCTTGGACGCATGGACACAAGCAATCGATTTTGTGATCGCATTGTGGACGCGCAAAACCGATTTTATAACATCGGTTTCGTAATATCGGTTTAAACTACTTCGAAATAATCGTGCAGTGTAGACGTAGCCTAAGCCTTACTCACATCAGCATCCTTCCTCCCATTTCATTTGAAAGGGAGGAGGTAGAAATTCACATAATGTTGGGGGAGGGGGGAGGAGAGTTTGTGTAGGCTTTCTTGCTTTACATCAGAATCTTTCAGTGATGAGTGTTAGTGTTAATGTTTTACAGATTTTTCTCCTAATCCTTATCTAATACATTCTGCTTTATAAGATTCTGCTTCATATTACATCGTACTCCTATGTGCAAACAACTCTGTAGGTCCACTTTCTTGTGGGTTTTTTTCTGCATTCTCCCATTAGAAGGGCTTGGCTTCACCACCTTATCTCATGGAAGAAACCAGGAGTCTAGATCTGCATGGATTCTGGGTATCCTCCAGGGACATAGTGCCATCCTCCTGAAGTCCCTGCACCTCCACATCGGTCTTCAACTCCCTGCATCTCTACCCTAGCACTCTGCAAACAGAGTATCATTGAAGTCATGCTGTCATGATTCCAACTGAAATGTGATTTCCCAACCAGCAGCTGCCTCTATGACCCAGTTCCACCTCCCTCTGATTCACCAATTTAGATAAGGGATTCTCAGGAAAGATAGAGCTAATACTGTCTTTGGCTGTTAACATTCTTCCTGCAGTGATTGTGTTTGTCTCAGCAGGATCACACCCACCGCACCCTTTTCCTCCTATCTAACTTGCAGATCCCTGAACTCATGGACAGTAAAGCAGTCTAATAATTTTATCCATTGAAAAATGCCATTTTGTCAAAATCGAAAGTGTTGGGTTTGAGAAATTTCCTGACTCAAAAAAATGCTGAGGACAAGTTTTTGAAAGTGTCAAAATGGCTCACTTCAGCGTTTTCAGAATGAAAAATTCCAGTTTTGTTTAGAAATTTAAGCTAAGAAGACTGAAACAAAAAGGTGGAAATGAAATCAAAACTAAAAGTTTTGAAATTATGGAAAGGAAAGATTTCAGTTGACCTGAAACAAGACAACACACATTGTTTTCTCAGGTTACTAATATTTTTGAGATTTCTCATTTTTGTCCTGATTCGAGACAGGAAACATTTTTCAACTCTTGAAAATACTTGTGGGATAGGAAACTGTTTCCTGCCCAGCTCTAATGGAGAGTCTTGTGTGGGATTTGAGGGAAGTAAGGGAAAACTGACACATCAGAGGCTGACTCCCCTACCTGTCTTTCCCCTGGGAAAAGGGAGACGTGCATATATAGGACCCCCTCCGTGAGAAGGTGTTTAGGGTACAATCTAGCTTATTGGTATTTTCATTTACATTTGGGAGAAGCATTATACTTAATAGAAGACTGCGCTGTGTGACAAAAACAAAAGCCCCTTTTCTATGTCTTTTCCTTTGTCTTGTCAGTTTTGCTGCAGAGGAGAGGAGGGAGTGGTGACAACAGTTGAGAGAAGCCCATTTTTACAGCTGGCGCCTGTTCCTACCTTTCACACTAAGTCATGGCCTGTCAAGGAGGCATGCTTTGCTCTCTTCTCCACAGGAGAGTTAACTTACCATAAAACTACTGTTCTGATCTCCGCAAAATATTCTTGTTCTCCTTCAGAATACGTGCCCATACATGTCAGTAGAAAGAGATTTTATCTAAAGAAAGCTAGTTGTTTTAGCAAAATTCCTCTATTTGCTTTCCATGCATATTCACAGCTGCCATTCTTGGGTGTGTTTTTAAGAGAAATTATAGGAGAACTCTTTCATTTACTTTATTTAATGCATGGCTAAGAAGTAACCATAAAATAAAAAATTACACTGAAGCTGAAAAATTCAGATCCAGAATTTAAAGCATTTCAAATGTGTTTGTTCAGAGGAAGGCTGGTGGTGGTAGGAAATTAAAAGTGGACTCAGGAGATCTAGGTTCAATTCCCAGATTTGTCACAGTCTTCCTGACCTCGGGCTTGGGCAAATCACTGAGGCTGAAATCCTGGCCCCACTGAAGTTAGTGGCACTCACAGCCCAGTGGGAGGGAAGGACTAAGTTGGATTTAAGCCACCTTTACGTCCTGCTGGGCTGGACTACTTGAGGGGGCTGGGAAAGACCCTGGCATTGCTTAAACAGCCCTTGTCACCTGTCTATGCTATGGCAGCCTCCCTGGGCTGCGGTATGGCCACAGAGCAGCCTGGGATCTCTACAGTGTGAAGTTGCAACTCTGTCCCCAGCTACACCCTGGCACAACTCCTTCCATATGGCTTGTGAGAGGGTCCTCAGAAGGCAGCCGTTATAGCTACTTTCCACAGTGCCTGCACAGAGGAATCCTCCTCCAGCTGGAACCAGGGCTTGTAGAGCCCCTTTATGTTGCTCTGGCATTTTTGCCCGGTGTAGTGGGGCTGGATCTGATCCATGATCTTGTTGCGCCTGAGTTGCCTGTCTGTAATGAGGAAGTAGTAGTACTTCTCTACCTCACAGGAGTATTGAGGATAAATTCTTTACAGTTTGCAAGGTGCCCGGATGCTATGTTGATGGAGCCAATGTAAGTAAGTAGATTTGGTTCTGCCTGTTTTAAACAAGGAGCCATTTGTAAAATTTGGATACCAAGCAAAGTTTGGAATTGTTTGGATCTGAGAATCTGGTTCAGACCCCTCTCTATTAACAGCCAACCTGTTGCCTATTCTAAGGAAAGGAACACTCTAATTTACACATTGTTGCAATGAATAGGTCTGATAATTCTGTGTGTGAGCTCTAGAAGTTACAAGTTATTGTTTCACGTATATGAATGCAACATCCATTTTGTAATTAAGAATGTGTAGCTACTATATTTTACGTTTAGTAATACATTCCCTAACCAGCCACAGGGGCAAGCCACTGCTTTCAGTTACAGATGCAGAAATCCAGAAGAACATTGCTGAAAAGTCATTGGAGTTATTCTGGATTTATGCTGGTGTAAATGAGAGAAGAATCTGGCCCAGCATGACTAAAAATAACTCTTCAAGATCAGATTTTGATCTTATTTATACTTGCATAAATCTGGAGTAACTCCATTTATACTTGAGTGAAGTTACTCTGGATTTACCCCAGTGCAACTAGTATATTCTCATGTTCGCTAATTGTGATGTTAGTAAGTGTTATAAGGAATTCTTTATTGTTAAAAAAGGCAAAGGAAGTTAAAAATAAAAATTCTGAACAAAAGTATTTCAGGTTACTCTCTATCAATTGAAACATCACTTTCCCCTCTGTATATGGCAAAAATCTTAATAAACGATTCCAACACTTAAGCATAATTAAAGTTAAATGGAAAAATACAGTTAGGGCCTCATTTCTGTTTCTCTTTTACAAAATGGCAGTTGTAACACAGAAGCAATTCAGCTCATAGTTCTTGTAAGGAGAGAGATATTTACAAATTATTGGATCAAATTCTGATCTGCTTTACATCATGTAAATCTAGAGCAATTCCACGGCCTGCACTGGAGTTACAGCAGACTCAAAACCTAGTGTAACAAAAATCAGAATTTTCTTGGCAGGATGAGTAAACAAATGGCACTGTGTCAAAGTTTTACACAAACATGTGCTGTGTGAGGGATTGTGTAAATATTTCCTTGTAATATGAGCATGTAAATAACTGAGCTAAACAGAATGTATCTCACACAAAAAGTTATTTTTTCCTATTTATCGAAGAGCTCAGTAAACTTTTAAGTTAAAAGTGGAAAAGCAGAGATGTCTCTGAATAAAGTTATTGATTATTCAAGAGGAACAGTTTGAGCAAGCTGTCACTTGTTAAGTGATAAGCAATATGTATCAGATGACAGAAAGTATGCTTTTTTCTATGGAGGTTTATCTCTGTATCAGTTTTAATGGGACTTGGGCTTCTAAGGACAAGCTCATACCCATGCTCATATTCCTTTTCTTAAATCTGACAAAACAGAATGCGGTGAAAACAAGAAAACACATGTTAACATATTGTGTAATTTATGGCCATATTATGAGCTACCATTCAAATCAGTCAGGGTTGTGTAAAAAAGACCAGTGGCACAATATGTGTGTGTGATTTTAAAACTCATTTTAAAATATTCAGTTCTTCATTACAATAATAATGTTCTTACTATTTAATGCCCAAACTTCATATACATCTTATAATTCAAACAATATTGGAATGAGCTCTCTCTCATCCACATCTGCTAGCCTCAGGACTCAAATCATCTTCATTTGCACCCACCTGGGGCCTGATCCAGCTTCCATTGAAATCACTGGAAAGACTTCAGGCCCTTGGGTCTTTACTATACATTTGGGAGAGGTAGGAAGCACACCTCTACTGCTAGAACAAGGCCTCATCCTCCCTGATTGAACTAACCTCGTTATCTCTAGCTTGCTTGCTAGCATATATATACCTGCCCCTGGAAATTTCCACTACTTGCTTCTGACGAATTGGGTATTCACCCACGAAAGCTCACGCTCCAAAACGTCTGTTAGTCTATAAGGTGCCACAGGATTCTCTGTAACTCCACATAGGTGCTTGTCGTCAACTGTTTTTATGATACACTGATTGGGAAATAAAATTAGGAAGAGAGAGAGAAATGGTTCCTAAATAATTATTTCTGGGGTGAACGGAAGGGCCATCAAGAATACACAAATACATGGAAAGTTACTAAATAATGAATATAAAGGAAATGCCATCAGCATTATATACTCCAAAGAACTCATCCGATGGCAGGGAGTATAGCAAGCACTGTGACCGCTGAACAACTATCTAGATAGATACTAAATACTAAGACAAACAACCAACCCACGGCCTGGACAGAGGAGAGCTGCTCAGTTTTCAGTCCCATTGTTCCACGTAACTTAATATTTATAAACTGAGCCTAGGGTGCCGTGGAAGATTATTGTTTGCTGGTCCCTGGTGCCATTGGTCTAGCTGCAGGTCTGTCGGTCTGCTGTTAGACTTGGTGCTACTAATTTTGATTGGCTGTGCTCTTTGGCATATCGCCGTCAAGTCACTGTCTGGCAGGTTAATCTGTGCCAGTCCTCATCTCACTGGCAGCCAGTCCTGAAACTGCCTGGGATCACTCTTTGGGCTGGGTGGCACATATGCATACAGTTATCTCATCAGGCATGACCAATCTCTATTTTCATGCACTTGGTTGCTTTCACTGAGCCAGTTTTCTGCCTCACTTTGGCCTTCCACCATGGTCTGCTTGACTACAATTTTGGTCCTAGTTCTGAGTAGCCAGCTGTCACTATCAGACATGTTTAAGGAAACTTTCCTTTACTAAGTCAGGTTGTCATTTCCCTTTATCTCATGCACTCATGTCGTTTGATCTAATTGACTATTTTTCTTTTCTCTGCCCATGCCCTTCTTTGATCTCCATGGTAAGATGAAGATTTAGGCTTTACCAGAACTAGTTAGTCCTGTTCCTGGAGGAGAGCATGACAGAGAAATGAGATCTCCTCTCTTATTGTTCCAAAACACTCTAGCCTTTGGACCCTTTCCACACATACACAAAAGACTTGTCTCCAGGTAAAAAAGAAGTATCTCTATCATTTTCATCTCCATTTGAAGGGGGAGAGGTTTCTCCATCAATTCTTCCCCCCTTGGAAGAAAGAGGCACCTCCACTCTCCTCTGAGAGAGATTTTTTTTCTCTCTGAGGGTTCACAGAGGCTCTCTTCTCAGGAATCTGGTGACTTTGATACCATGGAATCAATTGACCTTGCCTCTTGTTCTGCCTGTTGGAGCAGCAGTGGCTGACTTCTACTAGTTGTGCCTAATCCCTGGTACAACATTTAGCTGCTCCAACTAAGTTGCAATTGCTGAGCTAAGGTATCTCAGCCGTCAAATTGAACCAAGATAAGAAGTCAAAGTTGTAGTCTGGCTGCAGACCAGAGCCCCTCTGGGATTCTCCCATTCTGTTCAGAAAATCTGGAGAAAACTGAAGACTTTTTTTGTCCTGTTGTAGTTCAGTTCTCTATCCTCTCATTGCCCTGCCAGTGTGCGTCAACCCTGTCCTGGAGAGCTTGAGGCAGCAGTTCATTCTCTTGGCAAATGTAGTCTTTGGCCTCTGCTGGGAGTGCCAACAAGTGGGTCAGTTCACATCAACTGTGATAGTTGTGGCTGGGTCCAGATGTGAGCCAGTGACCTAGAAAATCTCCTGAGCGATCAAGTCCCCCATAGGCCAGCTTTCTTGTTAACAACCATTAACATATCTGTCCTTTCTATAAAGATCCTATTCATATGTTCTACTGCAATAGATGTTCGTATGAAAGAGGCAGTGAAACGTCTTAGTAATGTGATGTTACAAAGGGAGGGAAAGAAACACTACAGCTCTCTGTGTGAGCACTTCAAATTCTACTAAAGCTTACTTCCCAGCAAACATACAAAGCCTCCCCTGTGCAATAATCATAATACCAATACAGAGCTGCTGGCTTCAGAAGGCTGCCGCCACCAATGGGAAATGGGGGAGGTTTGTAGACTCTTGAAATAACTAAAATGGAATAATGACTAGTGGTCTACAAAGCACTTGCTTGTGGTCCAGGGAGAGCCCATTGGTTATATGGCCCTAGCGGCCTTTTTTTTTTTTTCATTACGGCTGCTAAACTGCATTAAAGACAGCTAAAAGTGTATTACGGCCAGGGTTAGCCTAATGTTATGCTCCTAAGTCTACATTTAGGCACCTTAATAAAAGTAGCCTGATGTTCAAAGATGCCAAAAATTTGCAGCTCCCATTAAATTCAGTGATGCTTGGCCCTCTGGAAAATCAGGCCATTTATATTTAAATGCCTAGCTATGGCATTAAGAGCCTAATTTTAGGCAGCCAGGTTTGAAAGTTTTGGCCTAGATACCTTCATGATGATAGTTCCTCATGTGAGCAAATGCTATACTTGCCGCAGAGATGTTCTGTTTTCACAATTGAGGGCAGTCCCACGAGACATTCTGGCTGTTAAGTGCTCCACCTGGAAAAAAAAATTGAAAATGACCCTGTATTCATGTATCGTTTTTATTTTTCTGACATGCAACCCGTCTGAACCTTGCAAAGGTAACAGGGAAAATAACAGAAAAAATCCAAACCAATCTAAAACATACCACAGTTCATTAAGATTTACAGGGCCTGGGGCAAAATTTTAAAGACTCACCACCCTATCTGTGTTTTAACAAGCTCCCCAATCTTCTCTCCCTCTCACCTTTTTGCCCATTGTGTCCTGTCTCCCACATCCCTAGAGGTTTTTACCAGCTCATTGAATTAGTTTGATTTTACATTGTTTTCTGTTTTTATAATAGCTCTCTAACCAAGATAATGTTTTTGTGCTCCCAGTTTTCCTGTATGGTCCCAGGTGAGGTGACTGAGGCAGTGACAGAACTTCAGGCAAATGACTGAGGAATTAAGGCAAGAACAATGGGTAGAACAGGCCAACATCAGGTTTCAGGGGTTTCCTTTCTACTGTTCAGTTCATGAGTTGCTGAAGAAAATGGTGCACAGCATCTCTATGTACCTCAGTCTCAATCCCTGTCAAGCTCACCCCATCCGAGTCTTATTCTCCCAGTTAGCACCCACTCACTTTTCATTTGCCCAATCATCCCTGCACTCACTTCACTCCATCTTGTGATGAACTCATCAATTCCATGCAACTCCCCCAGCACACATCACTCACTTCCCCCCAGCACTGGTCCACACAGCCACCCACTGCAGAATTCTGTCCCTTTGGCACCTAGAGGGATCTATGAGCCAGTCATCTTCTCCCCTTGCATCCACATGATGATGTTCTCTTTCTCTCCTTGGGGCTTTCCCCTGCCAGCATTACACTGACCCTTATGTTCCTGAACAGATAGATGTTCACTGGCTTCAGTGGGGCTCATAAACATTGCAGTAAGAGGCTATGCATGTAGTTCTGCTTGCAGAAAAAGGAGCTGAATCACAAATAATGCTTTCTGCAGCAGGCAGATATTGGTGAAGGTTTCTTATCCAAAAACTGACCCAGCTCAACCAGGGCCAGTGCAAGGATGTTTCACGCCCTAGGTGAAACTTCCACCTTGCACTCCCTCCCGCACCCCCGCCCTGAGGCGCCCCCTCCAGCGGCAGCTACCCCCCTCTGCCCTGAGGCGCCCCCCTTGCAGCAGTTCCCCATCCTCCGCCCTGAGGCACCCCCCCGACCCAGCTCACCCCTGCTCCGCGCACGAGCACCCCGAGCACATCATCACTGCTTCACTTCTCCCACCTCCCAGGCTTGCAGCACCAATCAGCTTAGGCGCCACAAGCCTGGGAGGCGGGAGAAGTGAAGCAGCCACGGCGTGCTTGGGGAGGAGGCAGGACAGGGATGAGCTGGGGCAGGGAGTTTCCCTGCATGCTGCCCCCCACCTTACTTGCTGCAGGCGGCCCTCCCCATGCTCCCCTGCCCCAGCTCCCTCCGCCTAAATGCCGGCGGTGACCGGGGCGGCTGAAGATCCAGCCACCGCAGTCGCTGCTGAAGAAAATGATGCCCCCCAAATCCCAGCGCCCTAGGCGACCACCTCGGTCGCCTAAATGGTTGCACCAGCCCTGAGCTCAACCCCACGTAGCTGGCATGATCACAGCCCAGCCTAGCCCAATTTTTAAGATTCTTGCAATAGAACTGACAGTGGCTCGTTAAGAAGTACAGAAACCAGATTTTTCACAGAATTGTATCAGCCCTGAGGTATATGAAGAAATACAATTGGATGTATATGCAGTTCAGTTGTTTGAATTATATATGAAACTCCTACAAGGAATTACACTGAATGTAAAAAGGGATTGAGAACTAGCTGTTGCCGAGCTTCACACAGAATTAGTCGAAGTATGATATTGCTCGGATTTTGTTTATATATAGCTTATCATTTCTGACATTTATGTAAGATGAAAATAACCTAAATCCAAATCATGGAACTGGCACTAAGAGCATTAACAGATAAAGCAGGTGTTAAAGGTGCTGAGTACAGGCTGTGTAACTTTAGATCTGTATTCAGCTCACCTTTATATCCTGCTCAGCTAAAAATGGAGTATGTTGAAGATGAACTACAAAGTAAAACACCAAAAGACTGGCTTTGCCCTCTACTGCTCCTGTGTGATGTTCAAAGATGGCCTTTTGTGGCTTCTCCATCCCCTCAAAAAATTACTTTTTTTCCGTGAGGATTTTACATATGAAATATTATGACTATAGGAAGAGTCCTCACTTCTGTCTCTTGACTGGAGGACCTTAGCAATATTTAGAAGACCTTAACAGCGTAGTCACATAAGGCTGTAACCTAAGCTGCAGCTCTCTCTGCAGGGAGACAATGTAGATTGAAAAAACAAAATGGAAAAAGATTCCCCCCACTCACCTCTTTTTTTGCTTTCTAGTTCACCTTTAAGTAACATAGAAGGAAAAGACAATAACTTTGATTTGAGGGAAGAGGAGTTAGTCGGAACCAGCATAAACTTTAGCATCACAGATGAGGATATTGGGCCAGATCCTCAGCTGGGATAACTTCAATGGAGTTATGCCAGTTTTGCACTAGCTGTGGGTCTGACCCATTGTTTCTTGTACTTTTTAAAAAAAACTTCTATAGCCGTTGCTGACTTTGTGACAGTCAGTGAAGTTATGTATTTAATACTTAAGAATGAAATAATTTGAAGGTTCTGTTTGGTTGCTTGGCAAATCTGAGATAGCCTCTCCAGTGCTGCACAGATATTATTTCACATAACAAATCTGATGATCTACCTACACATCAGCATAACCACAAGAGAGGTATGGGCTAGTAGTGTGCACACAGGTCTAGCAAACTAAAATTTCTAAATTCTATTCCTAGCTCTGTCTTGTCACATAATTTCTCAATTTCCCCATATAAAATTATGAATGATGTAGAGAAAGTAAATAAGGAAACGTTATTTACTTGTTCCTATAATACAAGAACTAGGGGCTACCAAATGAAATTAATGGGCAGCAAGTTTAAAACAAATAAAAAGTTGTGAAGGCTAGGACTATAACCGTGTTTAAAAGAGAACTGGATAAATTCATGGAAGATAGGTCCATTAATGGCTATTAGCCAGGAGGGGTAAGGAATGGTGTCGCTTATCTCTGTTTGTCAGAGGATGGAGATGGATGGCAGGAGAGGGATCACTTGATCATTGCCTGTTGGGTTCACTCCCTCTGGGGCACCTGGCATTGGCCACTATCAGTAGACAGGATACTGGGCTAGAAGGACGTTTGTTCTGACCCAGTACAGCCATTCTTATGTTCTTAAGTTCATTTGTAAAAGGGTGGTAATACTTGCTTACCAGTCTCATTCCTATCATGCCTGTGTCTTTTCCTAACTGGTTACATTTAGTTTAGAAATCATCAGTGTGTTGAATATTTTCAGTTTCTTCAGTGCATCGCTTGGACCAAAGAATTTAATCTATGATAACGTCTTCCAGTCTCCTAGCCTTGGTCTGGCCAGATCATCTCACTGATTTTTAAGCAGAACTTCCCATTAAAATTGAAAATCAATGTGATACTACCATTTGTTTTAGATCCTTCAGTAGTTCCTCACAATTCTCTCTGACTTGATTGTCCTAAATAATGTTGTGTCATCTTCCAATTTAGTAACCTCTCTGTCTACTCTTCCAATTCTTTAACAAATATATTCAGTGACACCAGTTTTAGTGCACTCCTTGTTAACTGTCTTGCAAGTTGCAAATTGATCATTTATTCCAACTCTGTTTCTCTCTTAACCCAGGCCTCATGTATTCTGTAGGATATCTGTCCTAAAGTTAAATGTACATTGGTAGGTTTCAGAGTGAATTCACCCAGTTAAATAAAAGGGCAGTTCACACCCTTCCAAGCTATAGTTTCAGACTCTAGAGTTCAGCTACTTTATATATAGTATCAACATTTGAAAATATGTTCAAGGGTCAGTTCTCCAAATAGTCCCTTATAGGGAAAAAGCCCACATAGGGGACTGGATCCAGTCAGCCTGACCCAGTGCTGGCTGAAGTCAAGGGAAAGATCCCCAGTGACTGCAATGGACTTTGGCACAGGTTGTCTATATTATTTGCCTCACAGAGTTTGCACAAGATTCCTCCCACAGAAAAGGATGTGTTTGCTCATGAACATAATGAACAGGGTTGGAGCCTATAGTTCTCTGTCTAGACGGTTGCCAAAGGCCTAGGGCAGTCTGTGTGAAGACCCTGTACTTTTTCAGCCTTTCTTCAATCCACTGTGGCTCTTTGGCAATGTGGCTTCAGTTGGAAATTACCAGGTTTTTGTTGCTTCTGAATAAACATTGTAATCTGAGGCCATTAGGCCCCCATCCACTGTAGTATTTCATGTTTTCTGCTGAGTTTTAAGTTATTGTTAATCTTTTACAGTTATTTCAATGTAGAATCTATACTAGCCAGCAGTATCAATGTAACAAAGGAGTTCCAAACAGCCATCTCATACCTTCCGATTTACAGATACATACCACGTCCGTGCTTCAGCTGCTGGGAGCTGAGCTCACACCTTTGCTATGCTGTGATCTCTTGTGGCTAGAAGCCACATTAGCAGCTCTGCAGAAGAATCACCTCATCTGAGGCATTTAGCGAGCAGGCAGAAGTGACTCCCTGTCAACCCTGGCAGTGACTGCATAGATGGCTTCACTACAGCCAAGAATCAGCCCAGAGAACTGATAGACACGTGCTTTGCAGGCCACAAAGTGGCTGTGGCAATCCCCATGGGTATCTGTGGCAGAACCCATGAATAACCAATGGTCTTTAGGAAAACTCACCTGACAAGTTTATAATCCTAGAGATCAGTAAAAAGCACATTCTGAGGACTAAAAAAATATATATAATTACCTTACTTTCACATGAAAGCTGTGTTTCTGTTGACGTTTAAAGGATCCTATTATTGGGATTATGTAGGCACCAAAGGAAAGCCCTGATTTCCATAGATGTGTAAAAAGTACAGAAGGTTTTAAACCATCTGGATATGTTCTTTTTTTAACATTCTATAATAATAATAAATACAGTGAACCTGATCTAATACCCATTGAAGTGTATTATGCAAGTTCTCAGGGGGAAACTCCATAGTTCACTATTTAATACTTAATTTCTCTCTACAGTAATACATAGAGGCTGAATGTTGTAACACCATTCCACTCTGGCTCAGACATATTTCCACTGTGTCTGGTTCAGAGGTGACAAGATCTACCACCCACCATTTTTCTTGGTCCTAGGACTCCAGATAATTTTACTCTGATTTCATTCAAGGTATTTTATACTTTGTAAAGGCCAGGGTTACTACTTTTGGGGGATTGTGAGTCAGATAGTTGAATAGCTGACTTAGCATTTACTTATATCAAGGAGACAAGGCCCAGACATAGTAAATGGCTATAGTTCCTTCTGTCTGAATGAACACCACTTCACCAGCATTTTCCATTACTGCGGCAACACATAGAAAACACCTGTCAGAGTAAAATATGTGTAACGCACAAGGTTGCATTGCATTTCTAGTACAGCTGGTTAGGAAATGATTTCCCATAATGCATTTTGAAAAAAAAATGAACTTTTCAAAAAAAATCTCTGCAAAAAAATTCAGGGTTTCAGTGAAAATCCAAACACCAAAATGTTGTTGACAACCAAAAGGTTTCAAACAGGAAGTTTTCTGATTTCCAAAAACTGGGGGGGGAAAAAAACCTTTTCAGTTTTTCAATGAAAATCTGAATTTTTTTTCCAAGAACAATTTTTTTTATGAAAATTTTGATTTTTCACTACAACCCCACTTTGAGGAAAAAGTTTCATACAAAAAAATTCAACCGGCAGTAGTTACTAGGTGTCATGTGGAGGTGGATAGTGTTCTGAAGGCCCACTAGCCAATTTTTTGGTGAAAAAATTATGTGAATTTTTGCCAAAGAATTTCATATGATTTCACACCACTGAAATATTAATTCCAATGAAGTTTTTGTAAGATTTGGAAATAATGTATGCTTCATTATCAATATTTCATCCAGCAGTGGTTCTTATTTTATGAGTATATAATTATTAAATCTTGGGCGTAGTAAATACTTTCCCACTTTTTCAGAAGGATTTATTGTCTACAGTGTATTTATTGTCTACAGTGTGTTGTCTAATTGGGAAAATACTGAAAGTAGGGACTGTATTTTTTCACACAGTGCCCAGTCAGCCTGTGGAATTCTTTGCCAGAGGATGTTGTGAAGGCCAAGACTATAACAGGGCTCAAAAAAGAAGTAGATAAGTTCATGGAGGATAGATTCATTGATGGCTATTAGCCAGGATGGGCAGCAATGGTGTCCCTAGCCTTTGTTTGCCAGAAGCTGAGAATGGGCAACAGGGGATGGATCAGTTGATGATTACCTGTTCTATTCATTCCCTCTGGGGCACTGGTCATTGGCCACTGTTGAAGACAGGATACTGGGCTAGATGGACCTTTGGTCTGAACCAGTATGGCTGTTCTTATCTTCTTATGCTTTTATTATTCCACTGATATCAAGGTGTTTCCAAATGGCTATTTGTTTATTCTGTAAATCTTTAATTATTTGAAAATGATATTATTCTTGGCTATATGAAGTCCAAATTGTTCATGGTTCTACTAATTTTGCGCATGTATGTTGTAATGCTATCAGGAGTCACTAGATGGCACTATCACAAATAAAAAGGTATTTGACTCTGTCAGAGTTACATTTAAAAAAAATGCTTATTGTTGGCTGTGATGCAGCTTTTTTTAGCTGCTGAACAGATTACCAGTAAAGTGTGTTTTGCCTTAATCTCAAAAGATATTGTTTCTTCAGGTGTAACTGCTACCAACAGTTATACATATGTGTGTATGTGTGTGAGAGAGAGAGATGTGAGAAATGTGTAATGGTCTAGTAATGTGTGCACAGATCTGGGAACCAAGAACTTCTGGGTGTATCCAGTTGTGCTCATGGGGACAAGATAATCAGGCCAGTGAGTTCTACCATAAGTTCTGATAGTGACATCCTCTCTATTTGTAAAATTTATAAGTGTGCATTTAGACATTGCATGGTGCACCACAATGTATATGAGATCGTTGCCCTCCAGTGCAAAGCTAAGTAAAGGCTAATCATTAACCCAGGTGAAGTTAAGTACTATGTAATTTCCTCCACACTGAATGGTGATCAGTCTCAAGTCCATGATGTTTACCCTTTCTTGCAAGGGACTTGAGTGGATAATATTCCTTTCCTTTAGCTCAAATCCCATGTCTGCTAAACTTTATCTATGCATTCCCCTTAGTCTTATTCCAGCTGCTAAGCAGAAGTAACTTAGTAATTACTATAACTCTAGTGCTAGAGTCCGTGGATACTGATCACTGTCATGTGATAGGGTAATTAACTTTGTATAACCCTGACCCATGTCAGGTGACTGGTGCCTGGAAATAAAGATGACTCTGTGACCAGGACACACCCTTTTTGCAGCCACATACCAATATCTCAGTAATGCAGGAAAAGATTCCCCTGTGCTTCCTATTCTGCTCATGAGGCTTAACCTTGGATTTCAACACACAGTTTTCCACACATGTCCTATGCAGGATCAAGCCCACAGAATGCTTTTATCTAATCCAGAACATACTTTTCAAATACTTGCCATATTCATAACTTTCAAAATACTGAACACATTTTCTTCAAATGTGGGGTTTGTTTGTTTGTTTTTTCCAGTTCTTACTGAGATAAAGGGAAATTTGAAGAAAATCAGTTCAGTCATTTTAATGTTATGCATATTTAAAATGATGTCGTCCTGGGACCAACTTGACCTCATGCACTTACATGGCTATATACCAGTATATGCGCAAGTAACTAAACGAATAAACTGCAGTACCAATAGCTATGAGTCAACCTTTAGCTGATAGGGCCTGATTCTGATCTCAGTTACGCCAGCGTAAATCTAGACTAACTCCATTCAAATCAGCAGAGTCCTGATTAATATAAATAAGAAGATCAGAATCTGCTCTCTGTTGTTAATTATATTTTTAGACACACCAATTGACCTTTGATGTCTGGCAACTACTAGTATGCAACGGGACACATTTTTCTCTAGAAAAAGCTAAATGAAAAATTAAATGGAAAAAGTATTTATGCAAGACCAAGGCTGAACATTTAAGAGTTCAGGTATCAGTGAATATTGTGCATAATTGCACAGCTTTAATTCTATCCCAGTGTATGTATACATTACAATAATGCCTTTAATTTTTTGATCATACCATTAATCTTAGATGCGAGTATCTAAGGTTGTAGAAACCATTGTACAATATGATATTGTATTAGTCTGGAAATAGTGTATGGTCACAGAATGTAAGACTGTATTGTATTGCAATACATGCAATGGGAGAGACTTATGGTTGATTGTCCAACCTTGAATTTTGTATTTCTCTACTTTAGAGTGCTTAACTGTGCATCCTCAGTACTGCATTAATATCCTCTTTTTTTGCATGTAATGATACTGAACAAGTTTTTTTACATTCATTGGGCAGAATGATTCATTAATCTGATGAATATAAAATGTTGAGTACAACCTGTTCTCACTTAATGATTTAAACTTGGTTTACTATTAAACTAAGTGCTTTTTGCTTTAGAGACCCTTAATGCATTGGATTATTGTCTGATCTCTATGTAGGGCTGCCCTTGACGACCACTCAGACATTTCAGCTAATCCAGAATGCAACCACCCCGATTAGCAATGCTGTGGGCATGGAGGAAGTCAGAGACAGCAGTGGTTTCTAATTCATTTCCAAATGCAGTTCAAGTTGTTGGTTTGGATTGTGTAGCTTGGGATCTCTTCTGTTTGACCGCACAGTTGAAATGAGCTATGTTACTCAAACTGATACACTCATGGAGAATTGGTAGGAGGGTGAGGAGAAGGTTGTTTTTATTGGATATAAATGGAATTTACTTCCCCACTTGGTGCAAAAAAACCAACAACAGAACATGCTGATGTTTGGGGAATACGCTGAGGACTCTCTCTATTGCCTTAGTCTCTTTTGGTGAAGTGGTTTGAATAGGGAGTATTTAGATTTCTCCTTTTGTTTCTGGGTTGGGGATTCCGTTGTTTTTTATTTACATGATATGAAAATGGAATCCTTTTTTTGCATTTCTAAATGTTATTTCTGAGGACTAGACTGTGACAGGCTTAATATATACAGGGGAAAATAATCTCTGTCATTTGGTTGGTTTTCCTTGATAGATTCATCATATTAACTAGAGGACAACAACGGGACAGCTTAGTCTATGGAGAAGCACATGCAGTTTAGGAAGGAACAGTAGATTCACAGAATCAGATTTGTGTCCTCTGTCTTGAGCAGTCAGCAACGGGGAGATTAGTGTTTCAGCCTAAATTGACGCACAATTGCTACTTTAGCAATCTGTTTTCATACCATTCTATCTCTGTTAATCTAAGATCAGAACCACTGAGACATATTCTTCTCTCGCAGTGATGTCAATAAGAATAGCTCCACTGAAGTGAATAGGGCTACAGCAGTTTAACTGAGAGGAGAATCCTGTCCGTTGCTAAAACTTGTTGGTATATGGGAGATTCCTGACACCTCCTACCTTAGAGCAAAGCTTAAGAAACTAATTTGAGGCATTATGAGCTTTACACACTGTGAGTTTTAAATAGTGTACTGTGGACATAATGAGATTTAAACTAAAGCATGAGAAGTAGAAAGTAGAATAAGGATGACATTTTTCTTTTGTTCATGTCTTAGCTTGTAGGCAACCAGTAAAGATGATAAGCAGAATCTGTCAATATCTATGTGGCAGAAGGAACAGCTTTGGTGTAGTCCTGAAAGAAAAGCTTTTAAACTGGCTAATCTCCCTGCTCGTTAAGAAATATTAGCATAAAATCTGGTTGAGTCAAAATTAAAATCAGACAAACTTCCTGATGTTGTCTCTATTAATTTATGAAGTGAGGGGTCTGCAGTTCTTGGAGTCCCCTCTCAACACTAGGAATTACTAATTGGGTAGCGTTAGGGTTCAGATCACTAGTGGTCTTTAGGTCACATTATGAGGACCACTGCCTTACACTGAAATAACAGACAATGTTATGACCATGGAAGGAAAGAATGGGCTGGAGGTAGAAGAAGAGAAAAAGAGAATAAAGTAATGGCTGAAGGGGGAAAGCATGAAAAGATACACAAACATTTTAGATTAGAGACATTTTATTTATTCTCCTACATATTTTAGTATTTCCTTAGCTGGTGGGCCAAATTATCTTTACATTTGGAAAAGAAATGGATTACTTTATTCTCAGTACTTATATTAGTATTTCTAGCTATCAACTCAAGATACTGTGGTTGGATAATTAGTATTTTCTGGGTTGCTAGTTACTTTGGATTCTGTAGATCTGTCTCTGTTGCTACCTGTGATCTATGCTATCTTTTTAGGGGTAGAGGTGGGTGAGAAAGGTCTTTCTGGCAAGTCTCTAAAGCGCATGGACTATAACTAGTGTTGGACACACTTTTTCTCCTCAAGGGACACCTCCTATTTCCTCTTCCTCTCCTTGCACTGGAGTGGATATCTAGGGCTCAGTTTTGATCTCAGTAATGCAATTGTAAATCTGGAATAACTGTAGCAGAATCCGTATACTGGTTCTGCATAGATATGGATGTAACTGAGATCAGGCTCTAACTCCTAGGTCTATAGAAGCGAGAGGCTGGAAAGAGCTATTGGACCTTTTCCCCCTAGTGCAGGAGGATCCCCAATTGTATCCCTATTAATATTTTTCCTGTCTTAATTTTATTCTGCTACACTTAATAATACCTTGTTGTACTAGCCTAAATGTTTTGTCTATCTTCCTGGTGTGTAAGCCGCTCCCTTGTTTGTAAATCTAAAGGATAGTTCACTGGTTAAGGCCCTGACCTATGACTTGGGAGACCTGAGTTTGAGTCCCTGCTCTACCACACTTCCTGTGTGACTTCAGGCAAGTCACCTAGTCTCAGTTCCCCATCTGTAAAAGTGGGAGGATAGATGTGTTATAGACAGTGAGGCACTCAGCTATGGTAGTGGGGGCTATATACGTACCTATGAAAGAATTATGCAGAGCCTGTTGCAACTCAGCTCTGTTTGTGAAGCTCTAAGCCCCCTGCATGCCCAGCACCACAGATGTTGACAGCAAATTCCTGAGAGAGGAATGAGAATGGAGAGACAAAACTGGAGTAAATCCCTAGAAGAGAGCAGCTGAGGGGCCAGCAGTAACTTCACTGAAAGGAAGGAGGAGTAAAGAATAGGGAGAGAGAAACCTGAGTTGACCTTGAGTTTATAAAGAAGAGAAGGAACAATGCCCCTAGAGCTAACCAACAGTTAAAACCTGCAGCTGGGAGTGAGCCAGACAGGAGCAGAAAAGGCTAAAGCTGGCTAAGCTAGTGGGTCTGACAGCTCCTTAGTGCTAAGCATAGTGCTTTAATTAATCCCCTTTCTCTTTTAACTCACAACCAAAGAGCAAATATTGTATTTTCATTGGTAAAATATATAGGCAGAAACAATGTACAGTTACTGCAGTATGCAAATTGCAAAATGTATGTTGTTTTCAGTGACCGTCTACTACACATTTGGGAAGTCCCATTTGGGGCTCCACTTTGCCTTTTGTGAGGCTGGGCCATGCTAAGGATGGTTAGGAGTACAAGGCAGGCACTCTACCCCAGCAGAGGACACTGAAGACATTATGGGCTTGGCTACACTCGAAACTTCAAAGCGCTGCCACGGCAGCGCTTTGAAGTGCGAGTGTAGTCGCAGCGCCAGAGCTAGGAGAGAGGTCTCCCAGCGCTGCACGTACTCCACCTCCTCACAGGGATTAGCTTGCAGCACTGGGAGCCTGTTTACACTGGTGCTTTACAGTGCTCAGAGGTGTGTTTTTTTCACATCCCTGAGTGAGAAAGTTGCAGCGCTGTAAAGCGCCAGTGTAGCCAAGGTCTATATGTCTTATATGATTTTAACCCTGGTGTTTAGGTACTTGAAACATATGTTGCTGTTTTTCCAAGATGAATCTTAGGATGCTATTTACTGTCCCTGCTTCCACCCATTAGGCCTCTTTTGTAGCCTTTCACTGTCCTGTTTATGGTTTCAGCTCCTCTGAATTTGATATCCTCTTGCAATTTCATTAATGTGCTGTTTAATCTCTTTTCTAGTCTGTTAATGAAGACATTAAGATCTGTCCAATACTATTTCTGCAGTACCCCACTAAGCACCTCCCAGGACCTCAGTACTTTGCAATTTGTCATTACTTATTGTTTTTGGGCCTGCTGTCTGTTTTTGGTCCATATGAGGTGTGTGTCTGTCCAAACTGAGTTGAATTAATTTTGAGAGGAAGGCTGCATGAGACACTATCAAATACTGTCCCCAATTCAAACACAATAAACCACATATGGGGCTTACAAAGTAAAATCCCTGTGGATGTAACAGAAACAAAGATGAATAAGAGGGTATTAGATAAGGTGCCAAATCCAGAAGGCAAAATGCATAAATAAGCATCTTTTATGCTCATGCAGGGTCCAGACCAAAGCTGATGGAAATCAATTGGGGAGTCTTTCCATTGACTTCAGTGGACTTTGGATCAGGTTCATAGATTCCTTTATTATCCAATGCACCTTGTGTAGTCATCTATACCTTTGCAACTCAGAATGGTAGCATTTTACACCCACTCCACACATGTTTAAATATCTACATCTGGTATGTAGCAATGGGGAACCAGGTCTCCCTAAACTGCTATTGGAAGGAGACTAGACTGATGTAACTTAAATGCTGATGTGCATTTAAAGAAGGTGATATTTAAAGAAAGGTAGTGATTACTTACTTGCTGTATATTGTTTGGTAAGTGTTGTCCTGCTTCCTTGTTTATAATTAGAAATGATTGGAAAATAGAATTTCTGTTCAGCAGGAAATTCTGAAGTAACATTTTTTGCAGTTCCAAATCAGAATGAAAAATCAAAATTTAAAAATTTTCCTGTCAAATAGAAATGTTGAAAATTTCAGCTAAGAAAAGGTGAAGTGTTTTATTCTGATAAGGTAAAAATGTTTTGTTTTAATAATATCAAATCACTATACTAGGATATAATGCTAAACATTAAATATAATAATGAATTATAACGTTTTCATATAAAAGTCAAAATTAAATTAATCAAAATGATAAAGGTGAAAAAATTCACATTATCTAAACCACCAATTTAGTTGAAATTGACACATTCTCATGAAACGTTTCAGTTTAATCAAACAGCATTCTCCGATGGAACGCTGTTTCATTGAAAATGTTTCAAAGCTCTAGTTTTCATGATACACTATTTTGTTTTAAATCAGAATGACTAGTCTCATTTTCCTGCCATTTTTTGTGTGCTCCATTGGTAGATTGAGTTGATCAGGAAATATAATTGTCCCTCAGTGAGAAATGATGATGGCATGTCTACTAATGATGGGGAAATGGGGATGAGAGAATAACAGTTGTCATCTTTGGAGGCAAAGAAGGTATATTGTTATATCCTCAGCAGACACATAATGACTTTAGTGGAGCCATACTAGTTTACACCCACTGAGGATCTGGCCCTGACACTTTATATGTATTTTATTGTTACCGCTTAGGCTTATGTTCAGATTTTCCACTGTTCACATGATTCCTGAAACACTGTTTGGTTCTGAGCAATAACTAGTACTATTTTTAAGCTTATGACTTGCGTGGATTTACAGTAGTCCTTGTGTATGTTGTTATCTGGATAGGTGCAGTACAGATATAGCACACAGCAGAGCAGCAGCTGTTTGCTTCCATCAGCTTAATGAAGTGTACAGTACATTTGCATTTCCAGGTGTTTAACTAATCCTGAGAGACAAATTCAGGCAAATGCAATCTGGAGTAAGCAGGTGCTGCATCCATGGAAATTGTTGGTTCATATTTTTTGTGACATGTACATTAGTTTCAGTTACACATCAGGTGTAAGTTGATCATAAATCTGACATAAGGAGCTGTGTAAATACCATAATAGTGCATCTTGCACTGATTTACTATTCAGTGATTCTGCAAAATGAATGTAAACAATACTCTGAGAAAGCGCGAGGGGGCTTGTTGCAAGAAAAGCAATCAAGAGAAGGGTGTAAGATAAAGCATATCACACCTACTTTAATTTATATTCACCTCATTCACAATGTCCTCAGGCCAAATTTGAGCATGAGTTCAATGAGAGTTGTGCCATTTATGTGAGGATTGAATATATTTAGCCAGAATATTGAACTGGTTTAAGTTGCAGGGTTTTTATTTATAGAACCATTGAATACCAAATTCTTGCAAGGTACAATGTGGGACCATTTACATCAGTTTTCCTACTCAGTTTAATGTGGAACTTATACCTCCAAGTGACCATCTAGCTCAAACTATGTTTGCATCTGATTCCAAGCTTTTGAAAATTAGATTAAGCCTGCAAAGATTTTATGCAGATCACCTCCCAGTCACACAGTATTCACTAACAGCTGGCTAGATTCAGCAGGAACTTCTTTCTTATATCCATGAATTAACCTAGTTTAATTGTAACGATCCTGTGCATAGATTGCTAGTGGGGTCATTGACTTCACTGGTGCTCTACACAGGCAAAAGGGTTTGTGTAGCCATACCTGTGTGGATGAAATTCCAGGATCAGGACCTGAGTCAGTTTTACAAATACCTGTAATAAATATGACTAGCATTGTTCAAAGGTAAATAATCTGGATAATTTAGGTTTGGATGTTTTCAAAATCTTTTTTTCCATTCAGCTAAATTGATTACAGCTTGCATTCTTCCTATTGCTACTGCCACCTTAACCTAAACTTCAAGTGTTCAGTTTACATATTTGTCTCTATATAATGAGGATTGTTGCATCCAATCCCCTTTCTCCTGTTCAGTCTTTTTTCTCTTTCATTCCGTAACTTTGTATTTTGGGAGGATGTATTTCAGAAGGTGTTTGCTTGTTTGTTTTACATTCACATTACCCACATGACACACCGCATCTAATTTTCAGTGTCTAATTGTTCACTGATCACAGAGATGGTAATGACCCCTGACATTTTATATTTCACTGGCATTTGGGCTTTTGGAAAAACTTTCAAGAACATTAATATAAAACCACTGGAGCATTCCCAACAGTTCCCCTCAGTCCAACACCCTTGTCATTCTGCAGTTTGGTTGTGGGAACAAAACCCCTTTTTTATTTGTTTTTCCAGATTGATGGCTTTCTGACACTTCTGTTTGGCCTGGCTAGCATTAATACCCTTACAGTGATCAGTGTGACTCGCTACATAAAGGGCTGCCATCCAGACAGAGGTAAGGTCTTCTTTTGAAGGAATTAAAAATAGCGCTGGTCTGACTCTGCCTTCAGTTACCTTGGTGAAAATCAAGAGTAACTCCCCTGAAGTCAGTGGAGTAACAGTGTCAAATGGATATGTGGGGAAATCAAAATCAAGCCCAATAACTTCTGTTGGAAATCAGCTTCCATCAAACATTTTTCAAATGAACCCAAATAAGAGAAGGATTATTCTTGGCACATTCACTTCACTGTGAGTAGAATTCACCTCTGTGCAGAGGGCCAACACTAAGCTTATGTATCACTTAAGTTCCTCCAAATAGAGTGTAAATGGCACTTCAGTGGTGCATATGTCCACTGTCCCTCTGCAAAGAGGTGAATTTCATCTTGTAAGAAATGAAGTGTAGGGCAGTTGCCAGCCATTAATAGACCTGACTTGGGACACTTCCCTCCACAAATGCATTTTTGTTCTCAATGGTGTTTTGCCTGCTCTGTGGTCTTTTGCCTGCTTGCAACAGGCACTGTGAATAGGAGTAGGTGTCACCAGAGACACTGAAATCTACTGATCTTCCCTGAAACTTCTGCAACACTATCCAGTCTTGCATCTCAGACAGCTTCTCTGCCATTGTCTCTAGGATGCCCTACCACCATCTCAAACTCAGTGGACCTGATCAACAATGTACTTTTTACATCATGTGAGGTCAGAATCAGGCCCACTATTTCAACACTGAACTTTTCTTCCTAAACCTTCCTCCAGACCCCTTGCCTAGCTCCCTTGACATTGCCACTCTCCTTCCTGTCTCCTCGACCTGTAATCTGCATGCCATTTTTGGCTTTCCTCTCTATTTCTCCCTTCTCCAGTTCTCTCACTAAGTCCTGTCATTTCTTCCTCTTCAATAGCTCAAAAAATCACCCTTTCCTTATGACCCCTGCCCCTAAAACCCCAAGTGCTGGTTTACTGGTATACTTCTCTAACTTCCATGCCCTCCAATCTATACAAATTACCACTACTAAAGTTATCTCCCTCTCCAACTGCTCTACAACACTTTGGCTTCCTATCTCTTATTCTGTTAAATTCATACTCTTTGTTGTCACCTACTTACAAAACTCTACATAACCATGCTGCCATCTACATTTCTGCTCTTATTCCCACCTATGCCCAATGTGCTCCTCACCCTTTTTCCAATCATCCCACTTAACAAATCATTGATGTCCTCTCATTATTTATTTCATATCTCCTATCCTGTTAGAAATCTCCCACCAAAAGCCCTTGCTCACCTACTTCAAATCCCTCTTTAAAACCCACTCTTTCCAGAAATTCTCCCTATCTTCTTCCAGTCAATAGTTTCCCATGCTAGCTCACAACTCCAGTGTTGTCTTCTGTCTTTGTTTGGGTGACTTACATTGTAAGATTTGGGGCAGGGATCCTGTCTCAATCTCTGTATATAAAGAACCATATAAATTTAGTGTGTTATATAAATATTTCTAATTGCACAGGCAATAACAACCCTGACAATGCAATATATATTCCGCAGGAAGTTCCACCTTTGCACCAGAACCAATGCACCTTGTCACTGATGTATCTGTTAAGGCCCGTTTTTAACTCAGTCTGGTGCTGGAGCAGTCAGAATTAGGCTGCACTGTGTTCCATATTTTGTATTTATTGTATCATATCTAGCCATATTTTAAATGTACGTCTCTCTCACCTAAGTTTCTAACAGAGAGCAAGGTCACAGCCACCTCAGCCTAGGTGCCTGGGCATCATAGCTAAGCCCCAGAAGGATCCTCAGATTAGATGTTCCCCCACCTATCTTGCCTATGGGGCCCAATTTGGTAGGCAAGCTCTGGACATACCTAGACCCACACAAAACAGCCAGAGGATGTGATCGTGCCCCCTTTGTAACTTTTAGCCCAATGGTGTTAGGGCCCTCACCCAGGATGTGGAGATCTGGGTTCAATCCCCCTGCCCTGTCTAATATGGAGAAGGAATTTGAATTTTGGTTTCCCACCCATCTCAGGAGAGTGCCCTAACCATTCGTCTATGGGCTATTCGGGGGTCGGTCTCAGTCTTTCCATTTGAGGCTGTTCCACTGTGTATAAACAATTAAATATGCTGTCATAAACAGATAGTTAAGGGTTAATGTTCTTTCACCTGCAAAGGGCTTACAAGCAGAGAACTGACACCTGACCAGAGGACCAATCAGGAAACCAGATTTTTCAAATCTCAAGGGAGGGAAGTTTTTGGGTGGTTTTTTTTGTGTGCTCTGTCTGTTGCTTTCTCGGCTCTGAGAGTGATCTCTCTATCTCCCAGGCTTTTTAATTTTCTGTTCCAAGTTGTGAGTACAAAGGTAGAAAGACAATAGGCTTATATTGTTTTTTGTATTACATGTATTAGTTGCTGGATGTTTAAAATTGTATTTCTTTTTTGATAAGGCTTGTTTATTTCATTTTTTTTAAGCCAATACCCTGTATATTGTACTTGATACAGAGACCATTTTTATGTCTTTTTTCTGTCTTTATTATATAACGCTTCTTTTTTAAAACTGTTGGATTTTTTTTCAGTTGGGCTCAAGGGATTGAGTCTGCGCTGCACCATGGATTGGTGGGAGGAAGACAGGGGGGAAGAAAATTTTTTTGTTAGAGTTACAATGCAAGCTTGATGACTGCGAGGGGTGAGAGAAACCTGATTCTCTGGTTTTGCATTCAAGGAACTGAAACAGTGGTAATCTTCCAGTGTCATCCAGGGAGGGGGTATTCCCTTTGTTGTAAGACAATCAGGGCATCTGAGTCTTGGGGTCCCCCAGGGAAGGTTTTGGGGAGACCAGAGTGAGCCAGGCACTGGAATTCCTGGCTGGTGGCAGCGCTATCAGATCTAAGCTGGTAATTAAGCTTGGAGGTTTCATGTAGGCACCCACATTTTGGACACTAAGGTTCAGAATTGGGACTTATGCTTTATGACATATGCATTGAAGCAGAGGGACTGGAACCTGGCTCGCTCACATCCCTCATGAGTGCCCTAACCTCTGACAGTAATTCTCTCTCTGGTGCCCGGGAGAGATTGACAAAAATCTGCCCCAGAATACCCCATGCCCAAGAAATTGATTTCTGTGGAAATGAGGAGTCTAAATATCTTTGTGGATCTAGCCCAAAGTGGCTGAGTTCCTTTGTGAATCTAGCCCTGAGTAACCACAGGTAGTCTAGTGTCCTGGACAGCTCTCTGTGCTCTAAAGAAATCTTCCTCTTTTAGAGTTATATCTCTTCAGCAACTTACCACTGCTCCTATGAGAACCACATTAATTGCATCAACGCAGGGAGCAGAACTGCACGCATTGTAGCCACGCTTCCAAAACTTCTGCTGGTTAGAGGAGAGTACTTAAAAAGCCTGCTTTGAATACTTACACAACTGAAGATTAAACATATGTATAAGCCAGATTCTCATTTATTCTAAGGCCCCTTATGCCACTCCAGTAGTGTAATGGGGTGTAAATGCAATTTACTCTCACTTTAAGGCCACTTTTATACTGTTGCATAGTGTAAAGTGCCTCCGTATAAATCAGAATTTGGCCCACATGGTTTTTCCCATTCCTTTATTGCTGCTGCTGCCTGCAACATTATCAAGGGCCATTGATGCAGCCAAGCCATTGCAGAAACTGCAGGTTCATTATCACTGGAGTCAGGCCAGATACTCAGGGAGCTCTATGGAAACTGTGCTCAACTATCCCTGACAGGGGAGGGTATGGGAGAATAAGGGAGGAAACAGTGGAGCACTTGGGGGACTCAGGCTGAAAACATTTCCTGTATTTAATAAGTAGGATCATTCAGAACCCCTCCCATCCAATGACATCATCAACAGCTTGGGAATCAAGGACAAAGAAGAGAAGAGAGTGGAATTCGTTAATTAAAACCATTAGAAATGTGAGTAATTAAAAGCCTTTTGCCTTTGACACACCTGAGGCTCAAATTCTGTAGGAAAAATGGTAAGTATGGGGAAAGCAATAACTTTATTAAAATACATATCTGAGATATCTGTGCCAGAATTAAATGTAAGGGTCATTCCAGAAAGCACTCATGATATTTGAGCGGGCTGGACACTGGGCTAAATCCTATCACATGTCACAACCAGACAATCCCAGAAAAATATATGTAGCCAGTTGTCTACACCTATTGTCTGGAAAGCAGAAATTTCTTTCAAATGTAATAGGTTAAAATATTTTTCCTATGTGTTGTCTGGCACTGAGAGGTTTGCATGTGCAGACCACAGCACATGCGCCTAATGATATTTGTGTAAGTGATGGCATATGGAATTAATGAAAAGTGAGGTGAGTACTTTGCTAATCTAGTCAGGTAAAGGATGTCTTTTTCTGTGGCTTTTCTATCCCTTTAAAAAAGGCTGGAACTGGCACAACCACTGTATGATTAAAAGTAAGTTATTCTGGTTTCTCTGATCATGGATGAGATGAAAGTGTTCTGCTGGATGAATAAGGTAGTTTAAGTTTCTGATTTGTTTTCCTCTGGCTACCAGTGTGGGGGCAGAGTTAACGTTATTTGAATGCTATACTTGTGAATTTCCATTCTTTCCATCGTTTTTCTTTTTTCATGTTAAATTAAGGTTATAATTTCCTGTCTTTTTAAAGGTTTACAAAACTGCAAAGTTCATATATGTTTCTTGTAGCTATAACATTGAATTTCCTAATTCTCTCATATCTAATTTATCTATCACTTTTTAATCTACCCTAATTTCATCTAACTCCAATGTCCTTGCAAAATCTTGAACATTCAAGTCACTGATATATACTCTCAACCTTACCTTTCATTTAAAAACATTTTTTTAGTCTGGGAATTATCTCAAGTACCAGGATTCCCCCAATTAGCCCTCCATGGTCTTTACAATAGTCCAATGTGAATAGATTTCATCTGGAAAGGGTCAGTGTGTTAAGTGCCATTTTCTCACTGTGCTGTATGTTCCAGGGCATTGCATTAGCAACAGCAGCATCACTGTGGCCCTGGTTCTTATCTGGATCGCAGCTTTCTTCTGGTCAGTGGCTCCAATTCTTGGATGGGGCAGTTATACAGGTAAAAGGCCTCTCATGCATTCCTTCAGTGACACAATTGGCACATTTGCTCTTAAGAGAACAAAGATGATTTCCCTCTTATCTTGTTGAGCAGACTGATTATCGGTAGAGCTGGGAGTATTATTAATAAAGAATAATTTATCCAGGGAATGCTTATGATTGTACTCTGGGTATTCCTCAAATCTCAGTTTTGGGCATGGTACTTTCTCTACATCTTCTACTAATCAGTGATATTACATTACATGGATGAAAGTACTGCTTTTGTGCTACTTTGTCCAGATGTATACATCCTTTCCAATATTTCCCCATACAATATACTTGTGGGATGAAATTCTGGCCCCACTGAAGTCAGTAGGAGTTTTGCCATTGATTTCAATAGAGGCAGGATTTCACCTTTGGTTTGCAAGTTTCTTACTGAATGTATCCAGATAAGTGCATCAGAACTTTTTGATGTTAAATATGGATAAGACCAATGTCTTTTAGCTCAGGGTAAGTAATCAATTTTCTATCTCTGTCTTCTGAAAGTTAATTCATCCCATTTAAACGTCATCAGTTATGGAGAATTAAGAGAAGTTATTTTGGATTAGGTCTTGTCATTTGATGCTAATATGAGTTCCATTGCTGAATCATGCAGGTTTCACCTGTTTAACTTTTCCAGGGATTGTAAATACTTGACTGTGCAAACAGCTAAAACTTTGGTTCATGCTTTTCTTATCTGTGATATATTTTATTGCAAAGGTTGTTTGAGCAGTCAACCTACTTAATTTTTTAAAAAGTATTTACAGTCTATAGAAAACCCTGCTGCTCATTTCATTTTGGGGAGTCCTTGAATCCTTCATTCCAACCTTTGTTCAAGTGTGAAATATATAGGCAGGCTCTATCACTATGAGTCAAACTCAATATTTTGTTACTGGGACAGATTTACAAAGGGGTTTGGGTGCTTAAAGATCCAGATAAGTGCCTAGTGGGATATATAAAAGCACCCATTAGATGTCTAATTCCCATTGACCTTCTGTTCAATGCCTAACTTACATAGGAACCTTTTAAGATGCAGATAGGCACCTAGTGAGATTTCAGGTACCTAAATTCCTTTGTAAATCTGGCCCATTATCTAAGCATCTGTAGCCCCTTTATAACTGAAAAAGTTGTGTATGCTCTAGTTTGCAATTTATGTCTGACTCCAGTTTTTATCAGGTGTGTTCCAGTTATCTGTGCCATTTGCTGTACAGTAACTCCTCACTTAACATTGAAAAATGCGACTTTAAGCAAAACAATGTTAAGCGAATCCAGTTTCCCCATAAGAATTAATGTAAATGAGGGGGTTAGGTTCCAGGGAAATTTTTTTCAGCAGACAAAAGACTAATATATATATATACACACACACCCCCACACACACTCTATAAGTTTTAAACAAACAGTTTAATACTGGTACACAGTGATGATGATTGTGAAGCTTGGTTGAAGTGGTGGAGTCAGATGGTGGGATATTTCCCAGGGAATGCCTTACTTTTAAATGATGAACTAGCAATTGGCTGAGCCCTCAAGGGTTAACTCTCACATTCTAACTGTACAAGGCAGCAGGAAAAGAGGGAGGGCAGACAGAGACAGAGACACACACCCTGTGCCTGTGTGTGTGTGTGTAAGTGAGAGAGAGAGAGATGCGCATTTCCCCTTTAAGTATGAAGAGTGGGGTCAGAAGTACACTGCCTTGTTCATTAGATCAGCAAGCTGAGACCAGACCACAGCTGCTGCTGCCTGAAAGCTCCCTCTGCAGTGTGCCCCCCCATGGAAGATGGGGTAAGCGGGGTGCAGGAGCAGGGGGACACCTTGACATTAGCCCCTCTCTTCCTCCCCCTCCACTTCCCACTCAGTAAGCAAGAGTCTCAGGGAGCAGCTCCAAGGCAGAGGGCAGGAGCAGCACATGGCAGTGGGGGGAGGGACAACTGCAATTGCTAGCCAGCTGGGCAGCTGCTGCACAGGGAACTTAGGGGAGTGGGGAGCTGATAGGGGGGCTGCCGGTCCACCCTGGTTCCAACCACCTACCAGCTAGCTCCACCAGGCTGCTTTTTCTGCAAGCAGTGGATAGAGAAGGCGGCTGCCAAACAACGTTAGAAGGGAGCATTGCACAACTTTGAATGAGCATGTTCAAATTGATCAGCAATGAAACAATGTTAACTGGGATGACTTTAAGTGAGGAGTTACTGTATTTTGTATTCCTATTTCTTATTTTGTAATCTGTTAGTTAACATGACTTTTGTAATTGCTTGGGATATTATCTTTGATACAATAACTTCTTATTATGCTGTTTGGTACCGAGATCTTAGAAAAAGTTACTGTGTAGCAAGTAATAGCAAATGGAAGAACATAACTTACAATGGTATAAAACCTACAGAATTAATAACCATTTTTCTGAGAGTAGGAACTAAAATCATCACACTTTTCTGTCCCCCCAACAATGGTTTCTTCATGCTAGATAGGCAGTGGAAATCTAAATCAGAGGCAAGTAGCCTGTAATACATTTTGTTGCAATCCATGAGGTTTTAGAAAATTGTGTCTATAGAACATTACCTCATAATTCATTACATCACCATGATCACTTGATCCTTTGCTTTTTAAAAGAAGAAAACTATATGTCTTAAATGTATAAATCAAATGCTTTAAGATTGATAAAGGGAAATACGTTAAAAAGGAAAAAAACTAACCAAATTGTTTTGTTTTCTAGATCGCATGTATGGCACATGTGAGATAGACTGGGCAAAAGCCAACTTCTCTACAATCTACAAGTCCTATATTGTGTCTATATTTATCTGCTGTTTCTTCCTACCTGTGATTGTGATGGTCTTCTCATACGTGTCCATCATCAATACTGTCAAGTCAAGCCATGCACTAACTGGAATGGGTGATCCAACAGATAGGCAGAGGCGAATGGAGCGAAATGTCACTCGGGTACGTCTGGGTGCTTAGTATATCAGAAAATAATCTTCTATGTTTTATAGAAATAGCGTTAGAGTTCAATGAAGAAATTGAAGACTTGTTATCAAATTGGATCACAAATTAACATTAAACTAGAACATGAAAAAAATCATGCAGTTGATTAAAATATAGAGAAAATAAACTGAAGTACTTCATTTATGGATCACCAAAGATTGTATCCTCTTCGTTTTCTGAAGTGACAGTACAGTGCAGAGAGAAACCTATGGTGGAATTCTCAAAAATGCTAATCACTGGCCTAACACTGCTTCCTGTTCCATCAAAGTTAATAGCAGACTTAGTAAAAGCTGAGTGCTTTTAAAAATCCCACTAATAATTATTAAACCAGGATATAATAAAAAACTGTTTCTTCCTACTCCTTTTCTTCTGCTCTCCTTTCTTTTCCCTTTTGATTCTTATCCTACATTTCCTTCATTTCTCCCAACCTCCACTCTCTGTCCTTCCACTATGTATCTTTTTTCTTTCTTCTTCATGGTCCTCTTTCCCGTCTCCCTTCCTATGTCTTTTTCCTGCCCTGACTTGACTGTTTTTATTTCATATTCCCTGCATTTTCATCCCAATTCTTTCAAAGCACAAGTGGCAAAAAAATCAAACATAAATTATAGTTAGGCACCTAAATCTATATTTAAGGACTCAAGTAAGTGGCCTGATTTTCAGATGTGCTGAATATCCACTACTCCATTGCACTCATTGGAAACGCTCTCTGCCAAATGCTTCTAAGAACCAGGGCATTTATTTAGTGCCTAACGTGTCAAACTTTTTAAGTATTATGTTTGAAAATATTAGCCTAGAGCAATGGTGAGCAACAGGTGGTTGCCGCTTCCCGCAGCTTCCATTTTCTGGGAACAGCGAACCGCGGCCACTGGAAGCTGCGGTTGGCTGTGCAAATTTAAACAAACTGTCTGGCAGCCCACCAATGGATTATCCTAACAGGTCACAGGTTGCCCACCGCTGGCCTAGAGCCTGATTTTTAGATGAGACCATCACCCATCACTCTTACTGATGTTGCAACTGGGCTTGTGAGATTCTCAGCACTTCTGAAAACCAGGGGTCTACAAAGGATCTTAGCTATTTTTATCTTAGTAAATATTTAGAGTGGACCCAATTCTACATCTTTGATTTACTTTTGAGAAATACCCATCTGAGCTGTCCAAACAAAGTCAGAGAACATATATGAATAAGTACCAATGAACAAGAGTAAAAGTTGCAAAATCTGGCCCATAGTGTGTCCTAGTGCAGGGGTGCTGGAACTAGCAGAACTGGGGGTGCCGGAGCACCCCCTGACCTAAAATGGTTTCCATCATGTACAATAACATATGACAATGAAGACATACACTTAATTCCTTATCTAAAACAGACATTCACCACATTTTCCATATAAGATGTGCTAGATTCGGTACAAACATATAGTAACAGATAGTCCCTGCCTCAAATTGCTCACCATCTAAGATGGAGTGTGGGAGCGAAAATACAGGCACAGAGAGGTTAAATGACCTGCCCAAGGTCAGACAGTGGTTCAGTGGTACAGCTGGGAACACAAGCCAGGTGTTTCTTAGCCATCAAACCACACTGCATCTCTCTGCTTCTTTAGTGTGATCCAATGTACTGTATTGTCTTAAGAAAATAAAAGATGTTTTCATTCTCTCTCCTAGGTTTCTATTGTCATTTGCACAGCCTTTATTATAGCATGGTCTCCATATGCTGTCATCTCGATCTGGTCTGCCTGTGGCTACTCTGTGCCCAATCTAATCAGTATCTTTGCCAGTCTGTTTGCCAAGTCTGCCAGCTTCTACAACCCCATTATCTACTTTGGAATGAGCTCCAAATTCCGAAGGGATATTTTCGTCTTGCTGCATTGTGCTAAGGAGACTAAGGACCCCGTGAAGCTCAAACGCTTCAAAAACCTCAAGCAGAAGCAGGAGCCTTCTCCTTCTCAGAGAGACGAGAAATATGCAGCGGTGGTCCAGCCTGCACCCAGTCCTGATTCTGGGGTAGGGAGTCCAACCAACACCCCACCTCCCAAAAACAGGGAAGTGTATTTTGGTACCTTTGATTCTGCATCTACCAACCCTGATATTGAATGTGATAGACTGTAAGGCTGCAATTACCATGTGCACCCACCCACTACATGTACAACTAGAACAGATTCAGCTCACCACTTCTGAGCATCTCCCTAATTCCCATTCCATCTGTCTCTTACTATAGAACTAATGACGACTGCTGTATGACTTAAAGCAAATCAGGATATGCTAAACAGATATAATTCTTATTATTTATGGGTTATAAAATGCAGTGCAGCAAATTACAATGGTGGACATCTAATCTAGTGCCAGAGGGAATTTTTCCTTCTCCGGATCTTAGGGTGACCAGATAGCAACTGTGAAAAAATGGGACGGGGAGGGGGTAATAGGTGCCTATAGTCCCCCAAAACGGGGCTGTCCCTTTAAAAATGGGACATCTTGTCACCCTACTAGATCTACACTACAGCATTTGAAAGACTTTATTTAGGAAATTAATCGGTTAGCCAAAATCACTATATTTTCATATCCATATTATATTAATTGGGTGATTTCATTTCCCAAAGCACATTTTCCCAGCCTTTTCTACCCTTTAACAGTCCCAAGTTTATCCCATTCCTCTGGCTCCACAATGCTGCCATTAGTCAAAGGCCAAAAGGGAAGTCGGCGTCTGCTAAGATCACTATAATGCTGCTCCATGATCGGCCACTAGAGGGTGTGCAAAAGCCACATGCTCTCTGCAGGAGACTAACGCTGTCACCTCCATGATACTCTCTGGCGACTCGAACTAGAGGGGTGAGTCGGTGGGGGTGGGTGTAGAAATAAGAGTCCTGAAGTTTAGCTAGAACTGAGTGCAGTAGCAGCCATGTCACTGGGCTAGTTGGCAAGCTCTGTGTGCACAGGCAATGAATCTAGCAGGATGCCGTTTTCACAAGAGTATCAATAAAGTATGGTTTGAAAATTATTTAAAAACCAAAACCAGGCTTTATTGACTCTTCTCAGGGCAGTCCGCATATCTGTCCAGGGATACAAAGCTGCTAACTACTAGCTAGAAATAGCTACTCTATAAAATCATAGGACAAGGCAGTGATTTAAATAGCAAAGCTGCAGGGTTCAACCAGAAAAAAGGCTTTATTTTTCATGCTATTGGCAGAATCTGCCTATTCTGTCAGGTTTGTTTTGGAAAATGAAAACAAACAGAGACATGGCCATTTTCCTCCTCCTTATGGGGCTATTCTTGTTCACAGGCTTCCACCCAAAAAAAAATGTATTGGCATGTTTACAGTAAACACGTTCCCTTTGAAACATTGTATCTGCATGTATTCATTGGCATCTGTATGCGCCATCATTAAACAAGATAAATAATTAATGGTTTGCAAACCCCATTACTAGTTATGAATCTCTGACATCTGAGTGTCCAAGTACATAAACATTGTATTTGTTTTGCAGAAGTATGCTTATCCATGTGTGTTTCTTGGGAAAGTTATCAAAAAAAAAATCCACCTTAATTTCCTCCATTTAGTATATTTGGTTTGAGATTTTCATCTGATTTGAACTTAAAAACAAATACACTTTATAAGCAATGGCAGTGAACTATGATTTCTTTCATGGCCATAGAGCTGAACTGAAAGTGTATTCATTTTTGTGGAAAAAATTTGAGAATTTGCCTTTTTTCTATTTCATTATCATAAATAATTAAAAGCAAATAGGTCAGCTGCTTGTGTCTGGGTGAAGCTGCATTCCACAATTACAGGAGTGAATCAAAGCCACAGCAGATTTCAGGCAAAATCCTACTCTGACTGGATGGACTGAAGCAGGGGTGACAGTGGGGTGAGTAGCGGGGTGCAAAGGCTTGCGTCTAGCACAGGAACCATGCTGCTGGCTCAGTGTGTGCAGGTGCTATGCACTACTGAATACACCTTGCTTCTCCTTTGATGTGAGGCACCATGCAGCCCCAGCTGACGCACGCTGCTGTTTCAAGTGTACACGTTAGCTATTCAGCTCATGGGCTGATCACGTCTAATCACCAGCCACCCAGCTAACCTGGCTCTCCCCCTAGTGCTTTGTTGTTCGTAAGGGAAACACACTGCCCCTTGCACACAGGAAGATGAAAAAGGGGGTGAATAGGTTCCCTATGCCTTTCTCCCAATACACTCACTGCAGGAGTTGGCCCTTAGGATACACAGAATTGCTATGGCAATTCACAACAGACGTGACATTCCAAAGGATAGTCTTGCATAGTTAAGACCCGCTTCCATGGACATCTTCCAACTCTGCAAGAGTGGAAGCTACAATTCAATCTGAACTGTAATGTACACTTCTTTTGACCACTTTAATAGATACACAATCACATATACATAAACAAATAGTGGAATTAGATGATGGAGGGGATGGTAGTGGTAGAAAGGAGGACACCAGAAAAGGAAGACATGAGTGAGGAAAGCAGGAGGGAGAAGGAGCAGAAGCAGAATGCAAGCGGATGGATGAGAAGATGTACTCAATTCTCCCAAAAGCTTGGGCAAGCAGCAATGGTACTTCATCTTGCAAGGACTGTGTGCAGTAGTGAGCTATGGTTCTTCATCAATACACAGTGATGCCACAGAACCCTGGCTCCCATTAAAAGAGCACCAACAAGGCAGTCTATCTGGCTGTGCAAGGTAGGCAGAGGGATACCACTGCAGACACCAAACATGTGGTACAGGCTCAGCAGCAGCAAGGGCAGCAAAAACAGTGGCATGTTTGTCACTAAGTGTTGCTCAAGACACCATACCCAGAAGCCTTGAATAGAAGCAGTTTTCTGATTGCACACAGATACCAGTGTGTGAGTGTGTGTGTGTTGGGGAGAGTCTAAAATGTGTAACATCACTTCAGTGCACATAAAGTGATTTGTTTCATGATTTAAAGTATGAAATAATTGCAGTCATGGAGGGTTTTTAAAATGTATCTCCAACTGCCAGAGCTAGGGAGGACTCTGAGTTACTACAGTGAATTCTTTCCCAGGTGTCTGGTAGGTGGATCCACATGCTCAGGGTCTAACTGATTGCCATTTACAGTCAGGAAGGAATTTTTCCCCAGGTCAAATTGGCAGAGACCGTGGAGGTTTTTCACCTTCTTCTGCAGCGAGGGACACAAGTCACCTGCTAATTTGAACTAGAGTAAATGGTGGATTCTCTGTAATTTGAAATCTTTAAATCATGATTTGAGGAGTTTGGTGATGTAGGCAGAGGTTAGGGGTCTCCTACAGGAGTGGGTGGATGAGGTTCTGTGTCCTGCGATGTGCTGAAGATCAGAATAGATGAGCACCATGGTCCCTTCTGACCTTAAAGCCAATGAGTCTTTGAGACTCCTGATTTTTGTTTCTATTTTTCTTCCTTTGCCTTTAATTTGTTTTCCTAAAAAAAAATGATGATCTTAAGACAGTGAACCGTGAGGAGAGTCCAGTTCAGTCATGGCTTTGCCACAGACTTCCTACGAGATGTTGGGTAAGTCACATCAGTTAGAATTTTCAGTGGTAGTCACTGATTTTGTGTTCCTCATTCTCTGGAAACATGACTGGATTTATTTTCATAACTGCCATGTGAGAGAGGGAATTATTATCCCCCTTTTACATATGGGGAATTGAGGCACAAAGGGGTCAGATCCTCAAAGCTATTTAGGCAGCCATCTGTATCTCTAGGTGCTTAAATACCTTCCAAATTCTGGCCCTAAGAGAATAAGACCAAAATTTGCAAAAGTGTCCACTGTTTTGGGGTGCCCAGCCTGAGAATTTGAGGGTCTGATTGTCAAAAGTGCTGAACACTCCCAGTTCCAGTAGAAGTCAATGGGAGTTTGGCTGAAATCAATGGGCTCTGAAAATTCAGGCGTTTGTCTCTCAAGTTAGGCACCTAAAATTAGTGTACACTTCTGTAAATGTTGGGCTATTATCTCTGATCTTAATTCTTCATTTGTGAAAAGGGGATGCTATGTCTGTACCTCACAGGAGACATGTGCAGATAAATTCATTGGTGTATGTGACAGGGCCGCAGAGAGGTTTTTTTGGGACCTGGAGCAAAATTTGAAACTGAAACCCCCTACACTTCCAAAAAAATTACCAATGAGGGCAAGCCCAGGGGGAGATGGGGTTGGAGAATAAGCCTGCCATTCATTCACCCCACAGCCATGGCTCTTGTCCACTGTGGCTGAGCTCCCCACTCCAAGTATTGATACCTGGTGCACGACATTACAGCACCACTCAGGTTTGCACCAGGTCACAATGCCACTCACTCAAATTTGCCTGGCCATTCCTCCTTCATGCCAGAGGGGCCAAATCCAAGTGATGCTGAGACGCCAAGTTGCAATGCCCTTCTGAGGGAGTCCTTGGTCAAACTGCCCCTCGTCCCCCTTCTAAGAAGCTCTGGTCTGGGAGGTGTAGATATATGGTGAGAGCACCATAAAAAAATTCCATGAGGAAATTAATAATTCTGTACTGAGTTTGGACATGGCACGAAGAAGGAGGCAGGGCCCATACATCAAATTATGAAGAGAAAGAGAACTATTGAACAGCTGCCTGATTTCCAGAACACTGTCCATCCTGTGCACTGATTCAGGAAGGGGTCCTGTCGGAAAAATAGTTTCCATCCTATATTTGAATACTGTATTGTAATGCATGGGCACGAGGGGGCAGAATTAAAGTTGAATGGATGCTGTAAGATACTGGCTCTGTCTGTGCCACAACTTTTGATAATACCCAATTGTTTCTCCCTTGGGTTGCAGAGCTCCTGGCTAGACTATAAGCGTCTGAACTTCAAATTCTTACTCCAGCATTATGTGCCCCAAACTTCTTTTGTTTTTACTGCAACATCTTGCTTAATTTCAGCTCATACCTGATACAGTTTTACGTCAAATTTTTACCAAAAAGTGACATGGCTGATGCCTTGATATGAAGAAGATTACAGTAGGCAACCAGACTGTCAACAAGTTTGAGTACCAGGTTGAAGTACTGTCTTGTACTGTCGTTTAAATAAAGTTTAAACCCTTAAAACTCTTTGCCCTAAACCAGTGATGGAAATGGTGCACCTATAAAGGAGCAGGCCAGACATTTGAGCCTATTTATTGAAATGAAAAAGATTTCAAATTCCTATAATGCAAACTGTGAAATGACTGGCTGTATTTAAAAAAAGCACAGTACTCCTTTAAGGCTGTTTATACACTATTTGCTATAAATAATGCAGATTTAGCATGCGCATCAACCACCACAAAGAACATTTCTTCCCAAGGTGCTCCTGCAAAATCCACAAGTCTTCTCCACCAAAGTCCGTCCTGAACCACAGTCATACATGTCATGGTTAGTGCTGGCATATTTGGCTTATGCTCATAGCCCAAACAACTCCTTGCTGTCATTCCACCCCAGGACTGAGTCTTACCCGCTGAACTTGTCCAGCCACCACACAGAACTTCTTGCTAATATCTCCATTGGAACAATTCCCATGTGTCCCTCATGCAGAATGTGCTGCTGTAATTTATTTGGCACAATCACATGAATAACCATTTAATGGGGATGGCTGATGTGTGGTCTCTCATTTTTGTGGGTCAGAAATGGTTTTATCGCATTACAAAGTTTATGTGTAAAATCAGGCTTTTTGTTTTGGATCGTATAGGATCTTTCACAGCATTAAAGCAAATTGTAGTGTACTTTACTTGCAGCCATGAAAGGGGACTGATTACTTGAGCTTAGAAAACCATTGTTATAAGGAAGTGATTTATATATTGCCTGCCTCCTTTTGTCATTTTTTTTACAGGTTTCAGCTTTGTCTTTAATTTTGAATGTTAGAGTCTCCCTCTTGCTGGACAAAAGTGTCTCCACAGTGTAATGTAAAGCTACAACCAATCAAGATCTCGTATCGTAAGAGAGTTATTCGCATTCATGGAGATTCTAATAATGGTCCTAATCCTGTTCTCATTTAAGCCACTAGAGCTTTGCTACTGACTGCTAAGAGAGTAGCACTGAGCACGTCTACTAAAACTGTAGCAGTAAAAGTTATATATGCAACTTATGTATGGCAGACCTGGAAAGGTGAGATTTTAAAAGCAGATGCGCCCAGCCTGTTGAAAGTATGCCATGACCTGCTGCACGACGGGCAACTATAGTCATTCAGTTGATCCATCTACAGACCCGATACAATCATTCAAATCTCAAAAGCAGAAAGTCCTGTTACTCTATATCCAATTGCATGTTCAGCAGAAAAAGCCACCAGGACTCCCAGAGGTGGGAGTTCCCATTTTAAACCAGCAATTTCACCTTCCTCGTTCCTGTTGCATTTAACTTATTTAAAGATTGTTAGAATGACTAATGCTAGGGTGCAAATTTCTTCGAGATGAAGAAATGTAATATTTGCTGGACTTCTACAAGAAAGATGGGTTAATCTGAATCAGTCAGTAAATCCTTATAGTGGCTTAGCTAAAACAAAACAAAAAGAGAGTTGACCGTCAAGCGCGTAGTGGACACATTTTGAACCACTGGTTCTCATTCAAGCCTTTCCTTGAGATCTGGATAAAGCCAGCATGAATTAAATATTCACAGCAGGCCCAGGAAACCAAACTGGGCTGTGTGCTTGTACTCATCCCCTTAAAAAACCACTTTGAACCAAGTCACAATTATTTCAGGCTTTGCTAACCAGGCGTGAGACAATTTGACTTGCTCAGCAACAAGCTCAAAAACAAATAATGCAATTAATGAAAGAAGCAGAGTGTAAAAATGTTTGGGAATGTTTGGGAATAGCATAGCTAAGTAGCCAGCACCTCCCTCGTGGACAGTTTCCCTGAACAATGGCTCAATGAGGCCCCTTGTTAATTCAGCAGGGACAGCAGTGTGGCTGGTCTGTGAACTCCACAATAGTCAGAGCTGTGACATGTCACTGGCACGGGGAAAACAAAAAACCGCACACCATGCAAACAAGTTGGGCTTCAATTAAACAAACTCTAAAGATGAATGGTGACATTTGCAACTGCTGCCTACTTCAGATTCTTCAATGAAATCCGAGCAATTGGTTACATAACTTTTTCCTAGCCAGGCAAGCCAGCCCTCATTAGACAACAATAAAGGAATGTCAGCACTGGTTTTTAAAAATATTTAGTCTTGATATGGGGGGGAAATGGTCAGGTTTATTCCTATTGCCCTTATGGAACACAAGTACAGTGTCATCCTTTCAACATTTTAAAACATTGTATTTATTTTATCATTATTTCGATGCTGATGATATTCAGCTGCAAATAGCTCTGACTACCTTCAAATACTCACATACGCCCTCTGCCTGCCTTGCCCAAGTAAATTCATGGCTCTGCCTCAAGTTCCTGTAAGTGTGGCTCTATCTGTGACCCTCACAGTGTAAAATCTTGCAATTAAGGGGCCTTGTGACATTATCAGCTCCACTTCATTTAAGCTTTCACTGTTTGAAAAGTTGCCCACCAGTCTTTTTCCTTGCAACGACAGAGCCAGATCCAGTCAGCCTTATGTAATGGAGTGTCTTGTGGGCTCTGGTCATGTTAGCTCCTAAATCTAAACAGATCAATAGGGTTGTTTGGTACTGTATTGAGGAAACCCCAAATCTCCTCTAACAACTGCTCTTCCCAGCTTCACTCTTGTCTGCCAGCCACAAGCAAACATGGACGCTAACATGAGGTTCTGCTCCTTACAGCCTGCACCTGTTTCTATCACCTTCTCTCCTCTACTAGGGGGAATAGGTGGTTGCAGAAGTCCCCATATTGTCCAACTCATATACTTATACTTAGCTTCTGTATGTCTGACAGTAGAACCACAGGGTTCCTCCCCATCCTGCCTTCCTCTCTTGGACCTATGAGGTGAGATCCTGGCCCCACTGAAATCAATAGCAAAACTCCCATTTACTTCAGGATTTCACAGAGACTTGAGAGGTGTGTGGTGGATAATGGGTAGCTAGCTCCTGTACACACCTCTGGGCACTGAAGAGAATCCAGGTGACATGCTCCTCCATCGTGAGAGGCATTGGGGAACTGTGAGATATACAGGTTATGTCTCCATGCTCAAAAATGCCTGCAGAAGATGTCTGGACCCCAGCAGAGTGTATGAGGCACTAACTGTAACAGGAACCTCTGAAGTCAGTAAATAGTGATGTCTGTCATGTGGCCACAATATAACCTTTTGTAACCCTGACCTAGCTGAGGTGACTGGAGCCATGCAATAAAATTCAATCAGCACAGCTGTGTGTCACAGCAGTACTGCACTAATCAGTGCAGTTGCCTTTCTCTGACTAGCCTTATGAAAGCTTTGTAGAGCAGAGGCAGTTTCTGTAGTGAGAGAAAGGTCTCCAGCAAAGGACATACTCTCTGTCAGGTCTGTAGATGGTATAGACCTGTGGTTCTCAGCCTTTCCAGACTAACGTACTTCAAGTTTCACCTCACTTAAAAACCAATTGCTTACAAAACTAGACATAAAAATACAGAAATGTCACAGCATACTATTACTGAACAATGGTTTACTTCCTCATTTTTATCATATAATTATAAAATAAACTGATTGGAAAATAAATATTGTACTTACATTTCAGTGTAATACTTGACCCTCTTTTTCACTTGTGAGCCTTGTCTGATGCCAGAGCCCTGCCATCTGAAGCTGAAGCATATAACTCAGTTTTACATGGCCCCTGTGGAGTGGAGCCCTGGGTAATTGACCTGCTTACCTCCTGCTAATGCCAAGCCTGCACTTGCAACCCACCATACCCATCCCATGAGTCCCCCACATCCCCAAGTTGAGATACACTAATCTAGATGATCTGAGTTCCCTCTGGAAGACCTCTGAGTGCCCCCATGGGTACACGTACTCCTGGTTGACAACCTCTGATCTGTGGTTCTTCAGTCATGCTCTAAGAGGCAAGCATACAACTATGGCAGTAGAAGCTGCAAATTTATACATGACGCAAGGAATTTCTTGAAATGGATGGCACTTGGTGCCAGCATGACCGATGATGTTCTCCCAGAAGGTTAGATGAGACTCATCTTGGAGAAAGCTCAAACATTCAGTGAAGCATTTGAAGATGTGGAGAACGCACACAGAGAAAAAGAGAATGGAAGCACAGAATGGTCTGGCAGATGTCATGGACAGGGCCCAATCACTCCACCATTATTTGCGAAAGCTTGTTTAGAATTCTTCTGACTCTGCACCCTGCCCCTCTCTCACAGCAGCACAGGGGGAAAGGGGAGCTCCAAAATGCATCTCACACACCTATTTGGACACCCCAACCTCCCAGTGGTGGATTTTCATATGGGTCCACGGGGCCTGTATTCAGGGGCACCAGCCAATTGGGGGGCCCCCGCAAGCTGTAACTCTGGCTCTGCCCACTGCTCCTCCTCTTCCCCCCCCCCCCCCCCCCCCAGGGGCCTGCCCCCCCCCCCCCCCCCCCCCCCCCCCCCCCCCCCCCACTCCCCAGGGGCCTGCCGCCATGCTCCTCCTCTTCCCTCTTGAGGCTCCATTCCCTGGTCAGGCCAGATGGACGCAGGTGCTGTGGTAGAGTGAGCACTGAGCATATCACCCACTGTGTGGAGTCCCTGCCCCCACCTGTCGAGCCCCTCTCCTTCTTCCCCCCCCATGTGGGGCTATCCCCTCCCAAACCCCTCTCCTCACTCCTGTGCAGAACTTGGCCCTCCCTTCCCCTTTTTCTTCCCCCCTCCATCCCACATGGAGCTGCCCTCCGCAGCCCCTCCCCCCGATTTTACACGTGGGTATAGTGAAACACAGAGAGATTACAGTCAAGCAAAAAGTGAATCAAGTATCACTGTTAGTTAGCATCTTGACTGCCAGGCTCCAACACTTACCAATAGATATTGCTTTAATTAAAAAAAAAAAAACCTCAGGTCTCAGCTATTGCAATATTTGGTACTTAGGCAGTAGTGTCTGGCATAATGTTGGATTATGTGTACAGACAGACAATTTCACCATGGTTTTGGGTGTGAGGCTCTGGGATGCACTGATACCTGTTCTGCAGTCCCCACTTAGTGGTTCTCAGTGCTTGTGGCATTCACAAAACACACCTGCTCTCAGTGATGTGCAGAGGTGGATTAAGGTTTCCGGGAGCCCTGGACCCGAGCACATTGGGGGGCCTCTCCTCACCCCTTCCATCTGTGAGAAGACCCCTAAACAAGCTTTAGCAAATAATGGTGGGGTGATTGGGTGCCATTCATGACATCTGCCAGACCATTCTGTGCTTCCATTCTCTTTTTCTCTGTGTGCCTGCTCCACATCTTCAAATGTTTCATTGAATGTTTGAGCTTTCTCCAAACTGAGTCTCATCTAATCTTCTGGGAGAACATCATTGTTCGTGCTAGCACCAAGTGCCATCCATTTCAAGCAATTCGCTGCTCCTTTATACATTTGCGGATTCTGCTGCCATGGTTGTATGCTTGCCTCTTAAAGCTTGACCGATGACTGAAGCACCATAGTTCATAGTTGTAGTTGTTAGTTTTAAGTGTCAGCGGGGTTTGGGGGTAGCCCCTTCCCCGCACCTGGTGCAGGAGCTCATGCCTGGCTCACCGGGTTTCAAGCAATGTGCGGCCTGCCACAGGCCGATGCCGACAGGAGATCCCCACGACTCCTGCTTGAAGTGCCTCGGGGAATCGCACTTATCCTCTAAGTGCCCAATTTGCAAGGCTTTCAAGCCATGAACCAAAAAGGAGCGGGACATTAGGTTAAGGCAGCTCCTAATGGAAGCGGTACTGACGCCCTCACCTTCGGCACCGAGCACGAGCCAGCAGGTGAGCAAGACTACCCCTACAGCACCGGGCACCATCAGTACGCCTAAGGACTCCCGACACCGGCCACCGCCGGCACTGAAGTCAACTCCGCACTGCTCCCTCTCCCCGAGGTCGAAGACGGCGAAGGCTCAGACGGGCTCGACAACACCCGCGTCGCAGCCAGAGACTGCGCCTAGGTCAGACCGCCCGGCACCAGCACCTGTCGCGGCACCGCCTAAGCCGGCACCGTTGACTCCAGCCCCGCGAGGGCCGTCGAGTCCGGCGCCTGGCAGCTCCCCGGCATTTGCTGTGGTAGAGCTTACTTTGCCGTCGACTCCGGAGACGTTCTCTGCGGCGAGAGACTTGATCGCCATGACTGATTCGGCACCGCCCTTACCCCCGGCACCGCCGGTGCGGGTACCATCTTCTATGGGCAAGTCAACCCTGGCCAGACCGTCGTCTGTCAGCGTGGCGGAGCGGCACCGCACAAGGTCACGATCCCGCAGACGCTCCAGATCAAGGCGGCGTTCCTGCTCTTGGCACCGCTCCCAATCCCGGCACCGGTCACCTCCACGGCACCGGTCGAGCTCGCGGCACCGATCAGTCTCTCATTCCTCATCCCGCTACTCCCGGTACCGCTCCGGCTCCCGGCAGCATCCCAGGCACCATTCCTCCCGGAGCAGATCACGCCACAGGGACTCGAGATCTCGGTCGACCTCCCGGCACCGGGCTGGTCGCAGGTCCCGGTCTCGCTCTCAGTATCGCTCTGCGTACCGGCACCGGTCCCCACGTTCCCGGGGTGCAAGATCAGTTGGCACTTCAGCTCCCGGGTTTTCTGCTCCTCCATGGCCGTCCAGACAGACGTCCGTCTCCTCCCATGCAGACAGCTACTACGACCGTGACTGTGACACGGAGGTGCCCACAGGGGTCTTTCAGGACACACGTCCTCAGGACGTCGGGCTTCAACAGTGGTCCTTTTGGACACCCTGGGCATAGCATCAAGCCCAGGGTGCTCCCCTAGTCCAGGCCCGCTCTGCTGCCTCAGAGCATCGGGCTCCAGAGGCCACCATCTCCCGCCCCCCCGCGGATGAGTCAGAAGAGCACGTGGCCCATCCTCCGGACTCCCCAGGGCAGCTGGAGCAGGAACCACCCCAGGAGCATGGGGCTATCCAGGACCCCCTCATTCCCGGGGTATCATCCTCCTCCTCCCTGGATGAGGCTGTGGTGGGGACCTCATCTTCAGGGCCTCTGCCGATAGACCTCAGGGCCCATCAGGACCTCCTTCGAAGGGTGGCTCTTAATTTCAACCTCCCGGTGGAGGAAGTCCCGGAAGTCAAGGACCCTGTCGTGAGCATCCTGGCCGCGGATGCCCCTATCTGGGTGGCACTTCCGTTCATTAAAACTATCCAGGCCACTGCCGACACTCTCTGGCAGTCGCCAGCCTCCATTCCACCAACGGCGAAGGGAGTTGAGAGGAAGTACATGGTACCCTCTCGGGGGTATGAGTATTTGTACGTTCACCCTCCTCCCTCCTCATTAGTTGTCCAGTCGGTCAACGAAAGGGAGCGCCATGGTCAGCAGGCGCCTGCCCCGAAGTCCAAGGAGGCTAGGCGGATGGACCTCCTGGGACGTAAAGTGTATTCAGCGGGGGCCCTACAACTCCGAGTGGCCAACCAGCAGGCTCTATTGAGCCGATATAATTATAACACCTGGGCGGAGGTGGGTAGGTTCACCGAACTGCTACCCCCGGACTCTCGCCAGGAATTTACAGCGTTCCTAGAGGAAGGCAAGAAAGTTGCCAGGACATCTCTTCAGGCCTCCCTAGACGCGGCCGACTCGGCAGCCAGAACTTTGGCCTCTGGGATTCCATGAGGCGTATCTCCTGGCTCCAGGTCTCTAATCTTCCCCCGGAGCTTCAGTATACTATCCAGAACTTACCCTTTGAGGGCAAGGGTTTGTTCTCGGATAAGACTGATCCTCGGTTGCAGAGCCTGAAGGACAATAGAGTCATCATGAGGTCGTTGGGCATGCATACCCCTGTGACCCAATGTAGACCCTTTAGACCCCTACCCTGCCGCCCGTATTTTCCACCATGGAACAGGCAGGACCTCAGTAGGAGGTGCGGGCGGAGTGGCCGGAGGCGCCAATCCGTCTCCCAAGGGGGCCAGAACCAAGGGCCTTCGAAGGCACCACCAGGGCCTAAGGCCAACTTTTGAAGGTGCGCCCGGGGACGGCGTACCAGTCTCAAGGCAGGATCCTTTTCCCCCCCTTCTCCAACCGTCTTTCCTACTTCCTCCTGGTGTGGTCCCAACTTACTTCGGACCTTTGGGTACTACGCACCGTGAAGCAAGTTTACCACCTCCAATTTGCTTCGTCCTCGCCTTCCCGCCCCCCATCCCAGTCCCTCTTCAGGGACCTCTCTCACGAGCAAATCCTCTTGCAAGAGGTGCAGTCTCTCTTCACCGCAGGAGCCATAGAGGAGGTCCCGATAGCTGAGAGGGGGAAGGGGTTTTACTTCTGCTATTTTCTCATTCCCAAATCCAAGGGAGGCCTCCAACCTATTCTAGACCTGCGGGGGCTCAACAAATGGCTGCTCAAGTTGAAATTCCGCATGGTCTCCCTGGGAACTATTATCCCGTCCTTGGATCCTGGAGACTGGTACGCCGCCCTCGACATGAAGGACGCGTACTTCCACATTGCCATCTTCCCACTGCACAGGAAGTACCTTCAATTTATGATCAACCACCAGCACTTCCAGTTCGCAGTCCTTCCCTTTGGCCTCTCCACGGTCCCGAGGGTGTTTACGAAGTGCATGGCCATCGTCACCGCCCACCTCCGCAGGCAGCAGATACATGTGTTCCCGTATCTGGACGACTGGCTCATCAAGGGGACCTCTCAGACTCAGGTCCGCCAGCACGTCAGCATAATCACGGACCTCTTCTCCTGGTTGGACCTACTCCTCAACACCGAGAAATCCACACTGGTCCCTACACAAAGACTGGACTTCATAGGGGCAACCCTGGACTCCACTCACACCAGGGCATACTTGCCCCAGGTCCGCTTCAAGACGATCGTCTCGATCATTCGGGGTCTGCAGGCCTCCCCAATCACCTCAGCTCGCACCTGCCTAGGCCTACTGGGGCATATGGCCGCATGTACTTATGTGACAAAGTACGCCAGGCTCTGCATGCGGCCCTTTCAAACGTGGCTCCATTCGGTCTTCTGCCCGAGCAGGGACCCTATGGACGTCCTGGTCACGGTTCCTCCAAGCCCCCTCCGCTCCCTTGACTGGTGGTTGAATCCGTCCATGGTATGCGCAGGGATGCCGTTTCGACCTCAGCAGCCGTCGCTGACCTTGACGACGAATGTGTCATCCCTCGGTTGAGGGGCCCATCTAGGTCGTCTTCGTACCCAGGGCCTTTGGTCATCCCAGGAGCTCGTGCTCCACATAAATGTCCGGGAGTTGAGAGCCATCCGCCTCGCGTGTCAGGCATTCCAGCAACATCTTCGTGGCCATTGTGTGTCTGTATTCACGGACAACACAACGGCCATGTACTATATCAACAGACAAGGGGGGACCCGCTCGTCTCCCCTGTGTCTAGAGGCCATTCAACTCTGGGACTTCTTTATAGCCCACCAAGTGGACATAGTGGCGTCCTTTCTCCCGGGGGTCTGGAACGCTCTGGCGGATCGGCTGAGCCGGTCCTTCCTCTGCCACGAATGGTCAATAAGGCCAGACGTCATCCATTCCATCTTCCAGAGGTGGGGATTTCCCCTCGTAGATCTGTTCGCCTCCCGCTCGAACAGGAAGTGCCAGGAGTTCTGCTCCTTTCAGGGTCTCTCCCCGGGATCGATCACAGATGCATTCCTCCTGCCATGGAGGCACCACCTGCTATATGCCTTCCCTCCGTTCCCTCTGGTGCACAAGGTCCTGTTGAAGCTCCGCAGGGACAAAGCGCATCTAATTCTGATTGTGCCTGCATGGCCCAGACAGCACTGGTACACCACCCTGCTAGATCTGTCCATGGTCGATCCAGTTCCCCTCCCTCTCCTCCCGGACCTGATTACACAAGACCACGGCAGGCTTTGCCACCCAGACCTGCGAGCCCTCCACCTCACGGCATGGCTCCTGCATGGCTAAACGTGGCGGAGTTATGCTGTTCCGCTCCGGTACAGCATATTCTCCTCAGTAGCAGGAAGCCTTCCACCCGCTCCACGTATTTAGCCAAGTGGAAATGCTTCTCATGCTGGTGCATAACACAGGGCGTTACTTCCTTGGAGGCCTCGATTTCCACGATTCTAGACTACCTCTGGTACCTTAAGCAGCAGGGCCTGGTGACATCCTCTCTGAAGGTGCACCTGGCAGCTATATCCACTTTCCATTCAGCCGAAGACGGTCGCTCCGTGTTCTCCCACGGTCTGGAGCGCATCTATCCCCCCGCACGTCACCCTGCCCCCACCTGGGATCTGAACTTAGTCCTAAACAGGCTAATGCAACCGCCCTTTGAGCCACTAGCGACTTGCTCGCTCCTGTACCTTTCGTGGAAGACAGTCTTCCTGGTGGCCATTATCTCTGGCCAGGGCGGGTCTCTGAGCTGAGAGCGCTCATGTGGACCCACCTACACTGTCTTTCATAAGGACAAAGTGCAGCTGCAACCTCATCCAGCGTATCCTCCTTCACGGTAGTCTGTCTGCTCCATTACCAACCAGGACTCTTCCTCCCGGTCTTCTTTCCGAAGCCCCATCTTCTCGGAGGGAGCAGCAGCTACACTCCTTAGATGTGTGTAGAGCACTCGCTTTCTATATGAGAGAAACGAAGCCTTCGCAAGTCTCCCAGCTGTTCGTGGCGGTCGCGGAGCGATGAAAGGTCTGCCGGTCTCCTCCAGAGGATTCCTCTTGGGTGACAGCCTGCATCCGCGGTGCTCATGACCTGGCTCATTGTCCCTAGGACACCTTTCACGGCGCATGATCCCACCAGAGCTCAAGGCTTCCTCAGCGCCTTCCTGCCTCAAGTGCCCATTTCCACGAGATATGCCGTGCTGCCGACCTGACATCGGTCACACCTTTCACGCTCACACTATGCGCTGGTGCAGCAATCTAGAGATGATGCAGCCTTTGGTGCGCGGTTCTCCCATGCATCCACATCTCACTCCAACCCTCGCCTGGTAAGGCTGGATCACCTAAACTGGAATGGTATGAAGCAATCACTGGAAGAAGAAAAGACGGTTACTTACCTTTGTAACCTGTTGTTCTTCCAGATGTGTTGCTCATATCCATTCCACACCCACCTTCCTTCCCCACCGTCGGAGTAGCCGGCAAGAAGGAACTGAAGGGTGGCCGGGTCAGCTGGGGTATATATTCGGCGCCATGGCGGTGCCACTCCAGGGAGCGCCCAGCCAACCCGCCGAGTGTTGCTAGGGTAAAAGTTTCTCCGATGAACATGCACGCGGCGCGCACATGCCTAACTAACTGGAATGGATATGAGCAACACATCTCGAAGAACAACAGTTACAAAGGTAAGTAACCGTCTTTTTCAGACTTCGGGCTCTGTCCCCTAGCTTGACTTCCAGCTCTGACTTCTGCCCCAACCACAGACCTGTCTCCTGGTCCTTCCCACTGGGCCAGACCACCCATGTCCTATTCGTGACACCTGGCTGTACCTTTTGGCACCTAATTATCTTTAAAAAAATCTGTGCCCCACAGTTCCCTCCCCCATGAATAAAATGTTGCTTGTTCTTTTTTAACAACTCTTTTGCACTGAAAATATTACAAGAACAGTCATGTACTTTATTTTTCCGTCCCTCTAACACATTTACATTTAAGCATGGATGATATATCTATATCACAATATCAAATAGATACAAAGTAATGAGGTAAGTACGTATTACTTGTTTTCAAATTATTTTCTTTCCCAGCTAATCTGAGTTCTGCATTGCTGTTGCTAAGAGTTGCACCATTAAGAGGTTTACGATTATCTGCCAGAACTATATAGTTGATTGGTCTCCTGCTGGATTCATTTGTACTATCGCAATTGCTTTTTTTGGCCAGCATTAATAGTAACAAAGCTTTTGGAACAGTTTAGTGTAGAAATCAACATGTCAGTCATGCCAAAGATATCCTGGTGGTCTTTTAAGAATAATTTCCAGCATCTACTTTATTATTTGTTATTACTTCTGCCCTAAAGAGTCAGTAGACATGGCCATATTGCATGACAATGGAGGCTTCTTGTTGTTTACATACATAGGAAATACTGTAGGGTTCCCCCCGCCATATTCTCTCATTTCTTGCTTTTCTTTGTACAGTGCTTTGAGAGTCTTATACGGAAAATACTGCTACTATGACTAATCTCTAGCTGTTAGATAGAGCTGTTTACCAGTAGATATGAAAGTGCATCATAATTTTGAATGTATTTATCCTAAGTATAGCTAGTTTAATTTGAAATCCATGGCAACATTTTCCATAAGGAGTTGGCAGTTATTTCTTTGGAATTCTGCTGGAGATTTCATGCTGGTGATTACAGGAATGCACACAGTATTTCCAACTTAAACATGTGATTAAGCAATTTATTAAAATGACCTGCTTTACTTAATTTAGGGTCAAAAAAACAGATCACACTTTTGTGAAATATTGCCATGGTATTGACGGCAGGGAAGAAGGGACAGAACCCTATTTAGAAGGATTTATCCATCTAATGGATTTGTAGACCTAGGTTCTCCTTTCTGGAACTAAGAAACAGGTTTTCTTTTCAAAAGATATATTTCAAAGAAAGCTTCCAGACTCTATTTGATCTTTCTATGGAGCCTAAAGGGCATTTAGAAGAGGGATGGATGGCTCTTCTTTGCTAGTATGTCTCTGTATAACCAATTTGTAGTTAATACAACTACTGTGAGATGTAGCAATGTTTAAAATCTCTCTCTTTTAAAGTGGAATAAATTTTAGTGCTTACAAAAAATCAGAGACTTACAAAGTGTATAGCTATAGGCTCATGCACTGCAGAAGTCTGGGCATAATGATCTTCTGCCTGCAACGAGTCACATACCATTATTCTGCAAAGACAGAAAGACTAAAAAAAAAAATCTTATTCTTTGCATTAATTGGTGCATGATATGGAAATCCATCCCCTTTGTACTGATGCCACGGTACAGGGAACAGCAGAGAAAAACGGCCATTTGTAGGTGAAGACCAGGCATGGCCAAGTGAACATATCACTTCTCTGTGTTCTAATCTTGCATGCAAGGTATTCAGCAGAGATGTTCTATAAAATACCTTTATTCTTTCTCTCCAAGGGTGTATCTACACTGCTCTTCTTTTGGCGGTGTGTAGAGTACATACCCACATAGTCCCCTTGCAAGGTGTGATGGGTTTACAAACCACAGAGAGGAGGTTATTAAAGAGCAGCGCTGGGCCTATGCAGCCCCACTCAGCCACACCTACAGGGCCTGCACAAGCTGCAGGCAGGGCTTTAAAATGGGAGAACAACAGCTCAGAAGGAGGGGAGGTGGAAGAAGGGAGCAGACAGTGGTCATTAGCTCTGAGGGTCAAAGTATTGCCCCAGGGGCAGCTTGCCTGAGCCCTCACTACCTGGACCAGAAGAGGACCTACAAAAGAGAGCAGTGATGGGGTAGGAAGACTCAGAGACTCGAGCTTTATGCTGGTGCAATAAGCAGGGGCCAGGGTAGGAAGTGGCCTAGGGAGGGTGTGGCCCTGATACCCTATGGGGCTGATTGTAGCCACCCATTGTTGGGCACTGGACTGGAGCTCAGTAGAGTGGGAGGGGGGGGCCAGGCTCCCTTTCCCCACTCCCAGCTACAAAGCTCAGCACCACTCCTGCAGGAAGTATCTTGAACGCATAAAAGTGTGACATGAGCTTCCTATATAAGGCCCTACCCAATGGAATGACAGGTGGTGCCATAGATGGCTCCACAGTTCAGTAGCCCTTGCATACATATATAGATGTCTTCCAAATCAAGATGACACATGCAGGACATGCAGGGTCATGTGCCCCCCTACCCGATTTGCTGCTTGGCTTGTACTAAGCATGCTCAGGAACACTGTTGAAGCTGGCTACCCTCACTCTGCTCCCCCCATTCCTCTGTCACATTGTCAGCAGGCATGGTTCATCTCTGCTTCCAAGCTTGGGATAATGACAGGGGTGAAAAAAGAAGTAGGTGAGCCCTAAAGAGCTGCACTCATCCATTTCTGGCCATCCTCACAGCACTGCAACACAGGCAGCAGGGTTCCACATATCTTTAAAGGAAAGGGGCATGGAGGACTTGGAATCCTTGGAGAGAGGTAAAGCAAGGCAGAGAGTCTGGGGGTGGGGAGAGGGAGGCAGAGGTGTTCTTAAGACAGGGACACTAGAATGGCAGGGTAGGGAGACGATCTTCACCCTGTTGCATATTGAGAACGGCTGAATGCTGGTACTGCACCACACTCCCATTTATTTCCCTGCAGACTTAACCCTGTTACTATAGATTCCATGCACTGCCCCCTTCTCATCCCCCACACATACAGCCCTTTCAGTGACAGAGTATTCAAAGCAGCTTCAGAAGTAAGGGTTTTGGAGGGGGAGGGGAGCAGGGGGCAGTGGGGAGGACTTCTAATTTACAGTCTCAAAAAACTAAAAATTTTTCTTACTGGCCCTCTTGTACCCCCAATCAATTATCTGTACCTGTCTGGTGCATCCAAATACTCAAATGATAGATAATACCTTGCAATGAACTCTATGAACCAGAAATGCTTTCTTTCCTAGCCTACTAGTCACAAACTTTGAAACTACTCAGAACCTACGCTAGAGAGGAAACCTCCCAAAGGACAGCAAGCTGCCCATTGGACCATGCTGATGAGCTCTAATGAGAATGAAACCCTTGTTGAGCTACAATTTGCTATTGTTTAGCCTAAGCAGCTACTAGTGCATTAACCCATTCCTCAAACATCACTTTGGTTGTTTCCATACTATGCTTGAAGCATTATATGGTTCTACAGTGTTTCTGTGATCAGCATGGACAAGTTTTTTCCCCCCTCTGAGAACCATGTTACATAAAACCATGCTATAAAGCTATTCTTGATAACCTTGAGGGGCAGTCTATAGCATTGCTGGATATCAGAAAAAAATCCCTGTCCACACTGATCAGGGAAACCGCAAGAACATGATTTCAGCTAAAGCGTGGATAGACTCTCAATTTTCATCAGTATGTGGTGAGTCTTTATAAGGGGTTGCATGCAGATGGGCTTTTTATGAACTCTAGCAACTATATTTTTGTAAGATACAAACCAGCAAAGAAAATAAATTAATCACACATACACACACCATTAAACACACTGTCAGTTCTGGCCCTTGAGTTGGTTGGAAACTTGTAGCTGCCAGCACTCTGCTATGATTCCAGCATGTTGCCTCCAGAAAAAAAATCTACATTTTGAACAGTCTTTGGTCCCTAGAAGCTAGGCTAAAGAAGACAGAGATAAGGGAACCACAGAGCAGATGTTTTCAGTTTCAGGGAGGCAGGCACTAATGCAGTACTGTGAAGTGTTTTGGGTTTTTTTTGCTGGCATCACCAGCTTACATTGACATCTGATGCCCTAGAGAGAGTCAGTAGCAAACATGCAGGGGACATGATCAGGGAAAACAAACAGAAGATTGTTACTGAATTTACCTTTTACAGATCTGGTTTATAGGGACTATATGGCCCTTATCCACATGGTGAGGGTCTGTATGATCTAGAATAAGGTCTAATATGCATCAGAAACTGAATTAACGGTGACAGCTATAGCACATGGCCTATACTGAAAGCACTCGAATAGAGACAACGAATAGTTAAAAGTTTCTTGGATTCTGTTGGAACTACAAGACTCTACTTCAGCTGTCTGTTCAACATGGTGGAAACACTTGATTGCCTCCACAATACATAAGATTCCGCGATATAGATGATGTCATTTTTATGAGATCCGCAATGCCTAAGGTTTTTATAGTCTTGCTCTATTTGGCAAACTTCATTGGACCATTGTCAGGTGACTCAGCTATACCACTAAATGCAAGACATTGTAAGCACGGATACGATAAGCAGTTTTTCTATTTTCAGAGCAGCAGGGTTTATCTAAACAGATGCGCTCTCTTATGTAGCTGACACAAGCATCAGGATAGGCTTATCTCTGAATATTCAGTCAGTCAAGTTGATTGTTTCCTTAGAATATTCCTTCTCTGTAACAACCTCTTGCAAAGCCATTTTTGTACCCTGTTTGAAATACTAGCACCTTCTAGTGTCCCGTCCAGGAAAATCTCCTATGTTGTTCCATACTCAAAAGAGCAACTGTGTATTTTCTGTCTGAATGACCTTTCTCTTTAGTCAAATGGAAAACTACTAAATAAGTATAGTCCCACAAGAGATCTTAAAGTGAGTGAGTGAGTGAGTGAGTGTGTGACCTCTATAACAAGCTACATTGAAATGAAAAACAAAATGGCTGCTGCCTCCATAAAGAGCAGATTTCTAGAAATTTAAAGGTGTCTGAAAACATAGACACAACAGGTACATAGCTATATATAAAACAAAATAGGACCTGGATTATTCCCAGATGTACCCACCTGCACCTGCTTAAACATTCTATGAGACATTCGCAAAGGTACCATCCTACTCTACCATCTTCTCTTGAGCAGTGAAGGAAGATAGATAGGTGGCACGGCTCCAGGACCTCATCCTTGGAGGAGGACAGAATCAGAGCTGGCTGTGTTGTGAAGGAGGGACGAGAAGCCTGACTTACACCATTCATTAAACAGTGGCACTGCTTCAGTACCTGTTCTCATATAAAGGATACATCAGTATATCAATGTATATAAAAGCTCCCCAAGCTGTACCCAATCCTAGAGAGACTCAATCTCCCCAACTCTGGGTTTAGAATTATTAGAATCCACACACTAGGTTGTTTTTTTTCCAGACTGAGTCTTGTGCAGTTTCTATATATATTCTTTTCCAGTAATTAGAAGTTTGGCCAAAATAGTGATTCTCAAATTGGGATTTAATTGCTGTAGATATTTCATCTCTGATGGCACAACATTTCTTTGATTTTCTGATGGCTTTTACCTGATGTGACCATGGTAAGATACAGGCATCAGAGTCTGCTTTCATTATACGGCAGTTTCTGAAGCTGGTACACCCGTTGTAGTTTCAAGAATTTTAACAAGAGGCTTGTGGTCTGATCTATACAACTGTCTTCCCATACAGGCGACCATGGAATTTCCTGAGTCCGAATATAGTGGGCACCTTTCAAATCTTCACATTTATTGTTCACAGTGTTTAAATTACAGCCCAGTAATTGTGGCATACTCTATTCTAAATTCAGTATAGGGAATATTGTGGCCATTGTGTCAGAGGTAAATCTGCTGACTTTTTGGACCCATCTGCCATAGCATTACATGTTTAAAGTCTTCTTCACTTGCTATCAAAACATACAAATACCTTTGCAGATATGAGTAACTTCTTGGTTTGTTCAAATGCCCTTTTCTGTTCTCCACTCCAAACCCAAGAACTTTCTCCATTGTACCATATGATTTATTACAAAGACAGATTAGGACAAAACTGTCCACAACAATTAACCAGTGCTAAAAACCTACTCAGATCTATGCTATTTAAACACAGTTACTTTAGACATATCTTCAATTGTTTCTGGATGAGGCTTAAGGGTTCCACATCAGTCATATGACCCAATGAAATCATTTCTCCTTTTCCACCGCTAGTCCACAGTTTTGAGCTGTTGCGACAAAGATTCCAGGGTTCTCAAAAGAGCTTCTATATTTTCACCTGTAATGAGTATGTCACTCAGACTGTAGCTCGGGGTAGACAACCTATGGCATGTGTGACAAAGGTACTCACACTGCCCGAGTCCTGGCCAGCAGTCCAGGGGGCTCTGCATTTTAATTTAATTTTAAATGAAGCTTCTTAAACATTTTAAAAACCTTATTTACTTTACATACAACAATAGTTTAGTTATATATTGTAGACTTATAGACAGAGACCTTCTAAAAATGTTACAATGTATTACCGGCACACGAAACCTTAAATTAGGGTGAATAAATGAAGACTTGGCACACCGCTTCTGAAAGTTTGCCGACCCCTAGTGTAGATCATTTCACTAAAATCTTGTAATATTTGGTTCATTATACAGACTAAAATATAATTGCAATGATAATCGTTGCAGGGGGAATAATATTTCCCCCCCACACACACACACTTCATTTTGGATATTTATGGCAAGGTAATTGCAAGACTCTTGCTTGAGTGCCACCTGCTGGTAAATTTGAGAAATATAGTTTGGTGAATCTTCATCCGCTTGTTAATAGTACAAACCAATCTAGGTTTTCAGGTCTACATCCAACGAGGTGTTCCAGTGACTTTGTAGCCTCTGGAAATATGGCCATTGCCATAGCCATTCTGTTTCATAAAACATACACTAGGTCAAATTCAGTCCTTGTATAAGGAGGTTCACCTCAATTAAAGTAAAAAAGATGCCTACGCTATGCATACATTTGGCCCAGTGGACTCAGCTCATTCAGAAAAATCTACAGAGAATAGAAAGACAAGGTGAGTGAAGAAATATTTTTATTGGACCAACTGCTGTTGGTAAGAGCAACAAACTTTGGAGCTACACAGAGCTCCTGCTTATGATTCTCACCAACAGCAGTTGGTCCAATCTATAAAAGATATTACCTCACCCATCTTGTCTCTCTAATGGCCTGGGACTGACATGGCTACAACAACATTGCATACAAAGAATAGGGCAGACTGGCTATCCAGTTGCTCTAATTTTGTAAAACAGCCTCTTACGTGTCACAGAATGTTGGCACAGCAGCTGCAGCCACACATAATTCAGCCTTCATGCCTTTCTCAGACATAGGGTGCAGACACATCGGTATATTTTATGTATGTTTCCAGGACATTGGCTACTTTACTTACCCTGGGGCAATTTAGAAGTAAGTGCTTTAACCAGTCAAAACCAAACAATGGGGGACATAACCCCTCACTACTCTAAGGTCCAAATTATACCATTTACATTTTACTATGAGTGGCTGCCAAATTTTTCTTTACATCTACAGGTTTTAAGTATGCATGGTCTTGATTACAACAGTACCTGAATTAATCTTTCATTACATAGGCTGTTAAAGAAACTGAAGGCCGTTCATTTTAGCTACCTGATCATTTATCAGCAGTTGAACACACAAAGGCAATAAAGCATTTTTGCAGTTCTGAACAGGGTATTGTTTACACGTCTGACAACCCCGGTGCTGTCGTGACATACTTTGCTTTGCTCCAAGATTCTCTCTTGCAATTGCCATGCTGGTTACTGATGTGAAAGGCTTGCTCCTTGGCAAGTAATTTTTCACAACATGTGATATATGGCCACAATTGTAGCAGTGTAGACAGCAATGATCTGATGGCAGAAGAAGGTTCTGAGGGTTTAGGTATCCAAGTGAGATTTATGAGATCTTGGTTCAGTTCTTGACTCTGAGGCAGACTTCTTATGTGACCTTCAGCAAGTCACTTAGGGTGGGATCCATGAAGGCACTCAAGCATTGTAACGCTTACAGTTGTTGCACCTAGAAAATCCCAGCAACAATACTGTAATCCATTACCCTAAGTTAGGTGCCCAGCCTTCCTATACAATGAATGGGGAGAGATGAGTGCCTAAGAATGTGATTCACAAAAGCCAACACGCTTGGGCAGGAGCTACCTCTGCTAACCAATGGGAGGTGCTCAGAAGAGGGGTGTGCACTAAACCCTGGCACCTCACAATGACAGGCAACTAGCAATGCACAAATGAGAACTTGGCCACAGGAGTCCAGCAGATAAGGTGTTTCATGTAGGACCAAGCTTTGAGCTCCACACAAAATGGGTCTCAAACTGTAACTGTAAATGGGGAATCATCATCGAGTGGGTCTGTGTCTAGTGGGATCCTGGATCAGTTGTTGGCCCTATGATATTTAACTTTTTTCTCAATGACCTGGAAGAAAACGTAAAATCCTCACTAATAAAGTTTGCAGATGATACAAAAATTGGGAGAGTGGTCAAAATAAAGGGGACATCTCACCAGAGGTGACACATGGGGTGGTTATGTGCACCCCTCTTTACATTGTGACACACCACCACCACCCCAGTATCAGCAGGTCGCTGACTCAGAGCAATATGGATTGCTTGGTAAATTGGGCCCTAGCAAAGCATGTGTATTTTAGTACGTATACAATTACATTTAGCCATCTAGGAAAAAGAAGGTAGGTGATACTTACAGGATGGGAGACTCTATCCTGGGAAACAGTGCATCTGAAAAAGATCTGGGGGTCATAGTGGATAATCAGCTGAACATGGGCTCCCAGTGTGACTCTGTGGCCAAAAGAGCTAATGCATTCTTGAGGCATAAAGAGGGGAATCTCAAATAGGAGTAGAGAGGTTATTTTACCTCTGTATTTGACACTGGTGTGACTGTTGCTGAAATATTGTGCCCACAATTCAAGAAGTATGTTGATACATTGGAAAGGATTCAGAGAAGAGCCACGAGAGTGATTAAAGGATTAGAAAACATGCCTTTTGGTGATAGACGCAAGGAGCTCAATCTGTTTAGCTTAACAAAGAAAAGGTCAAGGGGATGAAGCTAGGCCGTTGTCAGTGGTGGCAGATGACAGAACAAGAAACAATGGTCTCAAGTTGCAGTGGGGGAGGTCTAGGTTGGATATTAGGAAAAACTGTTTCACTAGGAGGGTGGTAAAGTACTGGAATGAGTGACCTAGGGAGGTGGTGGAATCTCCATCCTTAGAGGTTTTTAAGGCCCGGCCTGACAAAGCCCTGGCTGGGATGATTTAGTTGGTGTTGGTCCTGCTTTGAACAGGCAATTGGACTAGATGACCCCCAGAGGTCTCTTCCAACCCTAATCTTCTGTGACTCTATGAAGCTGAAGTTAGACAAATTTAGACTGGAAATAAGTCAAAATTTTAATGCAGAAAGTAATTAACAATTGGAACTATTTACCATGGTTCATGGTGGATTCTTCATCCTTGACACTTTTTAAATCAAGATTGGATGTTTTTCTAGGAATTATTTTGGGGAATTTCTATAGGCTACGCTATACAGGAGGTCATAGTTTATCATAATGGTCCCTTCTGACCTTAGAATCTACAAAACCTTGGACATAGTTTACTTTATCTCCTTGGTTTAAAATTTTCTATTTGTAAACTGTTGAAGTATGACCTACCTCTACCAATTCACCTGGTCCAATGGATTGGGCACAGAGCTGGAAATCAAAGGAGCTGGGTTTTACTACTAACTTAAACACCAACTGACTATGTAATCTTAAGCAATAACAACATGATAAACTGCTTTGGGCCTCAGTTTTCCCATCAGTAAAATAGGGATAGTTGTTACTTATTGATCTTCGTAGAGCAGTTTGCGATTTCGGAATGAAAAGGATTAAAAGAAACTCAAAGTATAATACCACGGTCAAGAGATAAAATATTTGCCCATGGTGTAAACACTGAGATACAGAGCACAACTAAAATAGGACAATTATTTTTTCTTTATTTCAAATTAAGAGAAGGCAGACCTTGTCCTTCAGTGAAGCTTCCCAAAAGTCAAATGTTTATAATTTCATCTGAGTATTAGAGTGACTCTAGCCAACCTTTAAAATTTTGCCACGAGAGGTCACCACCCTCTGCAAACGAGAATTAAGAAATCTGGACATTTTGTCACAAAACAGCAGTAAATCAAAGTGTCAGGACTTGAGGTGGAAGCTTCAGATGCTGAATAACTAATTTTTCTTCCAATTTGTTTGCTTTGATAGGTTCATCTTTAGAGAATGAGAATGTACTACATCTGTGTCCCCATCTGAGTGTGGTGGGAACATGCTGGGCGTCCTGTGCAATAGACATGTGTTTCGTGTACACAGACATCACAGTGCTTCATATTGACTGTAATATGTGGAATAGGCCACTATTATATCAATTCACATTCACAAACAATAACTTTGCTGAAAAAGAGTTAAGGCTGAATGTTCATTTTAGTTACATCCAACTTGTATCCAAAAGAAAAATATTAAATTTTCTTTACAAAAATCCTGTGCCTTTAAAATAAATAAATAAAAAGGCAAGATGACACACGATCTAAAAGTGAGGCGTTAAGGCATCCAGCCACTACCCTGTTGCTATACAATTCTCCATTGTTAATGATCACCAACTCTTTCAGGACTGCTAATAACTATAGTAAACAGTACTAAACCTTACACTGATGTCTAGGGCCCTGAATAGTAACCTCTTTCTATTCTGATAACTAGCCTATTCCTCTTCTTTGTTTTCTACCTCTCAAAACATTGTTTAACCCATGGCTGGATTTTACCTCACTCTGGTTGCTATGTTTTCTTAAAAGCTCCTTGTAAAGAACTTCATCCAACTTCTTTTGAAATCTAAATAATTTATATTCACTGCTCTTCCTTTATTAGCTACTCTGTTAAACCTTTCAAAGACGTCATATAGGTTAGAGAGGTATGAGCTATCACTACAAAAACTGCCCTGCTTTGTCTTTGTCATATTACAGTGAAAATACATTAATTTTCATTAACAATTATTTTGTCCGGAACATTTTACTGAAGAGGAAACAAATTGCTTCTGCTGCTGTTGTGGCAGATGACATTAATTATTCTCTGTGCCTTCCATGTGGGGGTGGGGATGGGGAAGGGGGAAGCCACATAACGTGCTCTACATTTATGACACACAGGAATAATAGTAAGAGACTGGGCTTTACTTCCTGGGATTAGTCACCTGACACGGATCAGGAACACAAAGGTGAGCAAGCCTGTCTGTTTTAGTGCCTGCTATGTTTAATCTCTATATCAGCGACATTCCAGTCACTTCATCCCATAAAATCATCTGTACAGCTGATATTGCACTAGCAATGTAAGCGTCCTCTCTGAAGGCCACAGAAAAGGTGATGAAAAGTGACCTCAGGACACTCGAGACTTATTTCAAAGCTTGGTGGTGGAAACCCAACACTTTGAAAACATTCATCTCTGCTTTGCACTTAAACAGCCATGAAGCCAAAGTGCCATTGAAAGGGAACTTTTGTGGTCTGCCTTTATTGCATGACCACACTCCACGGTACCTTGGAGTTATCCTCGATTGGACACAGAGCCAAAACCTTGACAACACCAAAAAGATGATAAAAACAAGGGTTAACATAATTCAGAAGCTCCTGGGCAAATCATGGGGCTGTGACGCACACACATTTTGAAAATCAGTACAAGCCTTGGTTTTGTCAACAGCAGAGTGTTGCACACCAGTTTGATGCAGTAGGTCCCACCCCAATCTCATTGACACTGAAATCACTGCTGCATTCAAGATTATTAACAGCTCTTTCAAATCAATGCCAATACCATGACTTCCAGTTTTGGCAGGCATCATACCAACCAACATCAGGCAAGACACTTCTGTGATCCAGGAGTACAATAAGATCCTGGCCACTCCAGAGCTATCAATACACCAAGATTCCAATTCACTGCCACTCTCCTGATTCAAATCCAGGAAGCATTCTTGGATCCATGCATCAGTGCTACAGGCCAATGGAAAGAATGCCAGCACTCACTGGCTTGAATCATTGGCCACTTGTGATGTCCCTAACAAAGATCTGATTGAAGAGCCAACAAAAGAAATCCAAGGACTTTGCCTTCCCCATAGGCAGTGCAGCGCACTTAACCGCATTCAGACAACACAATGAAGATGTGGAGATTGCCTGCACAATGAAAAAAAAAAACAATCACCAAATTGGTATTGTGGCGAGGTACAAACCATGGGCAACTGCCCAATTCACACTTACAGTGGCGGTAACAAGGGGGATCCACTAGCTAACCCAGAAGAATTAGAATAGCTTTGGAATTTTAAGATTAAATTATAACCTAACCTGTTGATTTTCAAACACCAGATGAAAGAAAAGAATCTTGTATCATGACAAAGGACAGTATTCAGGTACTACCATTACATATTCTACCACCGTTTTTTGGTTAAACTCCTATGCAAATAAAATAATAGTGACCAAAACCCACCACCACAAAAAATAACACCAATTAATGGACTACACAACTGGAGACATCTCAGATGGAAGTCAGTGTAGATGATCTGAACATATGATGAATGAGAGGCTTATTCTGCCTCTGATTGGACAGCTATCAATAACTGTCATTGCCAAACCTGATGGCTTCCTGATCACATGACCACTTCTTGTTCCCAAAACAACAGCTGCTCTCCACAGCTCAGGGGGTTAGAGGAGTGGTCAGGGGATACATGGATCATGGGTGCTAATCTCATGTGTGAGGGGGTAGCCATTTTGGACTCTTCTCACTGGTGGCTTGTCTCCCTTCCACAGTGGCTATATAGGTGCATCTACCACATGGAACCTGTGTTAGATGTGTTGTTTTTTCATTTTCAATTCCTGGGGTGAAGGGAAATCAATGGAGTTAGGCATCTGATAAGATTTTCAGAAGTACCTAGTTGCCTATTTGCGTCTTTAAAAATCTGGCCCTAAGGTCCTTTTGCCCAGGAGTATCTGAACAGATAAGCCTAATAAACCATCATGAGGTGTGTTGTGATATTCTAACAGCTTTTCTTTTTACTATTTGAATTGATTTTTCTGTTAAATCATTTGAATTTGCATCTTAAGGGTTAGATGTGGTGTGCCCAAATGGATATATCACAGAAAAAATTGCTGAAATTAGCCGCTAATGAATTCTGGGCCATTATTTGTTAGTAACTCATTTGGAATATTTTGGTGAGTAAACAATGTTATATTGATCTGTTGCACAACAGTACAATTTCAACAAAAATTAGAATAGTGATCTACTAATCAAAGGTAATCTTTTGCTTTTGAATTCAAATAAATCTGCACCATCCTTGGACCAAGGGCAATCAGGAAGTACACATGGTTTCAGTGTTTCTATTGAATTCTGTTTCCTCTACTTATTTAAGCACTCGTCCTTGGCCAAAGCAAAATATCTGAGGCCCTCTTCATATACTTAATAATACTGAGAGGGCACTGTGAATTATGATCACCATTTCTAACATCATACTTGCAGGGAACTGAGTTTTTCTAGGAATACTCACTCAACTTCTTTGGGTCATTTTGTGTTTCTCATTTGGTCTTGTCATATTTTGTTTTGGAAATGACTTGACTACATTTGTTATGTGAAAACTGAATAAAGTCCAAGCCAGTACTATATAAACTTGGTGCTTTAAAAAGGCCATTTTCACAAAGATGAAAACAATCATGAGCCAAATCAGTTGGGAGAAAAAATGTGAACAAAAACACATGAATGAATGAGCCATGGGAATTATTTAAGACCATTTTACTAAATGCCCAAAAACACAATCCAAGAAGGAAAGCAGCACTGTTTTTCATTTCTACCTGAAATGCTTTTATGAGCCAAATTCTAATACTCTTGCTCACAAAAAGTAGTACCCAACTCCATGCTATTTGTGAAATAAGATGCTACTCCAGGTGAGTAAAAGGATCAGAACCTGGCTCTTAAAAAGCAACTTCTGTTTTTTTTAAATTTAGCTTACAATTAACCAGTCTAGTATTTGTAATCCTTGGACCTACTCAATGTATTTCAATCTTCTAGCTGTAGTCCTTTTCCGACCAAACAAACTCACAAATCTCAACTTTAGTGTTGCTGAAATGCTGAAATTAAAAAAAAACGGAACCAAATCATCAGTTAAGTTTTCCTAAAGAGCAAAACTTGATAGGTCTGACAGACTGGTGGGTACATTTTAATTTCATCTTGAGAAAACAGAAATCCCTACCAACAAAAAAAAAAAAAAAAAGTGGGAGGGAACAGAAATTTAAAAGAGGACTGCCTAATTCAGCAGCTAAATCAGTGTAAGAAGCTCTGCGTGTATGTTCTTGGGGGGGTAAGTCAGAGAGCAAGTGAGTGAGTGTTATGTGCCTTTCGAAGTGCTGGGAGCTTGATGGGAATGTTTGATTAGCTCCACTCAGAAAAAGAAAAGGTGCCCAGGCCTCCTTCTCCTGCCTGTTTCTGATTCTTTAGACTAACGTTGACTGAAGTTTGTGGTGCAGAAAAACTTGGAAAAAATACCACATTCATACTGTGAGGAGACAGGGAATACACCTCAGGCAAGGTAATTCTGATGCTATTCCTGTGTTCTATAGCTCTGTTTACGGGGAGGGGAAAATTGTTTGTTTGTTTTGTTGGTGTGGAATTAAATACATTTAGAAAACTACAGAGGGTTTTTTTGTCTAAACTTTTACACTGAATTCATGTTACGAAAGGTCCTAAAAGGGAAGTAGAATCTATACAGTAAAACTGTTCTATATATCATATATACTTTAGAAATTATTTATTAAACCATTACTCTTAAACTGTATACACACACAGCCTCAGCAATAAAGGCTGAATGATTTCATTAAATAGTTGTGTATATTACGAGTCTGTGCACACACACAAATAGATCAATACAGTTGAAAGAAACTGCAAATTGTGCAGTGTTCTTTGTATACTACTTTTAAACTATATTCACTGTCAATTCTATTTTGTCATTTTTCTCTGTGCTCAATAATGTGTGAATAAGTTGTGTACAGGAAGGATGAGTGGTAGCATTAATTAACATGAAGGTAACATTTAGGAATACAAATCACTATGATATTGTATTTTAAATGAAATTGTTTCACTGCAGCAGATAGTACTGAATCCCCTGGCAGATGGATGTGTATACAGTAGAGTTGCTACACACTATATATTCTTTGGTGCTGAATGCTTGTTCTGCTGGTGAGACTCCAAAACTGAATAGCATTACTGAACCTGCCGCAGCTGCTCAGCTCTGCACAGAGAGATTGGATTCTTGATAAGTCTTTAAAATGTGATTTGTGTCAGACCAGTACAAACATGAACCAAGTGCCCCCAGGAAACATTTCACAAGGAGAGTTCTGAAGAGTAAGTCAATATATGCTCCTAGAAGTTTATGGTAACTACATCACTTTCAGAACCAAAAAGGAATTACAGATCCTCTTTGGGGTAGATTTCTTTTCCCTTCTTCATAACTTCAGAAATGTAACTAATCACCCATGGCAAAAAACCAACATACTCCAGATAAAATGTTAATGATGTATAGATATGTTACATTGCAGTAAATCAAGAATGAGAGCAAAAAAACCTTAAGATTTTCAAATGGAGTTTTACAGTACACTTTGCTCAGTAAAAAACATCCTGCATTTTGCTATACTCCAGCTGCTTGTACCTCTTTATTTTCTATGCATAACGGACCATAACCTGCAGACGTTATTCAGAGACTTGTCATTGGAGTTCAAGTAAGGGCTGTAGGTGCTGGCCCTTAATAAGGTGCAAACGGAACTAAAGAAAACTCACTATATTATAATCATATCTTATTTTCTCAGTATTAAATTAGCACCTGATTTTGAAGAGACTTGATTCTCAACCATTTTTATCTGATCTAGCTAATTGCTTGGCAAGGTTCATATCACCTGCGGTGAAAGAAAACACATACTGCCTTTTTGTGATTCAAAGGCAGGAAAACACTACAATTTTTTAAAAAAAGTCTCAGTCTTAATATCATCTGAAATTTCATCTTATCACCTTTCAGATGAATTATGTTTTCTTTGCTTTGTCGTTATATGTAAAGATGGTCATTTTGCTTTTGGGAGGGGGTTATTATAAGAGGTTTGAAATTATTAAATGCATGAGGTCATATAAAAACACCATTGTCATTTATTATTTCTATCCATTACTTATGAGCATTCATTGCTTTTGTGCTAAAAGTAGCCCTGAAATGTATGTAAATTTGTTTTAAATGCTTGATTGTAGCTGGCCCTACAGAGGTGCTTAAGGAGAGGAGTGGCTTTAACTTCCCCACCCTCCCATTTTATAGCCTCTATGCCTAAAAACCAATCCCTGAGAGAAAGCATGATACAGTGGATAAAGTGCTAACATGGGATTCCATGAGAGTCCTTGCTCCACCACAGATTTCCTGTGGGGCCTTAGGCAAGACACTTAAGGTGAAATCATGGTCCTATTCAAGTCCGCTCCACATCTGGAGCACCCATGGAAAAAAATTAGTGGGTGCTTAGCACCCACTATCAGTGAGCTCCCCCCCAGCACCTCCCATCTGCCAGCAGCCCTTGGTGGAGGGGATCAGATGGGCACAGGGCCTGGGGCAGGGTGGGGGTTTGAGCAGCCCTGGGGCCTGAAGGAACCTGGTGCCTGTGCCAACACAGGTGTCTTGAGACTAACCACATTGAAGACTGTGAGGTGCTCTTGGTCACGAGGGCCATGTGAGTGCCTGAGAAAGATCAGTTGGGGTATGTAGGCACTAGTAATGAGTTCTAGCTAACAAATGATCCCACCCTTCCTTCCCTGAGCTAAAGCATTTACTGCAGCAAGTGGCAGGGTGGTGGGTCTGCTGTTCCTGAGAGCCCAAGGAAGTATTCTGGCTGTGTAAGAATTCTGAATCAGCCAGAATTCCTTCTGGGGCCACTCCCATGTGGGCTGTGGTTTAAAAGGCACATTCTGACCCTAAGAATTTAGGACTGGATTACCAGGTAGGCATGGTTGGATAACTGACATCTATTTTCCTCCCAAACTGAAAAACAATTTCATCTCTCTAGATTCTACTCTAGGTGCTCATCACTGCAGCATACATCTCATTGGTCTGTGGTGGTGGTGGTGGTGAAGAGAGAATATGAAACAAATTTAATAGAATAAAAAGATCCAAGAAGTCAAAAGATAAAATGAAGAGCTTTTTTAAAGGATAAAACTTTGATCCATGGCTTCTGGATAGTTAAGAATAATAGTGGTGCTATACATTGTTAATACAGCAGCACCATAGGCAGCTGATGAAACTATAGGCCTAAATTCTCCCATGCTCATGCATGAGTGGTACCCTACTCCATGTGTAGTTCTACTGTCAGTAACTAGTGCTTAATTTGAGTAAGTGGAATAGAATTTGGGACAAAGAATTCCCTATTCTCACTGCCATTGGGACAGAGAGGATATAACTCTCTCTCTTCTAATGACCACCCTATCCAAACAACAACTGATTTCTACTATATTTAGAAAATAAATTCTGAGTAAAGATCTTGGTTCATTCCTTGATAAAAGAGATCTCCATCAATCTTGGACCAAGTGCAACAAGGATTCTTTTGCATCCTGTTTCCTTTATTTACTGCATATGTCATACTTGGAAATCTTGGATAACAGCCTCACTCCCACTCCAGCCTCTTTACACCACATGAAAGGGACAATGTGGCATAAAAGAGCTCTAAAATCCCAGTGTTCATCAAGAGAGGTATTTCCCCAGTGCAGACACTGTAGACAGAAGACAGTCACAAGACTCTCTCACATGGACACCCTCCAGCATGGGGAGTAAGCTGTGGAGGTGAGACCGCAGCACACAGCACTGTAGAGATTCTGGGCACTGCTGTGGCCCATAGGGCAGCCTGAGAGTGTAAATTAGATAGGCCCCCAGGGGTGTCCATGTTATGCAAGGAACATCTCAAATCCCCGAAGTAGCCCAGAATTGGGAGGGTGAAACGGTGGCTTAAAGCCACCTTAGTCCTGCTTCCTCTTGGGCTGCAATGGTGGCATTAATGTATGGCCAAAATAACACATCAAATTCATGGCCTATGTTCTTGAACTTCTCAATATCTAGATGGGCTGTGTGGGTTATGTTTAGCATTTCTATAGTGCCACTAAGATTTTATGCTTGAAGGTGCGTGTTGTTTTTTTGTTTCTGTATATATAAAACTTTTTTTTGCTTGCCATCCATCTAGAATTATTCTCTCAGGCTTTTGTAAAATTGGGCCTCGTTATTCCTCTGAGCTTGTCAAATTTTGTTTTGCAATTGTGGCACAATTACTTCAAACCCCTCTCCCTGCAGCTTTTTGCTTGCACTATTATATGCACTCTTGAAACCATTTCTGCTATAAGAAACTCTTTGACATGCTTGTATATCACATTTAATGAGCATTCTGCTGTTGTTTGTAACAGTAATATGGCATCCAACAATTTCCGGGTTGCTTTCTGTCCATCAAACAGATGCATGAAACCGCTCAGAAGGTAACAACTGCCAGTACTCCTTTTTGAGTGTTGGCATTGTTCTATTGTGTTTTAATCAGTGCTTTAGAAACCTATGATGCTGGATGATCAACTTGCAGAAAGGACAGCCCCCAGTCCACATTAATTTCTATTGGCTGAGATTTGCTTTTGGTTAATCTCAGAATATTACAATACCAGTGCTTTGATAACATTATTTAAATTCCACAAAACCTTTCTCTTGCCCTTCATCCCTGTGCCATTCCACATTATTCTGAAGAAACATTCAGAGTGGAACTCCTAACTGTGACAATTTACTTCCACCACATCCAGAACCTTGAAAATCTGAGACATAATGGTTGATATATACCTATTGGGACAATCCTAAAGGAAAGTCCCTTAAATGTATTTCTACCACAGGGAGCTTTGAAGGGGCTAAGATTTGCACTGGAGCTTAGGGTTAGGGTTGAGAGCTGGTTTTAAAAAAAAAAAACAAAACAACCTGTGAAAATTTTCAAACGAAATAAAAACTGTTCCAGTTTTTGGGNGGGGGGGGGGGGGGGAGGGAGAGAGAAAAAGAAGGGGGACATATTAAAACAAGAATTGAAAAACCAAAAAATTCTGACCAAAAAGAAAATTTCCACAATAATTTTCATTTCAATCAATTTTCAATCTATTTTTCATTTAAAATAGGTTTCAATGAAAATACTTTGTCTAACTGTAGTTTTCACTTTCACTATTAGTCATAGCTGGCAAAACCCTTAGTTCATATTCAAAACTGAAAATACTCTTGCTCCTTCAAATTTAGATACAGCTTCCTCAACTATTCTCATAGACAGTACTCATTTTTTCACAGAGGGTCTAGGTGTGCAGGGTTTAGTGGGGAGGGGTTCCAGGTACCAGGCGATTGGGGCTTGATAGGTTGGGGGTCGAGGTGCAACTGGTTGGAGATGTGGGAGGGGGGGCTCAGAGGGGTCCAGGTGTAGAGGGTAGGACTTGTCAGGGTGAGGGTTCAATGGGCCTGATTAATGGGGAAGCCCCAGCTGCTGCTGAGGGGATGCCACAGGCTGGGTGCCCACTTCTCACCATGATTCCCCTGTGCCCTTTTCTTGTCTATCCCTCTCCCCTCATTCTCACATTCCCCTCCCCCTGCCCTATTCCACCCCTTTCTTTCCCCACTACCTCTTCCCCCCACCCCCTCTTTCCTCATTTTGCCCAGCCCCCTGTACCCAGCCCCACCGCTAGCACTCACTGTTGCACAGAAAATAGGAAGGTTCCCAGCACACAGAAGGGGAGCACGATTGTCAGTAGGACCCAGGAGGCAGCATTCAGCTGCAGACCAGCAAAGTCCAGACAGCCTCTGTCAGCTGGCAGCTCTGCACTTGCAGAAAAGGGGCGGGGGGAGAGCAGCATGTAATCCCATTTGCTCCCCATGCCTTGCCTCTCTTTGGAGGGGGGCAGTCCCCCCCAAAAACTGCACCCATGGTCACCCCCCACACGACTTCCCTGCCATTTTCGGCAGAGAAGCACAGGAGTTCTATGAGGGGGAAGGGTGTCTTCTGTGGGCACACAGTCAAGCAGAATCCCCCCAGGAGTTATAACTGCTAAGTATTATCACTAGACAGGCCTAGAGCTTACATGACATGCAACATGGGTCTAAAAAAATGGTACCCAGAAAGATCGGACTATCAGCAATTCTTTTTCATAATTCTGGTCAAAACAAGTTCGTGGGAGGAGACAGGAAACAAACAAACTAGAGAGTATAGAAAGTAAGCAGCAGCAAAAAAGCATCCTTTAGCAAAATTCCACAGCCCATTCTTCAGAAACAGCCAACACTGCGTTGATCTCCAGGGCAGGGGCAAATAGCCACTGTTCTATTGCCAAGATGTGTGCTTTTGTAGGGCCTAGAAAAATAGTGTTTTGTGTTCTGCTTCAGAGCCAGCAGACAACATAGGTTAATTATGAATAAACCCTCTTCCCAGAGCTCCTGGTTCCCTACATGATGCTGTTATCCAAACAAAAATGAAAAAAAGTTCACTGAGAGGAATGGAAAAACCCAACATCTGTCAAATGGAAATAATGCAATTAGTCTGCAAGGAAGCACTCTTTCTGGATTCTAAGAGGCTGTCACAAAGTAAAAAGGAGAAAAAATTAAACTGGAGAAGCACTGTCCTTTTAAAGGTGAACTATAAAAGTAACATTGAATTTTGTGCCGTGTTCCCACTTCAGAACAAACTTTTTTAGCTTAGCTTTTTAAAATTGTTTTTAATCTTCTGTGAATTTCCTCCAGTGCGCCCTGATTTCTTAGGCTTCCTAGAATGCATTATCCTCTGACATTACAAGAAGTCTCCTTTATCAAGAAACCAGTACTTGGCATTAATGGCATTGCTGATTAATTGTCCTATCCCTATGACAGGGCAGCTCTGGATTCTTGTGGATTGCTATGATTTCCTGAATATCAAATCAGTCCAGTTTCTGACCTATATATGTTGACAACATTAATAATAATATCAACTGAAAGCGACATTGACTTAATAGTAATTTCAAATTTTTAATGGATAATCTCTCCTACTTTTGATCCAGGTATAATAATAAGACCCATGTATCTGTGTCAAGGAGAGAATAAATATCCCATATCTTCTCTGAAATTCTACTCCTAAACTTTTATGAAGAAAGATGTCAAGTTTTGTGTGGACATGTAAGAAAAATTCATAAAATCATCCCTGAGGTGATCTGCAATTTTTTCCAGGGAATCAAAGCTTTTAACAAATTCTTCACTCTGCAACAAAAATATGTACCTTCAGGGGAAAGTGGACAATATAGCAGTTCTTAGGTTGCAGGCAGTACAATATGATGTGCACTCAGCCCTTTTTTTTACTTCGCATCAAGCCTAAGAAAACGTGTATTGCACTTAAGACGGACAATTACACTTGTTAGAACGGGCTTTTGAATGGAAAACGGTGCATTTTCTAAAAAGAAAAATGGATACTCATGTAGCCCATGAATTTCATATACTGACCCACATCAGCCCTTGATCACTGGTAAATTGCAAATGTTTCCAATTTCCTTACTTAACCCCTTCACCCTGAATTTCCCTTTGGGGTGGTGGTTGTGGTGGGGAATTAATAGCAGGTTCCCACAGAGGAGGTTTGGGGGTGAATGTGTAGTAGAACTGCTTGTGGGGAAAACACCCCAACCTCTACAACATTTTAAATATTGAGACTTTGAATAGTTAGGAAATTTTATAAGCTCCAGTGTGCAGAGGTAGTGGGGGTTGGTTCATAGTCAACAAGAGTGGAACCATAGCAGTATGGGTGGAGGTAGGAGAGGGCGGGGCAAGGCAAGTGGCCGGGCACATGAGTGAGTAAGACTAGTATGGGGTGGCTGACTGGCAAGTGATTAGCAGTGGCAGGTGCATCAGCTGGCCTGCATCAGTAACCAGGATGGAGATGTTTGCAAGCTAAGGGGGAATGAAGGTGCATGCTCGAGGGAAGAGGCTCTGAGCTGCCCCAGGACAGCAGATATTGTGCACAGAAAGGTCAGTGGCACAGTAATCAAACAAAACAGGCAGGGCTTCGGAAAGGAGCCCGGAGCTGGAGCGCAGAGCAGCTCCAGAGCAGTGGAGCTGCAGGTTTTTGCCTGGAGCTGGAGCGGAGCCGGAGCACAATGCCAAAGTCCTGCAAACAAGTACAAGATTTGATCTAGCAGCTGTTCCCAACGTGCTATCAGAAGTGGCAAATCAAAATTAAATGGTTAAATTAATGTATAAAATAATGTGGGAAGTGATGCAGCCTACTGAATCTTGTGGATTTGATCACTGGACATTCCCAATGATGTTTTACTTTAAGCAGATGAAGCCCACCAATGTATTTCTTCCTTTGCTGGAAGGAGAGGTCAGGCATTAACATAATTGATAGTTATCTCTTGAAAATTACAATCATTGCAGTTTTATTTAGGGTCTGAGAGGGGCCTGGCAAAATGGGACTAAATATAAAATGCACTATAATGTCATATAAATTACCTTCCTTTGAAAAAGCTCCAAAGAAAACAGAGCCTGTTTCACGGCTGTGTTACTCCAGCTTGATGTTGGTTTAACTACAGGGAGTTATATTGGCATAAAATGAGTAATACAGGCCCATTGGGGTTTTTAGGCTGATTCTAAAGTGCTGGTTTTTAGGTCTGTTTATTATACCTCCATGACCATGGCTATTTTGGACTAAATGCTACATTCAAGTCTTCACACAAATATCTCTGAAGAGCACAGTAAACAATATGTTTTCAGGCCTGCAGTTCATAACAGTATCTGCCATCCTGCAAAACCATCACATCTACATCTCCTGCCTGCTTGTGATGAAGAATACCCCAAAATGGATGTGGCAGGGCCAAAAGTGGGCGTTTTCAGCACAGGCTAGAAGTTATTTCTATGTCATCATCTGAAAGAGATGAGATATAGATGAAACAGCTAGGTATATAGGTATTATAGGCAGGATCCTCCAGTCGCTACAGCTGCTTTGCACCACTCAGGTAGTACAAAGAGATCACATTCTGTCCAGAGGAGGCCATCAGAGAATATTAGGCTGGCAAAACTGGCAGAGGTGACAGTCACCTCCTACTTCAGCCACATCCCCCTATCTCCACTGTAAGGGATATGGCAGGGAAGGAAGAGCTATGCTGGGGACAGGAAGGTGGTGTGGTGTGGTCAAGCTCTGCTATACCAGTCTTCCTTTGACATAATTTAGAGCACCAGAGGAGTTTCTCTAACTAACTTGCACTGCGTCTGAGTGGCACAGAATCAGAAAGCCACAACCAGCTGCCTGATACTCACTTGACCTGAATAGGGGTAAATACTATTGAGCTTACATAAGGGTTGGGGAATTAGGCTCTGAATGTTGCAATACCTTTTGGTCAGGTATATTGTATTGCTGCTCTGAATGTATATTTTAATTATAACAATCTAAAGATTAAAATAAGGCAGATGAAAAAGATTGCAGATTGACTTTGTTCGTTTGGGGTTTTTTTAAATACTTTGGTCCAGTCTCCAAGTAGCGTCTGTGGTTTCTAGGACCTTTCTGAAAGTGAGTGTTTTGCTTATGTGGGTTCCACACACCCTTTTAGAGATAGGCGATAAGCACTGATTAAGTCGTCAGTTCAGCAAAGCACTTAAAAACTTGAAACATGTGAGCAGTCCCATTGATTTCCATTGGGAGTACCTTACATGCTTAAAATAAAAGCACATGCTTAACAGGAATGAGATACCCACATGCTTAAAGTTATGACTGTGCTTAAATCCCTGATCCTGCACCACTACAGTAAATGGGAACTTTGCCTTCAGTGTGTAGGTTTGAATCCCAAGTGCTTTAATGAATCAGGGCCTAAAGGAGGGCACCACGTGAAGCTGAGTAACCAGAAAAAGTAAGGCAAGAGGACAGTCTGACTACGAAGACCATGGTTCCATGAGAAAGATGCATGGTTCTTTGGTAGAAAGGTACAGGACATATATAGACATGGATCTGAAGCCATTTTAGTAGCCCTGATAGTTGATCTCCTGCTTTCAATGCAGGGGCGGCTCTAGGGATTTTGCTGCCCCAAGCACGGCAGGCAGGCTGCCTCCAGAGGTTTGTCTGCGGAGAGTCCACTGGTCCCACGGCTACAGCAGACCTCTCACATGCTTGTGGGAGGTCTGCCGAAGCCACAGACCAGCAAACCCTCCGCAGGCAAGCCACCGAAGGCAGCCTGCCTGCCGCCCTCATGGCGCTGGCAGAGCATCCCCCACAGCTTGCTGCCCCAAGCACACGCTTGGCGTGCTGGGGCCTGGAGCTGCCCCTGTTTCAATGGATAGATAGCAGACATCTATTCTCATCCTTCTAGACCTCTCTGCAGCATTCAGTACTATTAACCATGAGAAACTGCTGTCTCACCTAAGAAAGGTGACAGAGGTCCAGGAGAATGCACTAGATGGTCCAAGTTCTTCTTGGTGGGATGCATTCAACGACTAATGACTGGAAACTGCACCTCTATTGCTAGACGTGTGCAGTCATAGATGAACTGGTCAGATGACACGAACTCAAGTGCCAGCAATATACAGAGGACACACAGCTCTACCTGTTCTTCAACACATGCAAACATGACACTGCCATTAAGATGGCCCAGTTCTTGCACAAGATCAGCTCATGGATGAAGAATACTGAATGAAGCTGGACCTGAGCAGCAGATGTTTTGCAGATGGGCAACCACAAGCATTTTGAAGAGTTTACAGCCATGGTGCAATCTCCTTTAGTTGAAGGTTCACACCCATAATTGGTCAATTCAGTTCATAATCTAGGAGTACTCTTGGGTTCTTTGCTGATGCCGAGCTCGTGCATAGTAGCATTTGCTAGTAATACTTTCGACCGTCTCTGATGTGTTAGATGACTGTATCCCATCTTGGCAGATGATGAATTGGCCTCAGTTATTTATACCTTCACCACCTCTCAATTAGATACTACAGTGCAATATACCTGGGCATGAAGCCACCAGCCTTTAGAAAACTCCAACTAGTTACAACACTGTGGCACATCTCTTCACCACCACAGGCTACCATGAGCACATCAGACCTCTCCTCCTCTCTTTACACTGGCTTCCCACAGAATACCCAGTCAAGTTCAAAATCTCAATCTTCATCTTCAAGGTGCTCAATAGTCTGTGCCCAAGATATTTAAAAGATTGCCAAAACTCCAGGATGAGGACTATGTCCAACAACTCTGCTCCTCTGGATCAATGGAAGCCTCTACAGTACGAGTGGAGTTCATCAGTGTAGGAGACAAAGCTTTCCCAGGGACCAGTCCATGGCTGTGGAATGAACTCCCACACGAACAAAGAACCATCACACTCCTCACCACCTCCGTTCCAAGGGGCAATGTGCTTTTCAACCTGACCTAACACATACTTAGTAGTGTATAGATAAAACCCTAAAAGCCCTACCAAAAACACAGTTCACTGCATGCCCAATTCCACACTTCCGCCTGGGGAGAGTATGAGAAAACAAACCACACATACCAGATGTTAGACACGTCACTTAATGCAGATACTACAATGAGTGCAGTATACAAGCCTATGTAGACTAGAATGGGCATATTGAAACAAAAATAGAGAAGAAACAACCAATTTTTTAAAAAAAATTGATGTGGGTTTTACTCTGGGGGCAAGTGAAGGTCAGTTCTTATTTTAACCAAAACAATTCACCCACTCCTACACAAAACCTATTTTATTTCCTCTATAGAGAACGGTATATTTAACTCAACCCACACTGTTGAAAGTAGCTCGAAGAGATTTTTAAACAAAGTCTACTGCTGTTTCTTATGGGTCACTGAGGCTACTATGCCATCAGCCTATTGAGAAAGAGAACAATGGTGTGCACTTTGCTGTATAAAGTGTACAAATTGGGTTTTGCAACACAGGACATTACAGAGAATAGCTTGTGCAAGTGTAAGCTGTTTAAGAAACAACACCACCAAAGAGTTTCTTTGCACATATATCGACAGTGATACCCCTAGCCTGAAATAAAGGACATAAAACCAGCACTTCCATTTAGGAGCATAAGATGTGCCAACCAGGAACCATTTATATGGATTTTGCTTAAACAACCCATCGGTTTGTAGAAACTTTCATATTGCGGCTGTCTCAATGGGTTTTATAAAAGGTCAAGATGCCAATATAAAATGTGACTTTGTATGATGGAGGTGTTGTTTGCAAACTTTATTTTATTCAACGTGTTCAGGTTTTTCCAAACATTTAGTCTTTGTGGATGGGGCAATCAACTTCCAAACAGATGTTTGGAGAGGAAACTATTCACGTAAGGCCCAATTCAGCAAACACTTTTAAGCATGTGCTGCAGTCTCATTGACTTCACTGGAACTTGAGCGTATGCTAGTGTTATGCACATGTTTAAATGTTTTCTTAAATAGGGATGATTTTCAAAATATCCAATATACCAATCTGATGAGTGGAGGTGTGAAAACTTGTTCAGAAAAACAGAGATCCAAAGCAAACATTAGGAGATTTAATGGTGGATAGTCATTAGTTAACAGAGCTCTTACAAAATGACCCACTAAAGATGTAATGATTTGCCAGCAGCAATCTTACTCCTCTTTTGGGTTCCCTGCTTGGTTATGCCTCAAGATAATTGTTGGCCAAAAATGCCAGAGAAAAACAAAAAGAAGTAAGGCTGAAGCAAAAATAAATATAAGAAATGAAGACCCCAGTTTCACCAACAGTACAGGGAAAGAGCCCATTCATTAAATGCGTGAAGCAAACTGAAGACACAGTAATCTACTATTATTTACCTCAAGGTCAAGAGTATCTCAGTGTTCAGAAACTTCTTTAAACAACTCGTTGAGCAAGAGTGCAAATGCACAGAGCTGATGAAAGTATAACTCACATTGTCACGCCACTTACAGGAATGTCAAACCTAAGAGACAAAAAAAGAAAATGGTGTACCTAAAAGAAGAGACCAGGGATGGGACCTTCTGGGTGAGACCTTCCAAAATAGCATCCAACTGGTTTATTCCCCTGACAGCTTAATAAGGCTTAAACCCAGATATCTTTCTTAATGTCTTATTATTTTAAATGAAAAAATGAGTTACAATGGATTTACTATAGTTTCAAATACTTAGAACAACAACCTACAGCCCAAATTCAGAAGTAATCTTTATGGTAGTGTGAATTAGACTCCCTTATAATTTTTTCAGTTACTGTAAGAAGAATTAGAATAGACTCTAAGAGGGAGAGATGTTAAATTTTCCTTAATACCAAAAGGCAGCATAAATCCAGGGATAAGGAACCAAATTGAAACCTGCTTCTTCTAAATCTGCCAGGGCATATCACTTCATTTTTCTTCTCCTGGAGACTACAAATTGCAAATGTTAGTCCCATTGCTTAATGCAGTACTGGAAGGTGCTCAGATAGAGTTTGTCTCTCTGGTGCCACAGTACGGTCTATGCGGATGTGAATTGTAGAGCGCTCTGTCCTGTGTAGACCCTACTGGCACAAACTAAAAGGTACCTAGTTTGCATTAACATAGTCTTGTTGAAAAAGTACGACATCAGTGCAAACTAGGTACCTTTTAGTGTGCCAGCAGGGTCTACATGGGGCAGTTAGAGCACATGTTAGAGTGCTTTACAATTCACACCCCCATAGACCAGTGTCATGGAGACAAGCCCAAAAGTGATAAGAGTACTATAAGATCCATATTGTATTGTATAGTATGGTATTTCTCTTCTTTACTTTCCACCATCAGTAAAGTGGGGATGATGATACTGACTCTCCTTTGTAAAGCCTTCTGAGAACTATGACTAAACAGCCCAATATAAGTGCTAACTATTATTAATTATCAGTAGGTCTGGCTGCTATGAAGTGTTTGAAAAGTCCTAAACACATTTCCCTAATTAAAAGTTAAATGAGGAAGTCAAGAAATGTTTGCATACTATTTACACAACAAAGCTTATCAAAAATGAATGAAAAATGTATCGATAAATAGAATTTTCTTATGTATCAGGACATATAGTTTATTCATATCAGGAATAATACGCTCTAGTCAAAAGGGAGACTATGTAATGCTTTTTACTGGGTCCAATATCAGACACTCATCATGGGGATGAGCATGGTATATTGATAGATGACAGTAAAAGCATGTGAGAGATGAGTGTAATTTAAATAAACTATAATTTGACAGAAGCATAATCTTATATTTTAAGATTTGTTTTTTCGTTTTGAAGAGTTAATTGCATTAGGCATCCATGTGGTGCCCTGCATCAAATTGCTGAAGGCCAGATGTTGTAACCAGGTGCACCGAAATAAGTGGTATCAGTGAAATAACTGTAGAACATGAGCACTTACTGTTAAATTGGTAGTACATCTTTGGGAGTAGGCTATCCACAGTAAGATCAGATTATTTATATTGTACAAATGTACAAGGCCGAAATAACTCATCAAAAAACTTGGGGGAAAAGTGAAAAAGATGGAGGTCAAAACTAGTCCTACAGGAATAAGACTTAACATCAGAAGAGAATGAAAGAAACTAGGTGAGGTACATTTTACGTGTCTTAGATTCAAACCAAAAGGGTAAAATAGTTTTGATGCATAAACCTTTGTTTTTCATACTAAAGTCAAAATCTGCATGCCCACGAGTGGTTTCATATGCTCAGGAAAGACAAAATGTAGGGTAGAAAATGTAATCCCTATAAATGGGGCTTATTATGGCAAAATACAAAGCATAGTCTCAATGTTCACGCTATGAACTGATCCAACGGAGAAACCTTTTCTAAATTCATAACTGTTGAATTGAAAGCAACACAGAGATTTTAAGACTATCATGCAGCATTTATCTCGAAGCTCTGAAGAAGAAGGAGAAAAAAGTCTTGCAAATAGGATGTGAATCTGCAATTGGATCCACATAGGCTCAAGTAAGCCACCCATAATGGGTAGATTGCAAGATCAGAGGATCTACCTCAGGAAACAGAAAGAAAAAATCACTTTTATTTTGGGTTTTAGTGCTCTTTAAATTGATGTAGCATTTAGATGCCATGTCAGTAAGCACTCCACAACAACTTAAGGCCTGGTATACACTTAAAAGTTTTGCCAGCATAGGAAAAAAGTAAAAAAAAAGTCCTTTTTCTGGTGTAGCTCATTTCACTTGGGAACTTGTCTAAGCTATACTAGCAAAATGTTTTGGGTGTTTTGCCTGTATAAACTGAACCTACACTAGCAGAGTTTTCCAATTTAGATATACAGATACAGCGAACCCAGCAAATATTTTAAGTACAGACAAGACCTTCCAGCTGGTCTGAGAAGGCAAAAGCAATTACCCTTTTTGAACGAGTCTTGTTGCAAGCAAAACGGTCTAGTGAATTTTGTTACTGGATGGCCTTTAAATTTGAACTCCCCACAGTTTACTTGCTTTCCTTCAGCAGAAAATTCAAAATGTTCTAGAAAAGAATGTTGTTGCCAGTTGAACACGTATCTATTCTGACTCTCCAGTTTGCAGCAGAGTGCTGCAGGAGCTGCCAGCCTTGGGGAACAGCAGAACCTTTGTAAGAGTTTTGAGAGTGCTTGTAAATCTTAATGGTACAACACTCCCCCATACCACTGAGTATAGTCCCAGTTCCATGGGAGACAATGATTTCTGCCCCACCCCGTCCCACCCAGCTTCACAAATGTTGCATATCTGAACTGGAAATGCCCTCCCTTTCTCCCTTCCCTCCCCTCCCCGACATTCAAACAGAGAAAGAAAGAGAGAGGAAAATCAAACACATGGGACAGCAAAACCTTCTGGTCTAAATCAATGAGGGCTAGAAAACTGCATACAACTACTCCTAAATCATTTATCACGGTGAAGGTCTTGGAATCCTGGCTTTATCAAAATTTATTTTACACTAGAACAGAGGGAATAAAGAGCTATGAAAAACAAAAAACCATTACCACTCTGACCAGATTTCTTTATCTTTAACTCAAACTATGCTTGGCTATTCACTGACTCCAGCATTTTATCAGTCTGGACAATCAAGTCTTCTCAACACAAACAAACCCCCGCTCCCAATGTAGGAGTTTGCCCATATGCCAATTTCAGCTTTTGCTAATAAAGGTTTATCATTCCATACATATTCTAACTTGGCTAAAAAACAAAAGATAGCTAATCCTGACTGGACAAGCACCTATAGATACCCACAACTCCCTGTGAATTTTGGCCTAAATTCCCACCAGTGGTTTTAAGTGCTTCAGTGTTTAAGTGCCCAACTTAAGATCACTTCTGAAAAAAATCGGAATGTTTGAGCCAAAAATCAGTGGCAACTTCTGAAAAAGTTTGGCTATAATAGCATTCAGTGGTGAGCCAGCGGGGGCTCAACAGGATTCTTCTACTGGGACTAGATTGAAGGAATGGAATGACAAGTTCTGCTATAATGGTGGGAAGAGCTATTGCCTAGGTATCTTACTGTTGATGGATTTGGAAGGACTGATTTGGTGTTGGATCAAGACGTGATTGGGTTAAGAACTGATCTGGGCTTCTCTTAAGTCTTGCTGTTCTGGAACTCACTGCCATTTCTGTTTCCTTTGACAGATTCACTGTAGAAGTATGAACAATATTCTGAATGGTTGAAAGTATCCTATGCAGGGACAGACTTAAGGGGCAGAGTGCGGTCAGCGATCGTGCAGCATGAGGTCCAATGGTCACATCTCCTTAGGCTTTTTTAAAAAAAGATAAAATTAAAAAAAACATCCCCAAACAAACATCACAGCCTAAACAAAAATAGCATCTCACCCAAACTGCGTCGGCTTGTGTATTCCCAGTTATTGGAACCTCAGACCACAATGACACTTATCCTTGTCAAATTTGTTCTATGATGCTGTTGCTGTCCAGCTCCAACCTTGCTATCTCATCTCTCGCAACTGCAAGGAGTGCAAGGTCACTCAGCCATGTCTGTCATCATGTTGAATGCTTGTAGATTTTCCATGTCTTAAAGTGCTCGGTTGGTATGGTCAGGAAGAATTTCCATTTCCAGAAGATCATCATCAAGAGATCTGGACACTCTGAAATTCAAATAGATCTGGACCGTAAGTGACAAAATGTACACCACAGTATCCTTTTAAAACCATACATCTTGAAAGACAATCTCGTGAACTAAATCTAAAAACAAAAAGAGTATTTTTATGTGATTTTAAGAACATCCTCCTTTGACTCTTCTAAAGTTTTATTTTGAAGTTGCCAGGGATGGAGGAAACCAGAGAGTAGATAAGTCTTGAAATCTCTCACATCAAGATTTTAGTTCCCCAAATATATTGTCTAAGACCCTGAAATATTTTGTTTGATAGTTATTCTTGGCTTCTAATACAGAATCATGTATAAATTCATCATCCATGTGGCGTACACGCTTCTTACTGTAGCTTGGACAGTTTGCATTTTCAAAACCCACCTCTTCCAAGATTCTTTTACAGTTTCCTCATACTTCTCTTCAGATGTGAGTTTCCTGAGCTCATTCACTTTTCTCTCAAATGTGTGGAGGACTTGGAACCAGTCAATTTTCTTTTACTGAAGGTTTCGAGATCCTATGCCACCGTAACAGATTGAGGTAGAACATCCAAGCCATCAAAGACAGGCATTGATACTATGACCCTTTGCAAACTGTAGCGCTCCCTCATGTGACTGCACATGTTGTTTGTTCCTCTCCTGAAGAGACATTGACTTTAGCATATTGTTCCAGTCACTGTTAACCATTTTGTTTTCCAAGTTTCTATATCCCCAAACAACAAAAATGTAACAGCATGCATAATCTTAAAAGGTATGAGTATGCTAAGCCATTTGAAATTCAAATCTTCATGTGGTGCATTTTTAATTCTATCAAATGAAGATGGAAAATGGAAGTTTGGAGAGGGTAAAAGGAAACGGGCCTTTTGGCCCATCACTTTCAGTGGCTGGCAAGGACCAATCTGTAAAAGCATTCACAATTGCTCAAATGATAAAACTGAATCTTGAAAACAACTTTTCTCAGATGGGAATATCAAATTTCTTACAGCAGGAAGTCTGCTTTGGCCTGCTCCATTGTTGACCTGTTCATCTACAGGGCCCTTGGTATAGCTTCTTTCAAGTTCATCGATAGCATCTTTTGGATTTTTTTGTTGTTGTTGGTTGTAAGATCATCTGTCTATGGGATCTTTGGCTTCATAGCTCATCTTCAGTTGTGCTGGTTTCAAGCAAATTTCTCCAGAAATACATACTACGGGTGCAACTTCTGTGGACAGCACAAATTGTTTTCCTCACAAACCTTGACACAATGACAGATTCATGCTTGCTGAGTTGAGAGGCAGCTCTTGACTTTCTACTTCAGACTGCAGGAGTTGATCAGGAAGTTTGCCACACGATAATTTCTAGTCTTTGAAGGCAGTTTGTAATAAATCTCCCCCCCCTCTCCCCCCAAGCCAGACTTATTTGTATTGTTGTCATTTTCAGATATCTTCCAGTATGAGAATAACTACATTGGAAGTATAGGCCTAACTAAAGTATATTTGTGTGCTGCTTCATTTATCCTACATTTGTGGGAATAATCCCCCCAAAAAAGTTGAATATAGCAGAGACTAGAGTGTGGCTGGCTGGGGAGAGTGCTGTGAGGCTGGGGAGAGGCCACAGCAGGCAGACACACATCTCTGTGTCCCACAGCAAGAGCAGGCTATGGAAACAAGCTACAATTGCCGACAGAAGTGTCTTCAGCACTGGAGCATGCCCGGGGTGGCTCTAGCTTTTTTGTCGCCCCAAGCACAGCAGTCAGGCAGCCTTTGGCAGCTTGCCTGTGGGAGGTCCCCAGTCCCACGGATTCGGCAGCTTGCCTGCGGGAGGTCCCCAATCCTGCAGATTCAGTGTCGTGCCTGCGGGAGGTCCGCCGGTCCCGTGGCTTAGGCATACCCACTGCCGAATTGCTGCCAAATCCGTGGGACCGTCGGACCTCTCGCAGGCAAGCCGTCGAAGGCTGCCTGAGTGCCGCCCTCACAGGGACTGGCAGGGCTCCCCACGTGGCTTGCCGCACCAGGCGCGCGCTTGGAGCGCTGGTGCCTGGAGCCGCTGCTGCCAGTGACTGTGACCGCTGCAGGATGGGTTAGGAAACTTCTACTCCCACCAACCAGTGTTGGGCATGCTCAAATGCTGCAGGGTTTTGTAAAGGTGTGGCAGGAAAGGTGGGCATAGGTCCCCTGGAATGCCTATAAAAGTGGAGGCTGATGGCCAGGGGCTGTGTTAGACCCATACAACCCCTGCAATTGCATCAGACCTGAGGCAGCAAGGGGACCCCTTGCCATGGTGACTGACTCAGTTACTTGGGAGGGTGGGGCCCCAGAATCGAGTGGGGGAAGATGTCAGTGGAATTTCTGGTGCAGCTGCTCAGAGTCCCATGCATTTGAGGGCTCAGGGCTGCTCAACCATACAACATATGCTCAGTGGAGGTTGCTGCCATTATTTGTGGCCTAGTGGAACCTCTAGGAAGAAAAACCTGCTGGTTCCCATTACCCACATTTGAATTTGCCCAGGGACAGTGCCTCTAAAAGGTGGCTGTACTATGAATTCTGATTAGCAGAATCACCAATGGCAGACCGTTTTGGTCAGAGGCTCCTCTTCCCTTCCCATTGCCTGGGCAAATTCAGATGCTGACAGCAGGAACCAGGAAAAAAACATTTATTTTGTATTAATCAGATACCAATGGAATGATAATTATGAATGAAACATAATACTCTAAGAATTTCAAGCTCCCTACAGCTTAGTGTGTGGCCATATCTGGTGCCTCGCCCATCTAACTGGGTGTTTAAATTAACATTTTTTACTTTCAACAGTACTGGTGTGCTCAGATTCTGATTATGAGATTCTCACATTTTACCACCATCAGCTATTCTTCAATCTCAGGCCTAGGGGGCTTTATCTAGTGATAGAAACCTTCAAAAGTTCCAATGTGAGTATGATTTGCATAAGGCTCCTAAAGTTCAGATTCTTGTCTAAACTTCTCAAGTCTGCAAAGATAGAACAAGAAATCTCTTAGGAAGAGGCACTTTCCTGATTCTCGTCTTGGTCAAAAAACAGAAATGAAAAACACTGGAGCACCTCAAAAATCAGTCATTGATGTGCTGATTCATTCTATGAACAGTAGTGAGATTTTTTTTCTATGAGCTCTCTAAAAGGGAACTAAATCAACATTTATGACTGCAAGAGTATGTCATCTTCTGTCATGGCCTCCATTGCTGCTGGCTTCAGAAATAAGCATCTAGAGTGAAATTCTGGCTGCACTGAAGTAAATGGCAAAATTCCCATTTACCTGAAAAGATTCCAGGAATAAAATCCTGACCCAGTTCATCAAACTCAAATTAGCTTACTTGCTATAGCACTCTCTATTAATATATTTCAAGTCTTTATAAAGCGCACCTCTTCCATAAGAAGAGGATTCAGGATGCTAGGACTTCAAAGGGCTAAGGGGTTGTGCACAGAACTACCTCCTCTCCCCCTCCTCACCAACAGTAGTCAACATACTACCTCTGAATGCAACATGACAGTGTTATTTTGTTTTCCTTTCTAGTGCACTTTACTGAACCTGCTGATTTTGTTGTTCTTGACATGAAGGCGTCAATCATTGCAACCTTCTTTGGTAAGTAAGTATAGACTATACAAATACACTTATGAACACTATCTAGGACTGAGTCAATGACTTTGGAAAAGTATCCACGTCACATGAACAATGCACATCTGAATGATGCAGACATTTTGGGTTCAGTAGTGAATGCCAATGAAATGTTTGCTAAGAAAGGCACTCTCCTGGGGAAAGAAGAATCTGAGACCTGGATACAATTACAACATGATGAAAAACTTTCAAAGATGGCTTGAAAGACCTGGAAGGGATGCTGTAGTTCTCCAATCCAGGTCAATGGCTAGTGGCTTCCTGTGTTCATTTAGGTCTGCCACAGGTAGCTGGGCTCCCAGTAGAAGAGGTAGGGGGACTTTGTGCAGCTATATTCAATCCTGGTTACCCCAGTTTCTTTATTTCCTCACCCCAAAAAATTACATTAATCACATGCACTGATCATTAGACTGCACATGGGCTGCAATAATTACAATAGACTGCATAATTATGCAATGTCTAAATCTTAAAGGCCGAGGAAGAACAATGTGTATTTCATGCTGCGAAGATCTTTTATTTTTTCTCCTGTGTCCAAGGAGGATGCAGGACCTTTAACATGATCAAGATGATATTCAGGGGAAAGGGCTGCAAATATACCTTGCCATCATTTACCAGGATGTTGTGCAGGAGAGACCTGCTCCTTTAGAGAGCACGTAGAGGCTCCAAGATTTGCAGCGGACCTTACACGATCAATCTGGGTTTGGCTGAATGGATTAAACATGATTTTGTGTGTGTGTGTTTTAGTTACAAGTTTCTCTTTGAAAGAATCCAGCCATCATATTGCCTAGCTGCATTTTCTGTCACTAACTGTGATGCTGCCCTAAGTGGGAACTGTCAAGGATGGTTGGATACTCGGGGTTAGCTATATTTTCCCTTCATTTTAATCTGCACAGTTAAATCTGCCACAAGGCAAGAGAACAATGGCCTGATTATTTTCTCTGGACCAAATTCTACCCTAATAGTACTTGCAACCCAGCTGAGCTCACTGACATGGCACGAGGGGTCAGTCAGGGCAGAATCTGGCCCTCTTTTCTGTGGATTGTATTTAAAAAAAAATGAAAGGGCCTTCCTCCCCACTGACAATTCCACTTCTCTCAAGTAACAGAGTCCCCAAGCTTTGTTTCGCGTGCCTGCCATTTGGAGTAAGTCGCACTCATACTCAACTTACATACTGTGGCATGGGGTTAGGGCACTGCCCCCTCCTTTGAACAAGTTCCAAGAGCTATTAAGTCCATGCACTTGCTGGAAGAAATCTGTAGCAATTTAGGGGTTGGAAGGGAGGAATAAGATTGCTATGGCATACTCCAGTCAAGAGTAAATTTAAACATATTATTAAAGTGTCTCTCCACACAGCATGGGGAATTTTAATCTTCTCTAAAGTAAAAGAGGAATTAAATGGAATGGCTACACATTAGGTTATTGAAGAAGGAATGGGGAATGTTCTTACTGTCAGTGCGTAATATGGAGTTCTGGCAGCAGTGCCCCAGAAAAGTGGAACAGTTCCTCTACAATTGGGTGCAGATTCTCCATCCCTCATAAGCTGAATTCTGATGCAGTGGAGGGGGCGGGGAAGAACACTGCGGGGGCAGAGGGACACACTGCAGAGAGGTGGTTGCTGCTTCCTGATCTTCAGCCATCCAGCCCCATGTAAATTAAAGCTGGACATGCAGCCTCCTGAATCCATCCCCAAAATGAAAAGGATCTTAGCCATGATTCACAGTCTACACAGATTTATACCCAACTCATAAGAAATAGTACCTCATCTGCATCAACTCCTCAAAAGAGAAGAGGAGTACTTGTGACACCTCAGAGACTAACACATTTATTTGGGCATAAGCTTTTGTGGGCTAAAACCCACTCCATCAGATGCATGCAGTGGAAAATACAGTAGGAAGATATACATATACAAAGAACATGGAAAAAATGGGGGTTGCCATACCAACTATAACAAGACTAATCAATTAAGGTGGGCTATTATCAGCAGGAGGAAAAAAAAAAACTTTTGTAGTGATAATCAGGATGGCCCATTTCAAACAGTTGTCAAGTCTCCAGGGTGCCACAAGTACTCCTCATTCTTTTTGCTGATACACACTAACACGGCTGACACAGATTAACACGGCTATCACGCTGAAACCTGTCAAAAGGGAAGGTACCTGATACAGAAGCAAAACATAAGAATAAGCACCCACCAGAGAAGCAACTCCTTTCTGAAGCATCTATATGTACCTTAAATAAAAAAACTAAGTGCAGCTATCAAAGCCTATGGATTAGGGGACCCATTAGACCAAATTACTAAACTGTATATAGAGTTTAGAAATGCATGAAGAATCTCAGGTAGCCCTGTGTAATAACAGCAGATGTGTGGATTGCACAGAACTTGGTAATAAATATCTAGCTGTATCTCCCATCTACTGTGAAATAAAGACAGAAGCAAAACTTCAACAGACCTGTGCAAAATGGGGAATGAGGCTGCATGGAGAGGAAGGCTACATGGCATGCTACTCTTCATAATGTGCAGCTACATGCAATGAGCATCCTACAGTACATGAAAAAATCATCCAGTGGATCCATGTAGCATAATTCCCATCTAAAGGTTTGCGGTTTACAAAGCAATGCACGCTGTAAGTTGCTGCTGCTCAGAGCAGCAGTTATTGTCCCTGCTAGCATCACATGACTCTTCCCATCTACATGCACACAGTCACAGTGGGGTACTACTGACTATATGAGGCATGACGCACTACATTGCCATTGCTGGGGGAGGATGTGGATGAAAAGTTGCAACAAGTGGATTTCCAGCAATCCACTAAATATTTCTGCGGAGCCTTGGACTCAGTGCATTCAATAGATCATGCCCCTCCAGCCCAATCAGATCCACAGCACTGTCAGGTTTGCCCCAGGCAGGGGAGAAGAGTGTGAATCTGTGCGTTTAACACAGTCAAGGATCTTGAAAAGCATATTCAACTTGTGTGTATTTCTAGCCACAGAAGGCAAGGGACAAGGTCCTAGATCAGACTCTGAACAATTGCAAATACAGATGGGACATGGGAGATTAGGAGGGTGAGGGTGTTTGTGATCCAGGTTAATGCACAATATAGTACCTATAACAATAAGTCCAGAAAATTGAACATTTTTGTAGGACCATTAATTAGCAGACAGCCCTATAATGGTAAGTGAGATCTACTGGTCACCACCATATAGTTTCCACATTTTAAAAAAAGCACTGAAATAGTTAAATGGTAAACCTCAGCTTCTGGTGATACGTTAATTGTAGGAGAATAGGAAATCGCCAAACCAAATCAGGTCAGTGCTCCATCTAGTCCAGCAGCCTGTCTCCATCAGAGCCCAATACCACCTGCTTCGGCACTAGAGCTTTCATCTGTGTCATGTTAAGGAACAACCTTCCTATAGGGGAAGTTTCTTCCTAACAACCCCTCCCTAATCCCTCAGTTAATTTTTGGTTTGTGCAGCCATAAAGCATGAGGTTTTCTAGCCCCAACGTTATTTATTCTATTTTATATACTTGTGGGTGCTCTCATTACTCATGAAAATGTCTAATCCTTTCTTGAGCCTGTTAAACTCTAGAACTCAATTGCATCTTTTGGTAGTGAATTCCCCCCAGTTAATTATGTGTTATTTGAAAATGTAAGTGTTCCAACAGTCAGTCAACCTCTACTTCCCTGCAAACAAACAAACACACAGCACTGAAATATGTCTTTTCAAACAGAATTCTACTCGTTACTGGAAAAATGTTAATTTCATTTTTTTAAAACAGGATGATTCAGATTTATTATTAACTCCAGAACATCCAAGCACAGAGGCATGTGCTGAAAGATGCTGCAGTTTCCTGTTTACCTGACATAGTATTTTTTTTTGTCTTAGCTTTGTTTCTGACTTGTACATATGCAACTAAAGAAGCCACAAAGAAGAACAAAAAGGCTAAACTATGTAAGTAGTCTCAGCAGCATGCCTATTTGCTTCAAAACAGGAATGTCCACTGCAGAAAAAAAGCTATAACTTCACTCAGATTATTTTTTGTGAACTCCTTGGGGCTTCTGTTAGGAGCCATTAGGCACATTCAACACTACACAGCCTCTTTGCAGAAAACATACGCATCACATAATGAAATCTATACATCAAGTGAACTATACCTAATACAGCATATGACATATAGTACTACATAGAAATGCTGAGATACCATAGTGTAGAGCCTGGTAGAACAGCCTAGGTGAGAGACATAAATACATTGAAATACATACACTGGAAGGTGAAACCTGTGCATCTTAACCATTGGAAGGGGACATTATATGGGACTTCTAGCTACAATCTCAAAAGGACTTTTCTGTGCATTCAGTTTTGCTGCATTGGGTGAAATGCAAGCCTGCCACTAGGTTGTATAATCTAACTGGTGAAGATAAAACAGAGCTTAAGTTTATATTTATATCCCTTGTTTGCTGTGCATAGCAGTCAAACATTTTTAATGGGTTAGGGCAAGATCATAGCATTTTACCACAGCCTTGCCTTGGAAGGTGAAACAGAACCATATTACCACAAGGGGAAGACTGGCGGACATTCTGCCTCAAGGATGCATGCAACTCCCAGCTCTCACTTCTGCCCCTTTCCCCCATCCTATGACCACAATCTATCCCATAGTGATTAAAATCTTTTATATTACACTGGAGATTTCCTTTAGTGTCAGAAATGTCCATTCACTTTCTCACTCCATCTTTCGTTACAACCCTATCCGTGTAATGTATTTATTATGTTACAAGCAAACACACCTCTTGTGCCCTGAAGGAATTTGCCCATATGCTCAAAGAGGGCACTGTTGTGCATTACATGGTTACACAACTATTGGAATATTAAATCTAACTTTTCAGCTTTTTTGCATTCACAGATGTACCTGAGATAGACTGCGATATCAAAGCAGGGAAGATAATCAATCCAGAATTCATTGCAAAATGTCCACCAGGATGTCAAGACATAAAATACCGTGTTTATGGCACCGACATTTACGCTTCTTTTTCCACTGTGTGCAGTGCTGCTATTCACAGGTCAGCAGCTTTAAACTACTGAGACACTCCAGTACAGAATTATAATTCCAGTATAGGGGGGTCATTGGCTTTGGAGCTTATTAAACCCTGCCTGGTCTTTGCAGATTGAATTGCAGGCCATGATTCTTATATATATATATAAAAAAAAAAGCGTATAAGAGATAGACAGTATTTGATGTGATGGGTCCAATCTGAGAGTGCTAGGCACCCAGAACTTTTACTGAAATCACTTCTTGTTCCCAGTTCTGCCACTGGCCTGCGGGGTGACCTTGAGCAAGGCACTTCACCTCTCTGTGCCTGTTTCCCCATTTGTAAAGTAGGAACACTTTGTCCTAGAGAGATTTGAGATCTACGGATGAAAAGCGCTGTAAGAGCTAGGTGTTAGTTATTACTGAGCGTGCTCAGCACCTTGCATGAGGTGCTTAGTCTTTTCCAGATCACTCATTTATGGATAGGAAATGACTGTGTTTGCACTATTTTATACCATCAGAAGTGTCCATGGTCTCACATAAATAATAATCTCACTAATAATGTGTAGGCAACATAGGCTATCATCTCTCTTGGTAGGATTCTTTCTAGTAATCCCATTTAAGCTAGAAAAGACCCTGAAAACATTCACTGAAAGCATCTGCTCCAAACCAGGGGCAGATGTTGCCTCCCAGATCAATGGGTACACTATATGGAATTGCCAAGGGGGCTCCAGTCATCTGCAGCATGACCCCCTACCCCAGCACCACAACCCTAGTCCCAACACAGTGTGGAAGGGAGAGCTGAGGGGGTAGTGGGGCTGGAGAACAAGCCCATCCCACACTCAACCTGCAGTGGTAGCTCCTGTCCCATGGGCTGGGCCTAGCGCCACAAATTGTGACCCGGCACTTAGGTTCAGCCCAGCTGCTCATGACTCCCTCTCCTGTCCTCGGTTTTCCCTCCTCACCAGGCTGGAAGGAATATACATTTGACTGGTTCTGCACCCTAGGGTGCAATTGAACCCATGAACCCACACTAAAGCTACCCAGACTCCAAATATTGAGTGACTTTAACACATCCCAGAAAAACCAGAATTGGTGAAAAGGTACTTTACAAACTGCCTCGCCAAACTGCAGGCAATTCACTGGTGGAGCATAGCATAGGCTGAGAGAGACACACTGTGTGGATAAAAATCCTATGCAGCTCTTTATTGTACCAGCTAGCTTTTATGTATATGGACTACTGCCATCTGCTGGCTGAAGTAATGTGTGTTCAGGTGTTTGTTACTGAATTGTCAAGAAGTGACTAGCTTACAGAAAACAAATTCTTCCCTCAGAATACTTGTGTACAATTCCCATTGACTAAAATGGGAGTTGTCCATGAATACCTAAGGGCAAACTGTGTCAAAAATAATTTAAACCTAACACAACATAGTGATCAAGAATATAGTTTCTCCTGTAGCTTAAGTGGTAGACGCCTATATTTTTGGAGCAGAAGGTCTCAGTTTTCTCTAGGTGCCATCTGAGTTTGGATTTGTTGACTATTCTGATGTGTGTATGAAATCTGTGAGTTTCCTTTCCTTCTATTGCCAGCAACAATTTAAATTATTTGAAGAGAACAATTTAAATTATTCAAAGTTATTTTTCACCATTTTATGTTTCTCATTCCATTTAGCATAGACTGCTCTGTTTATAGTAGCAGTCACTTCTTGGTTTCAAACTAATGCTTCAGTGTCTGCAGAAACAGACTTCGTTCACACTAGGATTCAGATAATGTCATCACATGTGGTAAACACTTTGTAGCATTCAGCACACACAGAAGCTGCCATGTTTTCCATTGATTTCAGTGGTGTTTCTTTTGATTTACACCACCATGAGATCAGAATCAGGCACAATCAGATACAGATAATACCTGGTCGATTTCTTCTGAACAGGGAAAATACTAGGTTCTGCAAAATAAAGGGGGAAATTACCCTCCTATTTCTCAAAATTTATTTTAGATTCTTGGGCCCTGAATCTTGTCCTACATACATACCCCTAAATCACAGCTGTCAGAGTTAATGTACTTACAATGGTATAAAGACAGTGAGATCTGACTCAGTCTCTTGAACCTTAGAAGTTTTATGCCAAATCCTGCCCGATTTAAAAATCCAGCTGAAGTCAACATGGTTGCACAAAGTAACTCAGGAAAGAGTTCAGAACTTTTTTTCCTATACACATGGGTATTTCAAGAGCCAGGGGACCTGTTCTGAACCGGCACTGCTGGCCAGACAACGCCATCGGACAATTTACTTCAGCCATATACTGACACTTGAGTTAGGTTAAAATACAAGACCCCTAGGTCATCTGTAAGTGCACAAACACTTCTTAGCGGCAGACTTCTCCAAGCTGCGCTGAGGACTGTTGTAACCTCAACAATGTCATTTAAAATGAGAGGACACTTTCCTAACTCTTGTACAGTTGAACACTTTCTAAGTTTCTCTGCCTCATTTCTGATATCATTTAACACTTCCCAACCCCCTTTTGTAGTGGTGCAATTGACAACTCAGGAGGGAAAATCCTTGTTCAGAAAGTTGCTGGACAATCTGGTTACAGAGGGAGCTTCTCCAATGGAATCCGATCCTTGTCCCTACCACGCTGGAGGGAGTCCTTCATTGTTTCAGGTACTACCCTCCCTACTCCTGCCAAAAAAAAAAAAAAAAAAAAGCAGCAATCTACATAGCTAATTCAGTTATTATGTTATACTATCACACTTTAAAGTGACATGTACTCTATGCAAAGGAACTGGTCAGTTGAATTCATGACCAAAGCCCCATCACCCTGTTGTGTTGTTAAAAGCCTATCCAAATAAATGGTCACCTCAGAGTAGACTGTATACCTTCATAATTTGATACCTCTGCTTTTTTACGTGCTTTGATGTGCAGTGAAATAGATAACTATGCTGACATAAAGTATCATCTGGGGCATCTGAGTTAGCATGCATTTAAACAGATGGGCCAGTTCACATCTCAGAGCTATGGTCTGCCTAAATTTGCAGAGAGCCTGAAACATCTGTTTCAGTTAACCTCACTCCATGCTTTGAAGCTTTATTTCCTAACCATAAACAGCAAAAAACTTTTTGTTCCAGTTATTGGCCACAGCAAGCAGTGCCAGGGCTCCTTATTAAAAAAATACATATTCCAATTTTAAAAGATTACCAGTCCCATATCTCAAAGCATATTCACTGGAAGGATAGTTTAGTGGTTTGAGCATTGGCCTGCTAAACCCAGGATTGTGAGTTCAATCCTTGAGGGGGCATTTGGGGATTGGTCCTGCTTTGAGCAGGGGGTTGGACTAGATGATCTCTTGAGGTCCCTTCCAACCCTAATAATCTATGAATGCTCTACAAATAACTGCTCTGATGAGACATCATCCTGTCTTAAGTGACCATATAAATGTATTAATTACAGTTCTGCTCCACCTCTAGTAAGCAGCCAATTTGTGTCAGTCCATTAAATTCTTATTTAAGTCAGATTTTGTTGTCCTGAATTCCTCCCCAACCCCATACCAACACTCTACAACCAGTTACACTAACTTGTGGCTTGTCTTTGCACCCCTCTGGGCACATGCTATACTGTAAATTGTAGAATGCTCTGAAGTGTTGCTCTTTTACTGCCCCATGTAGATCCTGCTGACACGCTCTAATCTAATAGGTTCCTAGTGCAGGTTGATGTTGTCCTGTTTCAAACAGCACTACGTTAACATACACTAGGAATCAGTGAGAGCATGACACTACAGAGTGCTCTACTGTTTACAGAGTGACATGTACCCTAGAGGGGTTAAAGACAAGTCCTGAGAATCCCAGGCCAAATTCAGAGGTGATGTGCAAATTAAGTCCCCTTACACTCAACTGTACCAATGCATAGAGAAGTCTAAGTTAGTAAAGGAGGCGCTAACTTACATGGTTTTATGTTGCTTCTGTATTGAACCTCCTGTCACGCAAGTGGATGGTGGTGTGCACGTTTCCACTGCTTGGCTAAGAGAAGTAACCAGTACTACTAGTTAACTACTAGTTTTTCAGGCATACCTTGTGGAAAGATCAACATAGCACAAATGTATGAACAGCCATTCCCAAGAAATTCAAGTGAAGAAATATTTTTTTTTTTTGCGAACAGCAAATAAAATGTAGGAATATGATCAAACTGAGCTGTCATTTGGAACTCGAATGAATGTTTGTGGATGCTCTTTTTGCAGCTTTCTAACAGCCCAGCCCTGGCTCACATTTTAAGAGGATTTACTTTGGATAGTTAGGAATTTCCGGTCATGACCAAATTGCCTTTGGTACTTGCTGTATTCTAACAAACAGCAAATTCTAACTGAGCAGCAATTCAGGTACTACCCAGTGAACTTTGGAGTCTCTCACAAGAGCAGCTCCTCCTAATTTTCCAGACAGCAATACCTCCTGGTTACATAAACACCATGGGATAGAGGGTGCAGAAGAAAGTTACAAACCTACCTAACAGAGAAGGGAAGACTAGGTTCAAGCTAGACTGGGTACACATAGGAATGATAGCATTCAAATGCCTCGAATAAGGCTCCAGTCCTGCTTGTGCTTAATTGTATGTGCTCTGAGTGGCCAGAAGGGACTACATCACAGGCCACTAAAACTCCACTCAGTTGCCTCTGCATTGAATCCAATAACCTGGATTGGACTAAAGTATTACTGCAGTCCAGATAAACTAGAGCATGCCATGGGCAGAAAATAGGACGGACCGAGGTACACCAATGCCCAAGGCCCCTGCAATGGCAGGGAATTGATTGAGTGAGTCAGTGGGTCTAATCATAGTAGCTCATGCAGAAAGAGAGTCATATTTAAAGGGAAAGGAGTCCTTATTGGGCCTTCTGAAACATGTGGTTTTCTTTGTGAGGAATTTAAAGGCTAAACAATGGAAATCTGTAACTCTTCATCTAGTTCTGCTTTACTTGGCCTGTGGCTGGATGCAGACAAACCCCACTGGCAAAAAAAGTTGACATTTGTTTATGAATTATTACTTATTAGAAAAGAGATGCATATAGACTAGAAATACAAAAATGCCAGAAAAGCCAAGTGAGGTATCTGACTCCAAGTCAGCTTTGACATTTGAGCTGAGGAATTGTCTATACACCAGCCAAGTTAGTTGTCAGCAAATCAAAAGCGTACATGGTATTGTACGGTGAAAGTGTGCTGTCAGTTTGTTCCCAGATAGGAAACTTACCAGTTTAAATATCAAACTACTGAGGTGAATAAGCATCAATAGAAGAGACTGCAGAAGAGGAACTGTTAAGGGACCTGGCTGTGAAGTGGTGTGACAGAGGAGGAGGGGGGAACAAGCACAAAGTATGGTCACTGAGATTGAAGTGGTGAGCACACTAGGAGGGATGCAAATAGACTCGGATTCATTTTCAAGTTCCAGAATGTCTTGGCACTCATGTGAATGAGTCCATTCAGGTTTGTGGCTACTAGGTAAAGAAAAGAGAGTCCCAAATGTCTGAGTGTGCTAGTGACAAGTTAAGTGGTGAGAGAATGGGGAAAATTTCACCTATGCACCTATTTTTCAAACATCCATATGTTCAATAATACTCATGTTTTCAACCCATCTTTAACAGCAACCCCATCTTTTAATACATATTATGGTTATACAAACTCCAAACAGATTTTGTGTCAGCTTTCTTGTCACTGTAAGAATAGCATGATTGCCACACCAATAATCAGCTCTCCATTTAAAGCAGCTCCCACGGACGCATGGATGCCAAAGATGCCAGAGCTCACCAAGTGGCCAGTCATACCGAGCAATTTAGCATTAGCTGCACATTTGCAGACATTATTTAAATTACAAATCACATGTAGCACCAGATATTAAGACAAGACCTGACTTTCACACCAATTGTATGTCAGTGTAACTTCTTTCAACTTCAGTGAAGCGACTCCTGACTTCTAGCTGTTTGAGTGAGTGCTGAAACTGACCCTTGCACCTTGCCATGTTTAGAAAGGGAACTTCAGCAAATTCACTTCATCACCTGGTGATTTTATTGGTTACAACAGCTCAGGCTTTCAGAGGAAATGGAATAAAGAGGCTGGAGTTGTTAAGAAGAGATTGAACTGGGGAACAAAGGCAATGCTTCTCTGACTCAGCTACTGTCCTTATATGGAGAAGGTTAGATTCTGGCATAAACCCCAGCAGAGGCCCCTGGATGTAGCAAACTGACCAGGGGATGAGGCTCTGGAAGAACAAGAGTACCACACAACTCAAAAAATACAGGCGGCACCATCTGACATGATGCTGATTCAGTGCCTCTCCTCAGTAGCACCTGCTGGCAGAGCTTCTATGGAAGTTAATGCTTAAGCAGGAACATCCACAATGGTACATCCCCTCTGTGGCACAGTTGTGGGTGGGAGGGGAGAGGACTACTGTAGCTGGGGTAGGAAAATGCAATACCCATCCTTCTGTGCCAATGTTTCTGAATCTGGCCCAGAGTATAGAGTGTACTCTGGCTTCTCTAGTACTGTGAGCACAACAGCAACAAAACTACTACTTAAGAGGAGTCCTCACAGTCACATGTGTCAATAGAAATGCCATCTGATGTGGCACTAGAACGTAACAGAACTATGCCTCATTTTCAAGGGAAGGACTCTCATTTTAGATCCAGATATAATTACCATATGACCCAGCACACACACATAGGATTCTCACTGTTATTATTGTAAGTGACACATTAGAAATGATACATCATGAAACAGAGGTTTTAAAAAAAATGATGTAGTTAAAGAAAGGAATCCCATGTCATGTACAGCTTCTTGCATTAGTATTTCACTTGTTCCCCTTATTTAGATATTGGCAAGTTTAGTGGAATGATTTTTAGACATTATCATGGAATCAAGGAGAACTAAGGGAATTACGGGGTTTGGTTTTAGGGCCTGATTTTGCCCCATTACATTTGATACAAATTTTGCTCTGCAAGAACTTGGAATTCTTTGGATGTCAGCTTGTCATGTGGGTTATATTTTAGAACTCACTGAGCTCTTTAGAGGACTGTTTTCCATTACATTTAAAGGTTCCTAGTCCATATCATTCTGAATCTGATATATACTTTTCTTTTTCAGAAGGCAAACCAAAGAAAGGTGTGACATACCCATCAACTCTTGAATATTCTTCCTCAAAAAGCTCACCTGTTAAAACAGGCAAGTAGTTACAGTTGATGGTCCCTCATATTTTATGTATATGTTCTCTGTGTGTGTGATTGATATATATATATATATATATATTCTAGATGAGGAAATGGTATAAAGTTTTTATTGCTGAGTCAGAAATGCGTTATCACTTGGTATTAATTCCCAAATAGGTGTTAATACTTTATACAAAACCATCACATGCTTTTCTCTAATATATGTGGCAACAATGCCAGTTATTCCAGAACATTGTTATTTATTGCTATCTTTCCCCACAGACCTCTTTCCCCCAGTGGTTTTTCCTGCTTTAAGTCAGAGAATATGATTCTGTACCATATGCCTTAATGAGTTTTGGATTCTACCTGTGGTTAGGGGGTGTATATTTGCCTTTTTGTCTGATGCTGTTTACTCATCCCTCTTTGGGAGATCAACTGCATGGATAATAATACATAAAAACCATAATAAATGTCAACTCACAACATCCCCAGCCCTTTCAAAAAATGGCCAGCCTAGTGCAGTAATGGGCACCTTCCCTGTGGGCACCATTCTACACTCTATGTTCCTGGTATAAAATCTATTGAAATCAACTAACAGCCTCCCATCAACTTCAATGAGCTTTAGATCAGGTCTTATACCAGTTAATCTCTGGTAAATTGACTATTGTTAATGTCTTTGTCAGTGAGGTGCAGTAGATATCTGCTGCTTGTTACACCAGCGGAATGCACATAGGAGCCATTGGTGTTGTAACAGAGGTAGATCTACTGTTGATAAGTGTGTGAAAATAGTACTGAATGGCCCCAGTCCTAGTGAGACATCCTATTTGGCCATCACATGTGATTGACTGTGTGAGATGATGCCTTGGGTTTAGCCATAGCACTGTCTTATAAGCGCTATGTACTTTTCTCTTAGTCATTCACAGCCTGCCAGTGTGATTTCTGAACCTTGATGAGGTTATCCACTACTATTTAGCAGTGCTACCATGTGGCTATTTTGTGGCTTCTCAATGAGTTCACGTGTTTATTGACATGTACCTACATTCTGGATACATTCATGCTGAACAAATGTTTGTAGCTACTAATGTTACCCAATTGCACATTATTGCATGAAAGTAAAATATGGGGGTTGTTATCCTCAAAGTAATGGGTTGTTTGGTTTTGGGGTTTTTTTTGCACAATTACATATTTATATTTGAATATTCTAGTTGCTTGTATTGCAAATATATTGCTCAAATCCATGCACTTTTTTCTCAGCACATTTTCACAGTACAAAAATAGGACTTTGTTTCTATCTTTTCTTTTTATTGTATCGATGAAGTGTCCCAATTACAGAAATCTCAGATCACATGTACACAAATGAACACAAGTGACTTGTAGCCTAAATTTCAAGCTGTATTGAGGATCTGTCAGTTTACCCCTGGAAGATTTTCAGCAGTTACTTTGTACATACAAAGTGAGTTACATTTTCATCACTCAGTGACTGATTTGCACTAATAGTCAAATATTTACAGGTGCAAGTGTTCAGGTTTGTGCCTACCAAAAAAAAAAAAAAGCCCTCATAAGCACATATTTTATGGGGACAAATCACACCCACAGAAGTGAGAATATGCTTTTGAAAAGGTGTCTCCTTCCAGGAAAAGGAAAAGAAAACCAAAAGACTTACCCTAAATACATCCACTCGTTGAGCCCCCTACCACAGCTGGGAGCACCAAGGCAGGTGCCACCACAGTCATGGACTTTAAAGCTTCAATAGGCTGCAATCAGTCTAACTCAAAATATTATTTCTGCCATGCCATTGGTGCTCTAATCACATCTCATAACAGAAATTAATACAAGGAAGCCTCAGCCAGCCACTTCTCAATTATACACACAAAATGTCACTGGCCTCAGCCATCAGCAAACCACGGATGGCAAAAAATTTATTGGCCAGTGGTCTTCCATTAAACAGCATGAACTGAAAAAGATCCTGGCAAGTGATGCTGTGTGCTGTTGAGAGGAAATCTCCGAGATGACCAAAGGGTTTGATAACAATTCCTGTATCAAACTCAGTTTTTCATTCATCTTTTGGCATATTTTTCCCCAGCCCAATTCCACATGAATCAGAGAGCCCTGACCCCACCCTCCCCAAGGAGCCCTCTTCCCACCAGACATCCATGTTCCCAGCCAAACTGTGCCTATCAAAGGAGCACAGCTGTGCAATTGATTTCTCACATTAGGGTTTCTATAAAGGATACAGGATCCATCTTGTAACAGACAGTTACCTCTTCCTTATCTGAGAAGTGCTAGTTTTACTCCAATTTAAGACATTACAACCACTTTACATGACTAGAAAATTGAACCCATTATCTCCAGCAGTTAGAGAGACTCTTTACAGTAACTCACTGCTTGGCTGCCAAACTACTCAAAACACCCTCTTCACACATGGCTGTCTACCACTGTCCCAATGGCCCTAGAGACTCATGTCACCTGATATTTTCTCTTTGTGCTTTTTAATGCAAGTAGCAGCCCCCAACCCCAAAACCTGTGCAGAGCAATAAAAATCTCCCAAGTTATAACTGCTCACAGTTGGTACAAACAAACAACCACTGCTGGTTTAAAAGAGAATCCAAATTAATGGGGAAGTTATAACTCTAGAGTCAGCTCTAAAATAAGACAGCACTGCTGAAAAACAGAGAGGAAACTAAACACCAAATCCACCAGTATTCACTCTGACTGATTCACCAAAGCCCTTCAGCATGTGCTAAATTAAGTCAATCAGACCTGTGTACATGCTGAAGGGCTTTGCTGAATCAGAGTCTTGGGGTTAAGGGAATTTAAGATCTGGGCCCCTGAGTGATTTGACAATGTCAAGTGTGAATGATCTGTGACTGCATTTTAATTAATGACTGAAATATAATATACAAACTAGTACTAACCAACCACTCTACACACATTAAAGCCTTGGTCCTACAAATACTTTAAGTGGATGCAACTACTCATATGCTCAAAGGCAAGCACATTCAAAAGTGTTTGCAGGAGCAGGGTTTAAATGACTTTCAATAGCAATCAGGAGTCAGAAAAATCCTCTGCAGTTTGTGCTCTTTCTGAGGGCATCATGTTACTCGGAAGCAGAATCAACATAATGGTTTGTAAATTGTCTGAATTTTGCTGTATTATTAGCCAAACCTTACATTTTTTGGTTCAGTTCAAAAGTCCCAGTGAAGCCCCTAGGAGTTTTGTCAGAGTAAAGGACTGCAGCATTTGGTGGGAGAAGATTTGCAGCAAGGAAGTAATAGTGTACTCCAATTCCAAAGTATACCACAGTCTAGAGAAATGGCTCTCCACCAGGGGTACACAGAGGTCTTTCAGAGGTTACATCAACTCATCTAGATCAGTGTTTCGCAACCTGGGGGCTGTGAGCAGCGGGGAGGTGTCACAAGTGCAGGGCTGGAGTTAGGGGGTGGCAAGCAGGGCAAATGCCTGGAGCCCCACTCCACAGTGGGCCCCACAATGTGAAGTTACATGCCTCAGCCCTGGGCGGCAAGGCTCGGGCCTCAGATTCCTGAGAAGGATACAGTAGTCTAGAAAGGTTGAGAACCACTAGTCTAGAGATACTAATGTATTTGTCCCTAGAGAATCTGGTGATTTATGCTCAGTAAATGGGAGGACGAATTAAAATGGTTTTCTCCCAATGCTACATTTTTGAAAGGTGCTTGTCTAGAGGTGCTCACCTCTTGAGTGCTTCCTTGCTGTGGGTGCAGTAGCACAGTCCTTTGCTCATCCCGTTGCCTCCTTCAGGTTGCTAGCTGACTTTGTTGGGTCTTCAGTGGCTTGGACACAAAGTTTTTCAACCTCCATCCCCTACTGGGGGTTTATGCTACTTGACTTGTGACCAGTCAGGGAGCAAAGGCCCACCCACAACCAACAGGTCATCCCATAGGGTACTTTGGCCAGAGAGGAGTCCCCCTCTGATCCAAGCCAGGAACTGCTCTACTAAGGCCACGCTGTTCCTGCTCTCTGGACCAGCAGGGCCCTGATTGGCTGTTAATACTCCCTCGAGCCTTTGGAGGACCACCAGGTCTATAGTTTCCAAAATGGCCAGTCCAGAAAGTCCTCTCTAGACAAACTTGGAAGACCCACCTTCTTTGTTCTTTTCTTTTCAGCTTACTGCTTCTTGGGGCAGGGTGTAGTCAGGGCCAGCTCTAGGCACCAGCACTCCTAGCATGTGCTTGGGGTGGCACTTTCCAAGGGGTGACACTCTGGCTCCTTTTTTTTTTTTTTTTTTTTTGCTTGGGGTGCAAAAATTCAGGAGCCAGTCCTGAGTGAAGGTGAGCTGCAGTGGTGGGAGACATGGGGGGGGCAGAGAAACCACTCCCCTCCCCAGCTCACCTCTGCCTCCTCCCCTGAGCATGCCGCCACTCCTCTTCATGCCCGGGGGAGGAGGCAGGGCCGTGAATTTGGGGAAGGAGTTGGAATGGGACAGGGAAGGGGTGGAGTTGGGGCAAGGCCGGGGGGCCACAGGAAAATTTTTTGCTTGGGGCAGCAAAAAACTTGGAGCCGGCCCTGGGTGTAGTAGAACAGCTAGACCCCCCCTAGCAGGGAGCTTCATAGGCCAAACACACCCCTTCTCAGTGTTTTATTTTAGTTCATACAGAATCTAAAAAGTCAGCACAAGATATAAAGGCTACCAGGAATACAGACACCGCTAATGCATCAGAAAAATCACCTGAACAAGGTATGGGCTGTGGCTCACAGCAAATCCTTAGACATGAATTAGCCCTTCAGTCTAAAAAGTCTGCATTTGAATTTGTGATGTATACCAGTCTACCTCTCCCACAGCTTCTATTCTGGATTCTCATAGCAAGAGAATGAGCTTCTGCAAACGATCACCAAAGAGCATGCCAAGATAAAGAAGGAGAGGGGAGTGAGGATGCAAGGGCACCATCACAACCTAAACTTTGCATGTACCATGGTACTGCTACATTACAATGCAATATTAAGGTCCCCACTGTGGCTTTCAGCCACTCCCTTGCACTGGCCGGCATAGGCGGCAGGTTATATGGCCTCAAGGTGCTCGGGCTCCAGCAATTTTCAGGGCCGGGTGCCCTGCTCCAGCAATATTTGGAGCTGGGTCTCTCCCCTGGCCCTGCCTGGATTGGGCCCCAGCCCCTGTGGGCCTCCCCCGCTCCGTCGCGTCTCTGCCTGGAGCAGGCCCCAGTCCCCACCTGCCACCTCTCCCCCTGCATGTCCCACGCTCCACCGCGCTGCGTCCCTGCCCAACAAAAAAGCAGCGCGGGTCTCTCCCCTGCCTGCTTGTGCTCCTCGCAGAACTGCTGTCTGCTGCCCCAGGGTCCTACCGCCCGCCATTCACTAATGGCAAGGCAGGCTGCACTCACCCTGCGCTTCCGCCCTAGCCCTGAGCCTCTTCAACACCCCAAACCCTCATCCCCCCACACCCTAATCCTCTGCTCCAGCCCTGAGCCCTCATCCCCCTGCACCCTAATCCTCATTCCCAGCCAGAGCCCTCATCCCTCTCTACTCTAATCCTCAGCCCCAGCTCTGAGACCCCTCACATCATGAACTCCTCATCCACAGCCCCAACCCTCATCCCTCCACACCCTGATCCTCTGCCCCAGTCCTGAGCCCCGTCTTGCATCATGAATCCATCATCCTCAGACCCACAGCCCTCACCCCTGCACTCCGTCCTATCCCCAAATTCCCTCCCAGAGCATGCACCTCACCCCTTCCTATACCCCCACCCCCAGCCCAAAGCCTGCACCCAAACTCCGTCCCAAAGCCTGGACCCCTCACCCCCTCCTGCACACCACCCCCTGCCCCAGCCCAGAGCCTGGACCCAGCACCCAAACTCCATCTCAAAGCCTGCACCCCTCCTGCACCCTAATCCCCAGCCCAGGACCTGCACCCCAAACCTCCCCCTGAAACCCTGTCCAGAGCCTTAGGCAGGTGGGGGCAGAGTTTGGGGGTGGAGTTGGGGGGGTGGATCCTGGGCACCACCAAAATTTCTACAAACTTGCCACCCATGCTGGCAGGAGGTGGGTAGGAGCATCAGTGCCTGTACAATAACTCTCAGAAGTACTGTAGCTCAGGTAGGCATAATGCTTCCAGGAGCACAGGATACAAACTGTCAGCAGTGTCCACTGCTACCCTCTTGCAGGGTGCAATGTGTTCTCCTCCTGGCCTGCCCAGCAGGAAGCACAGAGCCATGTTTTCACCATCAACACAGTCCTTCCTAGCCCCTCCCCCTTTGGTTTTAGTATTGTTGCCATCTTCAGATTTCCCTGGTTCTTGCATGCTGTGGGCACAAAGATCAAGAATATGCCTTTTCCCTAGCACCCAGTACAAAGTTAGAGGGGAGGACTTGTTGTGCCTGCTACCTTTTCCCCTTTAGCACATCTGTGCATGACAAGGCACAATTCAGCTCTAAGGAAATTTTCTGTTAATTTTTCCAGTTCATCTGTTTTGTTTTTCTTAGCTCTCTTTGTTACCCCTTTAAAACCGTCTGAGGTTTGCATTTTTAACTGGCTAGCAGCAGGTAGTAATTAATCCAGCAGACAGTGTCGGGGATGATGCTTTCCAACAGGAGAACATTCCAACAATGAAACACTAGGCTGTGCTGATGTAGCCATCAATGGATTGAATAATGATACACAGCCCTGTTTCAATTCCCATCATTTCTTAGGCCTTTCTTGGGGCTGTGAGCTAAGTGGAGATGGACTGGGGGCAGTGTTGTGAAATGTTTGTTTCTACAGCAGTTTTTGTAGATAGACTGAGAGGGCAGAGTTGAGGGGCTTATTTTTAAAGCTGATAAATTGAAATATAAAAACAGATACAATAATTGTTTATAGTGATATTTAGGAAGCACATTTTGTCAGCTCGCAAATTTAGAAGCATCTCATTTTCCCCTCCATCATAATACTGAGTATCCACACTTTAAAATAACTGGTCTGAAATGAGTCAAATTTAGAACAATATAGGCCCCCCCAAAATATTGTGGTATCCCCACCTCATCTCAGCTAAACAGGTGGCCACTGTTCTGATCTTGACACAATTCCCTGAAGCATTTTTCCCTAGAAGTTGTCCATATGTCAGAAAACTTGCAGTACTATGGTAAGTACCATGTATTTCAGTTTTGCTAAGGGACACACTTAATGATTTTATAATACGTCAGGTAAAATGAGTTACATTTACATAGAGTTTCTAGTTGCCTTATCGTGTAGAAAAGATACACCAGTGCAATAGAAATTGACTGCAAATCAGCAGTATTGGGAACGTTGTGTTTTCAGATTCTCTTGTGAAAATGGAGAAACTGTAGGGGAGAATCAAGGGCATGAACACTCCAGATTAATTCCTTATAACTGCTTTCCACAGAATGGTATAATACTATGCCACATCAAGACACATGCTATATATTCACACAGCAGTGGAGGCATGAATGGGTTTGGTGCTCATAGACATTTTCAGGGATGTGGCCAGAATGAACTTGGGCTACTTTGTTGTTCATTTAAACAAGTTGACACCGTTTATGATGTTTCTACATATGTCATATCTAATTACATGATACATATATATGTTTAAACACACTTCTAGCCAATGCACACCGCAAAGACTATCAGACGTCTCCGGGACCGGTACCAACTACACAGGTTACCGCCACAACTCTGAAGCCCACCACGACTCCAGAACCCATCAGCACAACACCAAAGCCAACTACATCCCCTGCAACAACCAGCACTACAACTGCTATTACCGCTGCCAAACCTCGATCTGCAGTGCATAGGGTCAGGGATATAGGTCAGTAGAATGAAGGAAGGGATTTGTACTGTCTTGTTGACCTTCGATTTTCCTAATAAATAATAATAATTAATAATATTTCAAGAATAGGTCTAATTTGCCCTTGTTTAGTAGACCATCAAAATGTATTAAATAATACAGTGTAGGAATATTAATAAAGTATAAAAGAATCAGCAAAAAGGCGGGGTGGAATTAGTGTGTTAAGAGTGTTAATATAGATTTCTGAGAGGTTACAAAGCCCATCTGGAAGAAAATATGTTTCATAAAAATAAACCTCAAGTTACGTAAGTATAGACTGTAATAGGTAAAAGCAGCTACATTCATATTAGTTGTCTACAAGTCTATATATATATCTCAGGAGTAAGACGTGCTACTTATAGATACTGCTTCCAAATAGATAAAATATAGACTTACATCTGAATTGCATTGTTCCACCTGAGTTTGGACCCTCCTCTGCCCACAATAAAATCATGATAATTTTCACATGTATTATTCGACAAATACTCCTTTGAATGATTTGGCCAGCTGTACTGGTGGGCTGATAATTCAACATCCAGATATGAGCATCTTTTCATGATCACTTTCAAGTATATTACTCAAAATAGATTTTTTTGCAATTACTTCCCCCCCTCCCTCCTGTCTTACTTGGACCCTAAAAAAGACCCTCAGCAAAAGCTCTCTACTATGGACTTTTCCAACCTGATTTTCCCTGTTCCCCCTGCCCCCCTACACACACACTTTCATTCATTAACAAGCATGTACATTGTTTCTATTGTTTAACACCTTTTACAGTTAGAAATTGTTTTGTTTCTGCCTAGGTCCTAGCAGTGTCCATCCAGTTTACTCAGCTGTGGCAGCTGCAGCATCAAGTAAGTACAGTAGCTGTGAGGAGTGGATAAAGTGCATATTAAAGCAGCTGTGTTTCAGTATCATTAAGGCTCAGATTTGCAAAACTGGAGTGAAATCCTGGCCCCCAAGCCATTGGCAAAACTCCCATTGACTTCAGAACGGCCAGGATTTCACCCCAGTTTTTAAAATGGAGTTTAAGGAGATCCTGCACAAACCTGGGTCAGCATTTCCAAACATGGGGGCCTGAAATGAATCATCTAAATCTGTATGTAAACATGAAAACAAACACACAGCCTAATTTGCAGAGATGCTGAGCACCCACAATTCCAGTGGGAGATATTGGTGCTCAGCATCTCTGAAAATGAACCAGTGTTACCTAGGTGTCTAACTTCAGACACTTGTTGCAAGTTTCTGCCTTGGTAAGTTATGGGCACTCAGTCTTCCAACAGCTGAACTTTTCCAAGCCCCCTGAGCTGCTTGATGCATATTTTCATATTGGCCCTCTCATCTTACACTCTCTCCCCTCCCCCTGCCAAAAAACAAAACTTTAATATTGCTCTGACGTATGTAATTCAGACTGTGGGATAATTATTTAAACTCACTCGGTGAGAGCTGAAAGCTTTGAAACACTGACTTAAGTTAGGCCAGGGCTGTTTGGAAAACCTCGGACCAAGGCTCAGGGTCTGGCATAAATGTGATGTTTTTCCTGGCTTTGCATTAGTGTTATTGACAACAGCATCATGTTTGGTCAAAGTTCCTCCTTCATCTTGATCCAGAAACCTGCTTCCATTCTAGCCCACAAGCTGCAATACAAATATTTGAAGCAACTTGCAGTATTTAATTACTCAGCTGAGAAGAAAAAGAAACACATTTTCAAATGCTAGCAAGTTTCTCCAGACTGAGCACTGAAATCTGGCTTCTACTGAGTGAAAAGGAACACGTGCTGTGCTCAGCTGTTACATCTGCCACTCTTTCCAAGGGACTCAGTTCTGCTCAGATACAACTGTCACTGAAGCCAATGGGAATGGTGTCCATATATCTGAAAGCAAAGCTGGGATGTTTTGTCTTGTTAAATTAGCTCCTTTGAAATGAAGAGTAGCCATTCAGTATCCTACCAGATGGATGCAATGGTTATCTGCTAGCTAATTCAAGTACTGAGAACAAGATTCATTAAATTAAGTTGTGACTCCCACTGTATTACCTCATCACTGAGCTACACCTTGAAAACATTGGGGAGAAAAAAATAGGAAGGAGAGGAAAGATTTTGATTCTTTGAGGCATTTATTCTAATATGCAAGTGTTCGTCTCTAGGGCAGATTGTCATGTGAGAAGTTGTGCTGCAGTGAAAGACCTTTATGGAACTCTGGCTCAGTCTGGCTCTCCATTCTCTTCTACACCACGGCATCTCTTCTGGGCCAATTCAGTTCCACCTTCATTTCACCCCTTCATTCCCCCTTTGGAGACCTACAAAATGTAGTGGCCTTGTGCAGTGCCTCTGTGCTCTCTCCAGCTGGATTATGCTCCTTCTCTGCACAAAGATGGACAGAGGGCCTTAAATCCAGATACTCAAAAAGTATTTTGGTGTCTAATTCCCATTGATTTCACTTAAATACCTTTGCGGATCTGGGCTGTAGTCTCTGAGGGACAGATTTACAAATGCATTTAATTGTGCTAAAATGCAGATAGGTGCCTAGTGGGATTTTCAAAAGCACCAAACCAGATGTCAATAGGATTAGGTGTCTAACTCCTTTTAGGCACTTTTATAAATTGCTCTAGTTGCCTGAATTCATCTTTAGGCACCTAAATACCTTTATAAATCTGGTCCTTTGTGTGCTTCTCCCTTTTCTCATTCATGTTCATGCAGGGCAGGACCCAAGTTAGGCCATGTCTTCTTTACAAGGGAGTTAAGAGCCTGTTTGAGATCCAAAATCAGCAAGAGAATGTAAATTAAGGGTGAAATTCTAGCTCGATGGAAATCAATGGTAGTTTTGTCATGTACTTCAGTACGACCAGGATTTCATCCTAAGACTTTAAAATGTAATGTATTCGTGATTTTTATTTGTCTTTGATTAGTCTCCTGATTGCATTTTAGATCCAGGTTTCTTCTTAAATTTCTTGAATTAAGTTCCTAATGTGAATCTCTTCCCAAAAGAGAAAAAAGGCTATACATGCAGAAAGATTATAAGGGCCCAGGGTGTGGGGCGGTACCTCATCATGTGTCAGTGCTGAGGACCATGGGAGATAGCCTGCTGTCACGAACACAGCTGGGACCAAACACATTTAATATGATTTTTAGGACATTGCCAAGCACAGTGTTTACACCCCAAATCTGGCCTACTGCATCATTGACGTCATCTGGTGAGAATGTCTTCTGAATTCTAAATACTTCATTTAAAAAAAAATCAAGCTATTGCCAAAAAATTTTTTAGAAAGGCCCCATTTTTGTCTGATCATCACAGATTCCCTCTCAGATGCCTCAGCCTTACATGCATTCAGTATTCATGTTTATGATGCAGACTGGAGCTTTTGAGGATGCCCAGCTTCACACCACAATCTGTCTGGTCCAAAATTTAAAAACAGTGAGATCCTGTAGAAACTGAAGAAGGAATCAAACCCTCTCTTGTTTGTCCTGGCTAATGGGGACTCACATCTGACCATCATGGTACATTGGTAACTTGCTTTCAAAAGGCACCTCCAGAGTAAACTCACTTGAACACAGTGTAGTTCAAATGATTACCACTATGGTTGCATCTATAAGAAAAGATGCTTTGCCACTACCAACCACTGGTATTAGGAAAAGTTTACATGCTTAAACCAAAGGTGATTTATGGCTTAGAGTCTCTCAGAAGAAAATACTCCTTGCTGCCCCTAACAGTCCTTGTATTTGTGCTTCCTTCGTTATATTCTTCCTCTTTTGTTTTCACCTTGTTTTTCTTGTCAGAAAAACATGACTTAACAAATAAACCTCAGTATAAAAGCCCCAAATTTTATATCTAAACATTGATTGTCTCAGTAGGTTACATGGAATCTGGCAAAAAAAACAGTAGGGATGGGCCTGCTCCACTACAGGCCCAATCTTTTACATGATTTAGGCATGATAAATACGGTCGCCAGGTGCCTGGTTTTCGATCGGAAAGTCTGGTTGAAAAGGGGACCTGGCAGCGTCCGGTCAGATATACTGAGTGGACATCAAAAATCTGGTTACTGCGGGTGGGTGATGGGGGGAAGGCAATGGGTCATCAATCCACGCCAGTCTCTACTCAGTCGTCGCTGCCTCCTACATGCATCTTGTGGGCAGGCAGGCTCTGCAACAGGGACTGCAGCTCCGGAACAGAGAAAGCCCAGCAGGGGGAGGAGGAAGGGAGGTGGAGAGACTCCAGCTATGAGGATGGGGGAAAGCAGCAAACGATGCAGGGGAGAGACATGAGTGGGGGGTGGAGCCTGGAGGAGAAGGTGGAGCTAGGGGTGGGGTCTTGGGGAAAGAGGTAGAGGAGGGGTGGAGCCTCATGAGGAAGGGGTGGGGCAGGTGGGTCCGGTTGTCAGCAATTAGAAAGTTGTCAACCCTAATGAGAGGGCTGCCTAATGCATTAATGTCAGTACAAGATGCATGATACTTGGTAGGCCTGAATTAGGCACTACTGGAATGCACCTAATAAATAAATAAATTAAGCATAGAAATGTACATGCTGTAATAGGCCTTCTTGCTGTGTAGGTATTTTGGTACATAGGCCTCTAAGTCAGATGAGAATTTTCCGGTAAGGCTAATTTTTACTGATTCACATAGTCCAGACAGGTCTTGTATTTGAGTAGGTCTAAGCCTTCCTAGCAGCAGTGGAGCAAGATGAGAGGACTAAGCCCACTTGTCTAACAGTACCTACCTACACATTTGTGCTGTTGAAGAAGATCTCTCACCTGGCACTGGAGGAAAAAACCTGGAGTGTATTTTTGGACCTTGGCTCTTTCCCAAGATAACCCTAACCACTTGCTCCTCCAGGGACTGCCTGCCGTTCCTGCCGCCACTTCTTCACACCTTCTGTACACTGCTTTCAGTCTCTCTCTCACTCCAGCTCCCGTTGCTGTGTATGGTCTTGCACTCCAGGTCACAACTTTCTCTTCTGCTCAGCTGTGCTGGCTGGATTAGCCTATCCACCTCCACCTCTGTGCCCTTGGCCTAGCTATCTTCCTCTGCAGCCACCATGACCTCTGGTTCATGCTCACGATAAGACTGGGATCAGTTTCCAGCCATGGGCTCGTACTAGCTCCTTGGCACAAAATACATTTTCTTTATTCTAGGCCTAGGTTGCAGGGTATTAGCTATGTGTTCTGTCTGGTCGTATTTAATCAAAGCATCCCAGAGCTGGCCTGCAATTACACATGTAACATTAATTCCTGACTTCTCCCAAAGCTCCAGTAACTGGACTTTATTGCCCTCTCTGCAGTTTGCAGTCATAGCACTCAGCTGAACAGGTCTGCACCTTGTTAACTTTTGATCGCTTTCTTCTGCGGATTCACTCTGTTTGACCACCTGCCACCAGTTTGTCACAGACCTCGCCTTCTCATGCTACAGCCCCTGCTTGTTCAGTGCTCCATTTCAATAAACACTCACTTTTTAACACACTGCATTGGTGCAGGCTCCCTGGCTTGTCTTCAGGGACATCAGGCACAAGCAAAGGAAGCTGGTGCCTTAGGCGGCCAATATAAAGGGGCGGCACATTCGGGTCTTCGGCAGCACTTCGGCAACTTAGTTTTAGTCTTCAGTGGAAATTCGGTGGCAGGCCCTTCACGCCATCTCTTCCTCTCCAGCAGCACTTCGGCGGCAGCTCAATCAGTTAGACTCATAGACTCATAGGTCAGAAGGGACCAATATGATCATCTAGTCTGACCTCCTGCACAAAGCAGGCCACAGAACCCTACCCATCTACTTCTGTAACACAATCTATACTGCCTGTAACAACCCCTAACCTATGTCCGAGTGTATAACTTCAATGGGGTTGAAAGACCTCCAAGCTGCAGAGGATCACCAGCAAGCGACCGCCACTGCCCCACGCTGCCAGAGGAACCGGAACGACGGAAAAACTCTCCAGCCCGCCTCTGCCAATTTGCCCTGGGGAGGAAAATTTCCTTCCAGACCCCAAATATTTGCGATCAGCTAAACCCTGAGCATGTGGGCAAGACTAACCAGCCACTCAGGAAAGAAACTCTCTGCAGTAACTCAAAATCATCCCCATCGCAACATCCCATCACAGACCATTGAGCAAGACTTAATCCGCTGGAAATCAACAATAATGCCAATTTAAACACTTCCTGTCATACCATCGCGCTCCAGTAAATTATCCAGCTTGGTCTTAAAGCCAGGATATTGTCTTTGCGCCTCCACTACTCGGCCGCTTCGGAGGGCTGTTGTTGCAGACCACTTTCACATCCAATGGTAGCACCTTGAACTCGTCTAATTTCAGAGTCTTAAGACTTCCTAAGGCTCAGTTTTACCCATTATATCCTTATTTCTACATTGTACTAAGCCTTAGAAATATTCTTCCCCTGGCCCTAATGTTAATCCCCTATGATATTTGTATAGAAGCAGGCATAGTCCCCCCGCAGCCTTTTGGGCTAGGCTCTATAACACGCCAAGCCTCTTTGAGTCTTCCTTTCATAGGGGCACGTTTAGCCACTTCGCCTCGATCACTCGGCTGGTACCCGTCTGAACCGTTCCAGTTTGAATTCATCGCTTCTTTAAACATGGGACTACCAGCACACTGCACACAGATTCCACAGTGACGGCGGTCTCACCATGGCCCTTATACAATCGGTACTACGACCTCCTTATCTTTCTGGAAATACCCTCGCGCGATTCGCATCCAAACCGCATTTGCTTTTTTAACGCCATTAGTCCACGTTGCGGCTCTGTAGGCACTTCGAAACTCAGACCCAATTCCCAACGGGTCCTCTCTCCTCCTCTGTGTTTCCAACTGCATGTCGTCCCCAAATGTATCCATCTAAACATATTCGTCAGCTTTTAAATTCCGCTAAGTCGCGATGACCTTGCACTTTTCACTGAAAACGTTCACTCCGCTATACTATTACTTCCAGTTTACCCAGGTGCTGCCAGATCTTCCTGTGATTTATCTGTTCTCGTCTTGTGTTTAGCAATACCGCCCAGCTTTGTGCATCGCGCAGACTTTATTAGGCAATTCCGCTCTTCGTGTGCCGAAGGTCCAGTAACAAAAAAGGTTAAATAAGGTTGTCCCAAAAACTTGATCCTTGGAGGAACTCCAACTTAGTTTATGCCCTCTTCCAGCCTGACAGTTTCACCCTTCAAGTACACTGTTGAAGTCTCCCCTTTAACCAGTTCTTTTCCACCCTTACATTTCATATTCATCCCCATCTTTCCAATTTAACTTACACAATTCCCCATGTGGAACCGTGTCAAATGCCTACTGAATATCGAGGTTGATGATTATCTAGACTGCATTTCCTTGCTCTGAGATAACCTGTCACCTTCTCAAAGAAGGAGATCAAAGTTGTAGTTGGACGATCTACCTTTAGTAAACCCATGTGTACGTTTGTCCCAATTACCATTGACCATGTCCTTAACTACTTCCTCTCTATCAAAATTTTTTCAAGACCTACATTCTACAGATGTTCAAACTAACAGGCCTAATAGTTACTCAAATCAATTTTTTCCCTTTCTTGAAGATAGGAAACTACGTAGCAATGTCTCCAGTCGTACGGATATATCCCTTGAGTTAACCGATTATTAAAAATTCTCGTTAATGGGCTTGCCATTTCATGCACCATTCCTTTAATATTCCTTGGATGAGAATTGTCTGGCCCTGCCGATTTTGTCCCATCCAGCTGTTCAAGTTTGGCTTCCACCTCGAGATGTGTAATATCGCACCTCGCATATCCGCATTTCCCGTTTAATCATCCTTCCATCATCCCTAAGCCTCATTAGCCTTATTAAAGGACTGAGGCAAAGTACTTTTTAGAGTATGGGGCCATGCCTAGGGTTTGTTAACCTCATCCAGTCCTGAGTGTACTATGCGGTCGCCACTTCTCTTTCTTTTTTCTTCTTATCTTATGTTGCGCTATATGAACCTTTACATATTATGGTTTTAATTCCTTTGCAAGGTCTTCGGATCCTTTTCAGCCTCAGGTCCACATCCTGTATCTTAGCACCCGGCAGACAGCACACCCTTCTGTTCTCCCAATCAGGTCTAGTTACAGGCCTGTCTATTCTTCTCAGTAAGGAGTCTCCAATCACGTAGACCTGCCTTTTCCTGGTGTTAGTGTGATTCTCCGGTCTATCCCCTGCACCCACTGGCTGCAAGTCCTCTCGATTCCTATTCGCCAGTGCAATCATCCTGGGGTTTTTCTTTCTTTTTTTCCTTCACCACTTGGGGCGGCAAAACAGGTGGAGCCAGCGCTGCTTGTCTTATATTTAGAAGAAGAACAACCCTTGTAGGCACTGGAGCTGTAATTCAAAAACCCTCTTGTTTATCTGGGCTAGTGAAGGCCAACAGAACTAAGCACCATTCTGAGGCATTGGTAACATGTCTTCAGGGGCTAGTTTCTTCAAAACCTAGTGTAGTCAAAAGGATTATAAATACAGAGCCAGGCTGTGTTTGATCTTGGCATGATGGGATGTGAGGGGATGCCAGGTTAGTGGGTTAGATTCTTTTGATATTGATCTAATCTTTTTTCTCTTTGACAACTGGCTTTTTTACTGTGTTCCTAGTGGCCTTGTGAATAGTGTTCAATAGACATTATGGACTCTGTTGTGGCAGCACCACCCCTGGAGAGGTCTCAGGTTCATAGTTAATCCTTTTTGGACTCTGTGGCATATGCCGAAATCTCTTCAGGCCCTCCAATGGGGAAAGAGTCCCCTGCAAAAGTTCTGTACAGACTGTGCTGCATAAACAGATGTTTCCCTCCAGAACTTAAAAACCCAGCCAGATTTGTTAGGTGTGTCTGTGAGTTTTTCTAGGCTCTTTGAACCTAACTGACATATTCTGGAGTTTACAGGGTCTGCCAGTTTCACCTGTTATGTTTGTCAGTTTCTTAAACTGGGTTTACTTGGTTCCTGGAGCTCCTAAGTTCTATGCGGAGAGCTCCCAGGAATACCTGCAAAGGGAGCTATATGATGTAGTATGGAATTTACAAGCTCAGCAAGTTATGCCAGTGAAGATTCTAATTTGTTCCAAGAAGGGGTTACTTTCCCCAGCTTTTGCAACACCGAGATCTTTTGGAGCAAACAAAAGATCAGATTTTTCTGAGCTAATAACTGAAAGCTATTCCACCTAATCTTATCAGTATGATCCCAAAATACTACCTCATAGGGCCTCATCCAAAGTTCACTGAAGTCAAATGAAAAAATCCCATGGATTTCAGAGAGCTTTGGATCAGGCTCTTACTAAGGAAACTAATGAATAAAATAAATTTAAAGATTGTGCGTTTTTTATAATGTATCTTTGAGTCATGACTAAAAAATTGGTGTTTCTTTGGTGAACTCTTCAAAACTTTGTGTTAAAGTCCTGCTTTTCAAAACCACTTTATGCTATTAATCTTTAAAACATGTCCCTTGTGTAGAGATGAGGAAAGAGAAATTTCGGTTAGAAATAGGTTCTGCCCCATTAGTTATGTTTTGTCTTGTTATTTCTTTGGGCTTCCCCATCCGCCTATATCCATCTGTTGTCTCTTGACTTATCTTCAGACTGTAAACTCTCTTGGGCAGGAACCATCTCTGTTCTATGTTTATACAGCACCTAGCACAATGAAGTCCTGGTCTTTGGCTGGGGCTCCTAGGTAATGTTGCAATACAAATACTTAATAAGAACAATAAAGCTGGGGAAATGATAAAGTTTAAATCAGGGTTATAATGGAAACTAAGTCACAACCATAACTATCAAGTTGTTCCTGCAGCCCTACTGTCCTGTACAAGTAACATTTCTAAATGTAAAGTGACAAATGTTAATTAACCTTCTCAGTTAAAAACAAAACAAAAACCAAGAACTATATATTTTTTACTTTGCCCCCAAATGAGACAACTTAAATGTATGAACAATAAGCACAAGCACATTGCTGCAGTATAAAGAAACTCCATACACATCATTAACTCTGACAAGCACAAAATGAAACTCACTGAAAATCCCAGATAATGGCAGTCTTGAACTAAACATAATCTAATGACATTTTCCATTTTAATGCCTACTTAGGGCAGGTTCAGGCCGCACAAGGAAGAGGCCAGAATCAAGGTATGTCCTTAAACTAATACAGACTTAGTAGATTTTATAATTAAAATAATGAAAGTAATTCTATTTCAGTTCTGTGCACTGACCAATAAAATGTTTTCAAAGCATCCAGAAGTACTTCACCCTATGCAAGTAACAGAAATATTCCTCGAGCCAATACAGGTAAAGGCTTTAAGTAACTTTTCAAATGTCTCTTTGTAGCAAATTATACCATTCTCATCTACTGAGAGTTAAATACAATATTGTTTCATCTTCTAAGCTCTTTTCCAGCAGTCTGCAATGCTAACAAACATTGGACTGATTATTGCATGGGAATATACTTAATTAACAAGGGCTACTTGTTTGGATAAAGAACAAAGAAATGAAAATAATCTTATAATTGTTGTCTAAATATCTCAAACCATTCAACAAGGGCACATTTGCTATTGCTAAACCATCGGGGTTTGGGCTCTATAACCATGTCTCGGATACCTTTCAATCTGAAGTTCCAGGGCCTGATCCTGAGAGTCACTGAGTTCCCTCAGTGTCCAGCAGTCGAGTTAGCTAAGCACTTTGAAGGAGTCATTCTGAACCCTAGATTCAGGCCTGGTATAAGTGGGTACAACTTCACTGAGAAGCATCCACTTTCACTAGATCTTAATCTGACCCTTTGTCTCAGTCTTTAAAGGTACTTCTTTGTTCAGTTACTGTCTTCCTTTTCCATTTGTCTTCAAAAGAAATCAGTGAGTATTACTTTCAGGTCCATTGTACACCCTGTAATCACATTCTTCTGTACTAACCAGTTGAAGTTGAGTCTTGTGTCAAATCACACAGGTATTCAACGCCAAGAGCCTGTCGCAGCCTTCCAGAAACCTGCCGGGTCTCCAGTCCATCTCGGTAAGGTCTACTGTTAGAAATTGCCTAAAGTCCCCTCATTCCCTTTCGTTTCAAATGTTTGCCCTTCAAGATAGAATCATAAGTAACATTTCATGCAATTTTCAGGGTGATCCCATGAGACACATAGCAATTTGTCTACTGAACAGCTGTTACATCATGCCACCATATTTGTGAATGTGAAGCAAAGTACTAGCTCAGTAACTGATGTGCTCTAGTGTAAAGTTGTGTGAATTAATGTCTCCATGATGTTGACAATTTCTTTTGTGGGCATTCAAATTGTATGTCAAAGAGAGCAAATGTCTGATGCTCCTTTCCCCTGCTTCAATCTTCCTCCCCTCCTTTTCCTCTTCCTTAGCTTTTGCCCTGATATGGCCTCCCTCTGTCATACTTATTTGTTCTCTCCATCATATATATACTGTGTCTTTTGTTTATCTCCTCACTCCTTTTTGTTCTCATCAGTCATCTCTCATGCCTGCCAAAACTGGTGCGGGGAGGTGTGGAGAAAGTCTGGGCACCAGCCTGCACTACCTGCTCACATGAGCTTCTAGTGCAGATGAGCTACCTAGGGGGATGCCACTCACAGCTGTGCCCAGATTCTCTAATTCCACATGGGTGTGACACCATGTGCGGGGGGAGGTTGGCTCAAAACCAGCAGGATTCATGTCATGGTGACTGAAGGAGCTGCAGGTGTTCCAGTCTGGGAGAACCTGTCCCTAAGGAGGAAGAAGCATGATGCTGAGAGTTGTTTGTTGTGAAGAAGGTATTTTATTTCTGCTAATATTTTTGTTCAAACATCCTAATGTTTCTCCAAGGCAGTTACAAAACAGAAGTTCCATATCATGAATGACGATGTTGTTTTAATCACAAGGAAAACAACCAACCCCCCCACCCCCCCAAATCAGTCTTTGATTCTTGTTGTATTCCCAAGAAGTCCCCATCTTCATCTTTTTCAACACCAGTTTTGGCCTCTCAAAATTGTTGCTCCCAGCCAACTTCAGCACATGATTGAAGGGAAGCTACTGGCCCACTCCATGCTCTCTTGGAATGAATTTTTATTTTTCTGAAACACACAAGGTGAGCATACACTTCTTGTGGAACAACCAGGATCAGTTCTGCAGTCTTGGCCTGATGCTTGAGGAGTTTTTTTTGTCATTAGCCTACTCACATTTGTTTAAGCTAACCTCCATCCAGATAAATCCATTTTCCTGTCAAGCTTCTTCCTACACTTCTTCAGGAATTTCATCTCCCCCAGGCAATTGATAGTGACCAAACTCTTCTTGTAGTTCTTCACACTTTCAAGAACTTAAACTTGGGTTTTTTAAAAAAAGCCATACCCCATCATCAACACAAAACTGTTTATAAAGTACTCGAAACGCAAAAATCCTAATCTTGCTGCATTCCAAAAGTCAACAAATTGAGAGGTCACACCCACTTGATCTTTTATGGGTAGGCTGTGTTATATTAATGGAATACACACACAGAATTTAGATGAAAACATCAAATATTCTTCCTGGAAGGTTGCAATATAACACTACTTTTATTTTTAGACTACTGGACAACATACAGAAATTAAACACAGAAAGAGAGAAAGCAGGCTTCTCCCTAACTCAAAGAGGCACTACTCACTCCACCTTGTTCTAGGCTGGTTCTTTCCAGACTGATTATCATCATACACTTCCCTACAGAACAACTCAAGCCTGCAGTCAGGACAAGGAAATCCCCACTCCCACTCTTAAAGTAACAGCTTGCAATTTCAATAAAGTCCTCAATATACCACAGATTGTTCAGAGTATACTGGGCATTCATCATGTAATAAGTCCTGGCTCCTTTCAAGAATTTTAATTTCTGTCTCTCAGGGATGTGAATTTCATCTAGAGCTTTCCTTATCATCCAGGTTCTTATAATTCCAAGGAATAAGACATTATTGTCAACCTACTGTTCTCGCTGAGATTTAAGAATTGTGCCATTTGCAATCAGCCCACTCAATTTTTGTCATTTATCACTTGTATATGAAAAAAAAAAAAGACTGTTTGTAAAGGAAAAGGGAGGGACCACTCCTTGGTAGAAACTTGTTAAAGGATGTGAGCACTGAAACACTGCCTGAAGGAGCAGTAGACAGAGCTCAATCATAAGGGTTTGGAATGATCTGTGAGGCTCTTGAAACAATCTGTTTTGTCATCATCTGAGTGGAAGTAGCTCTTAAGTAGAAACTCTAACCATTCTCCCCCTTGTTTTTGTTCTTGCATTTCTGCCACATCTCAAGTGCAGGGTCAAAAATTTAGTGATTCCTTTGTTGTGATTCACAACAAAAATACAGACCATCAGTGGGATGATCTTTACCAGTTCTGAATCATTTGTGCTACTGAAAAGAACCCATCAGTGGTGAGACTGAACAATCCAGAAGAATCAAAGAGCCAGTGCTCCATTCAAAAATACATGAAGGTTGGGCCATGGGCTTCAGGACAAGCATCACCCTTAACAATGAGATGGTTGTGAAAAGAAATATTTTGTTTGTGAGATGGGTACATTCCCTTGTAACAACCAACTGTCCACTTTTACTTCAGCTCATCTTGCCTGGTCATAGTGAGTATGGAAGGGCAGGTTAGTTCCATGTAGGATGCAGCTCCAATATGTTTTAAATTTTAAAACATCTTTTTTCCCCTGGATGTGCATAGCTGATGTGTTTGTAGAACAAATTACATGTGAAGAATGCGCTCTTTCCCGTGATGGGATGGAAGAGTGGCCTTTCATAGAACCAGCTGTGCTCGAGTTTTGTTTTGTGTGAACCTTTCCCTTTGGAGGCCTATGAAGATTCCAGTGGCTGCTAAGGCGAAGTAGAAAGCTTTTTTCACTGGAAATTATTGCTCACCTCCGCAACAAAAGTTGATACATGTTTGGCACTCTATTAACTAATGATCAGTACATGACATGACTGCAGCCAGGTTCACAACCCCACTGCCTAAGCTCTTCTGCAATCCTTGCAGTCCCCCTGCAGTCTAACTCAGCCATTTCCCACCCACCCAAGCTCACCAAGACTTGCCCCAGCTACCAAGCCTACAGAACTGCCCATTGATTACGCCTAGGCCAATGATGAGCAGTGACTGTTCTTCTTCCCCTTCCTTCCATCTCCTGCTCCTGACTCACGACCCAATTTCCTTCTTGACCTCCTTCTTCCCACCCAAAATAAAGACACAACATCAAAAGAAAACTCCATTGCTTGTGTAGTATATCCCTGTCCCAATCCTTCATTGGTTCTTGAGTCTTTTAGATTCTAAACTCTGCAGAGCAGGACTGTGTCTCTGTGTTTGAACAATGCTCGGTACAATGAGGTCATGGGGGCTTGAAGACCTTTATTAGGGGTGGAAGGCTACCAAGGTTCCTTCCCAGCAGAATGTTCCCCCCCTTCACAAGGGCAAACAAGTGCCCTTCTCAAAGATGGCTGACTTAGGGACCTAGGAGTGATAGTGCTCAAATGCTTAAGATTCACAGGTTTATGCCACAGACAAAAACACATATATGGAGATGTACCTATTTCATTGAGTCCACTCCCTGCCTTCACTAGCAGGACCAAATACTGACTTTTTGACCCAGATCCCTACATGGCCCCCTCAAGACTTGAACTCACAACCCTGGGTTTAGTAGGCCAGTGCTTAAACCACTGAGTGATCCCTCCCCATCCCCAACTATGAGTGTCCATCAAAAATGGTGAGAAATTTGGTAGTTCAGGGGACAATGGTGGGGAGGAAGGATGGTCTCACAGTTCTTCATGGAGGGCCAGGTAGCAGCATTTTATGATGGACATAGGGATGGTGTCTGACATGCCCATGGGCTCACCTAGCCTGCTGCCATTTGCACTATCTCACCTAACTGTTAGTGCTTCCAAGTGGCCAAAACCCAGGACAAAATATTATTTTCTATTCAAGTGATACAGTGCCCTGAAAACAGAGGCAGTCTTGTATTTATTTACACAAACAGAGGTGGTGGTGTTCATCACATTCCTACCTGATGGGGTGTGAGCAGGAATCAGCTCATCTCTTTGGTGTTGGAAGAGTTGAGGTAGGACAGGAGTTGATATATATTATTGGAGGCAGCAGGGGGGCTTGTTTGGTGGAACGTTTTTGCTGATCTGGCCAAAAGAAAAATTGCTAAGGCCAGCCTTGTCCCAAGTGAATATGAAAAGAACAAAACTGATTTAAAGAGGTGCTTAATATAGAGAAAGACAATAAGAGGCTACTAAATAGGGCTTGAAATGTGTTCATAAAGGCTTCCAGGTTTACTGATCCAAAAAATCTCACTAGATTCTACTCATCATGTCAGGGTCGCTCAGAGGATTCAGGGGGCCTGAGGTCTTCGGCAGCAGGGGGCCCCCACTTCGGCGGCAATTCGGCGGTGGGGGGTCCTTCTGCTCCGGGACCCGCTGCTGAAGTGCCCCGAAGACCCACGGCGAGAAGCCCCCACCGCCGAATTGCCACCGAAGACCCGGCACTTTGGCAGCAGGTCCCAGAGCGGAAGGACCACCCGCCACCTAATTGCTGTCAAAGACCCGGACTGGAAGAAGCTCTGAGGGCCCGGCCCCGCAAGAGTTTTCCAGGGCTCCCAGAGCAAGTGAAAGACCCCGCTCCAGGGGCCCCGAAAAACTCTCATGGGGGCCCCTGCGGGGCCCAGGGCAAATTGCCTCTCTGCCCCCCCCCCCCCCCGGGCAGCCCTGCATCATTTTGCAGTCTACAAATTGACTTTTCTAAATTGTGCAAAGTGCTTTGTAATGTCCCATAATTCCATGATTTTAAGTAATAATTTCTCCTCTCTTTTTATGCTTGAAAGCTTTGGAAACTGACTTGTGGAAACCTGGATCAAGCCTTTTTGACACAGGTAAATATTTAACACAATAAAACAGAACAAATTCACCAGCAACTACACTGGGAATAATTAGCATGCCACACCCTTGGGGGGAACTAACACTTTTAAGAAGGCCCACGGCACTAACAATAATAACTTCCATTTACAGGAATTGTAACAATGACAAATGTGGCTTTCAGTTTATCTCTAGCTGAAACTGCCTCAATAGGCCCTGTATTTCCATCTGTCTCAAGCAAGCCTCTTTCCAGGAACAGAACTGATGAGGTCTGGAGAGAGTAGCAAACCCATGCTGCAAAAGGGACTTCTAGCTACTGAAAAAAAGGGGCCTAAATGAACACTGTATTTCTTGGAAAATGCAGGTGCATGATGATGAACTGCAGAGAGTCAGGCTGCCGACACCAAGAAAGGAGATTGATCAATTAGTCTGATATAAGAGGTTATAATGAAACAAACTGAACACATGGAAAACTCCTGAAAGTCCCAAGGGAATTATTATTTAACTTTTATATTGCACTGGTGCCTAGAGTTCAACCAGGCCAGTGCCCCATTGTGCTTGGTGCTGTATGAACATCTAGAAAATGACAGTCTCTGCTTCAAAAAGCTTATGATCTGAAATAGACAAGACACAATGGATGGATGAGACAAAAATAGAATTTGCAGAATTCGTAGCCTATTGGAAGTGACTGTCAAACTGTAACGCCTTCGTGGAGTTTATGGAAGTCTGTATTCCTTCAGACATTTAAAAGTTGGATCACACAAAACACTAGATTCATGGATTCCAAGGCCAGAAGAGATCATTGTGATCATCTAGTCTGACCTCCTGTTTAACACAGGCCATAGAACTTCCCCAAAACAATCCCTAGAGCATAACATTTAGTCTAGGGCTAGGCAACCTATGGCACGTGTGCCAGCAGGACCGGCTCCAGGCACCAGAGTAACAAGTATGTTCTTGAGGCAACTAACGGAAAGGGGCGACACATCCAGGTCTTTGGGGGTAATTTGGCAGCGGGTTTCTGAGTCCATCTCAGAGGGAATGACCTGCCGCCAAATTGCCGCCGAAGAAACAATGAAGTGGTGGCAGTGGAGCTGCCTCTGAACTGCCACCAATTGTGGCTTATTTCTTTTTTTCCGCTTAAGGTGGCAAAAATGCTGGAGCTGGCCCTGCGTGCCAAAGGCAGCACTTGAGCTAATTATCAGTGGCACTCACACTGCCCGGGTCCTGGCCACCAGTCGGGGGGGGGGGCTCTGCATTTTAATTTAATTTTAAATGAAGCTTCTTCAACATTTTAAAAAACTTAATTACTTTATGTACAACAACAGTTTAGTTATATATTATAGACTGTGGCAAATTGCCGGTACTGTTCTCTGGGGTAGGTTCAGGGCGCGCTTTCTCTTCTCTGGGGTAGGTTCAGGGCGATATTGCTTGCCTCTGAACCAGTTCTTAATCACTCCCCTAGTGTCCTTGGAGGAGGGGAGTGGAGAGGGAGGGACCTGGGCCCGCCCTCTACTCCAGGTCCCAACCCAGGGGCCCTGGGGTTGTGGTGAACCACTTGACTAGCGGTTTCTTCCCCTGGGTTACTTCCCTCTCATACCCGTCAGCTTGTGAAGGGCTTCTCGCCTCTCTTCTATACAAGCCTGGTGCCCCTTACCTAGGGTTTCTGTTGGGCTTCCCAATCCACCGCAGCACTCCTCCAAACCTTCTATTTCTCTCTGGACAAACTCTTCTCTTCTGCAATCTGCACTCTGCTCCAATCCAACCTTTCTCCTTCAACTACCACCCCCTGTCTGACTGAAGCAGGGGTTTATATCCCATGACTGGAGTCAGGTGCTCTAACTGGAGTCAGGTGCTCTAATTGGCCACAGCTGTTCTAGTTAATCTAAAGCAAACCTTCCTCCCTTGGCAGGGAATAAGGCCCCCTGCTAACACTCTTGTGCTGCCCTCTGGCCATGCTGTGTCACAAGACTTATAGAAAGAGACCTTCTAAAAATGTTAAAATGTATTACTGGCACATGAAACCTTAAATTAGGGTGAATAAATGAAGACTCAGCACACCATTTCTGAAAGGTTGCTGACCCCTGGTTTAGAAAAACATCCAATCTTGATTTTAAAATGGTCAGTGATGGAGAATCCACCATAATCCTTGAAAAGTTGTTCCAATGGCTGATTATTCTCTCTCTCAAAGCTTTACACCTTATTTCCAGTCTGAATTTGTCAAGCTTCATCTTTCAGTTAATTGATGGTGTTATATTAGATGATATAATAGGGAACAATCCCACCCTGGCATGGGGATGGACCATATAATCTAATAAATCTTTTCCATCTCTAACTTCTATGATTCATTGATCTCTCCTTTGTGAAACTGCCTTGTAAGTCCAATTTTCAAGAATTTTTACCTGAAAAGTCTGATTACTTGAGAGCTGAGATATAAATTAGACTTGCATTAGCTCCAATGAGTGGCAGAGCACGTGCACATTAGAATGAAAATTCAGAACCTGAGTCAGGAGAGGTGATTCTATATCCCTAACTATGTATCATTATGTAGATGAACAGATTTTCCTGACACAGAGAGGACAGAGTTGGAGAAAGGACATTTTACTGCATATTGTAGGCAAGTTCTGTGCATCTGTTTGGACTGAACTGCAGCACAGGGACTAGTGGTGAGGATTTCTATTTGGAGACAAAAATGAGAGGTTACTTTTAAACTTGATGAAAATATATTGGGGTGGTCTTATTTGTACTTTCTCTGTCACCCAAATATGTGTGTAGACTAGTGATAAAGTCTGATGAATTCAGAGTGTCACTTCAAAGGCATGGTTTCTAGTGTGCATGCATCAACTGCTGTCTTATGTAAATGAATGGAAGTATTAATGAGCATGGACAGCTGTGACAATCCAGTGAAGGAAAAGCTAATTAGCATGGAGACAGCTGCCCATACAGAGAGCTGAAATTCCCATGGCAATAACAAAATTAAATTGGGGCTGGCAGAATCCGGAGGCCCATAGAAATTGACCATGTCCCCAATTAGCGCAGAGAAATATTTGGTAGATGGCATTATTGTTACATGGAAAATAAATCAGTCAGCTGACCCACAACCTTCCATAAATGTTAAATTCACATGACTAGTTTGGATTGTAGGTAACTACAAAGCTATCTCAGCGAGACACATATGTGGAGCACAGAGCCTGCCTTAAGTGCAGATCAGGTGATGAGGCACTTTACTATGGATCTGACTTAGCTGCAAAGTTTGGGGGTGTAGATAGGATGGTAAATGTTCATAATTAATTACTCCACAGTGTTATACTCAATCTGTTGTGCAAGTATAGTGTATTGAGTGCCTTTCACATACGATACACAGTTAGTACACATTGCACACATGTGGCCATGACTGCAGAAAAAGCGTGGTATTATTGTGCTATATTATGTGATCATGTAATTGAAGACAGCAGTGGAATGCATACACACAGGTAGGCAAGGGGAACGTTAAGGAACCTTAATGTTGTTGTTTCATGACTTGTAAGTGCAATTTACAAATTGAGGCTCTGGTTCTGCCAACAAGTATGTACTTATGTTTTTGCAGGATTGGGCCTGATTCTGCACCTCTTTACACCTTGTGTTACTCATTTACACCTAGGTGAAGAAAATGCAAAGCTGGTCATAAGGGAGACTTTTTATTTTCACTGTGCATGGATTTCTGACCGCAAAAGGTGCATAGCAGTGGAGAATTAGGCCCTTCATGAGACCAATGCAAAGCAAGAGGTCAGTGTAGTGTTCATGCAGGCTCATAATGTTCCCAAAGGATAACCAGTTCTCAGGAAAGTCTTAAGTGGCACTTTTCCCCAGTGAGGACTACTTCCTTTTCCAAATTTCACCTTTCTACACCCACCTGCTGCACAAGAGCTGCTATGTAAAATACAATGAAAGAACCAGTTTTGCTCATGTTTTCAAAAAGTAATCTTCTTCCAGGAGGGACTCAAACTGAAAAATCCGAGCCCCAAAGTTGAACATTTAAAAAAATAATTAAACACCTGAAAACAGGGTGAGAATGGAAACACTCCTGCCCCTTCGGTGGAGTGGTAAGTTGCTGATCCCAAGGTAATGAATTCTCTCCTCTGCTGAATTTGCTGCTGCAATTTGCCTTCTCTGATCCAAATCCCCTTTTTGTTGTCACTTTATTGCTTTCTCCTTGGTCGCTCAGAATTTGAACTGAACACCACAATCCCTTCATTTTAGAAAGTCTCTTCTAGCTCAACTGTTTGTTGCTTTCTGGCCATTTGCGGAGTCCCAGGCTTTTGTGCCTGCCTTGGCAGCAGTGGCTCACAGCCCCCAGCTCCTTGTCCAGCCTTCCTCCTACAGAGCTGTCAAACAAAGATCCACATAGAAATGTCCCAACTGCTCTGATATTCAGCCACTCATCAGTCTAAGTCCAGACTTTGTTATCCCCTCTGTAATCTTTCAGTTCCTGCCTCTGGAAAGCTGCTGCTCTCTTCTCTCACCTGTTCTGTTTAAATAAGGTGACATGAATTCTCTTGTGTTTTTATTTTTTGTAGACCACCCCATAGGTGAATATGATACTCTTCACACTTCCTGTGTTACTTGGAAGGTTATTACTGTGGCTGTGTCTACACTACAGCAGTTACCGTGGTGCAGCTGCACCACTGTAGTGCTTTGAAGACACTGTAAGCCAACAGGCGAGAGCTCTTCCATCGGCTTAATAACGCCTGCCTCCATGAGAGGTGGTAGCTGTGTTGGCGGGAGAAGCTCTCCCGTGACCTAGCACTGTCCACACCGGTGTTTACCCCAGTCAGTGTAATTTACGTCGCTCAGGGGTGTGGATTATTCACACCCCTGAGTGACGTAAGTTACAGCAAAGTAATTTGTAGTGTAGACTTAGCCTATATTTGTTTTTCTTTAAAGCCAATTAGTCATTCCTGTGACTGCCCTGTTAAAGTCTGGTGTTTGCCTGCCTCCACTCACTCCTCTGCAGCTTGCCTTTGTGACAGGTAGGATGATGCCCTGTTACTGCCAAACAGCGGACTGACTTCTCTGGGTCTGGTTTTAAAGGAATGAAGTCTTTACGTCAATGATTCTGTTAGCTTCACTGCGGTCCCGTCTGCCACTTCCACTGGGATTCAGGGTCGGGGCTGCTCTGATAATGATAGATACCGCAGAGCCAGGCAGATCTGACCGACATTGCTCCAGGCTGGGACACTGCAGCAGTGAACTTCTGCCTCTTGATCCTACTGGTGAGCCAGCTCCCTAAGAGAATCTGACTGTAGACTGGGAACCAAGCCTTGTATGCTTATGGGACCAGGATCAAAAACAGACCCTACCACTGGTAGGGAGCATACTGATGGAAAACCAGAGGCACATGGCGTAGACTAGGCCTGAGGGCCAATTCCAAAGAAAGATGCAGACACACACAGACGTACCCAAAGGCACAGGGAACATGTCACTGCTTGAGGCTGAGGATCAGATATGCTACCAGTCAGCCACCACTAGTCCCTGCTTGAATGGCTGATTCCTTTTCCAGGGAATGGATGTATTGCTCCATACCTTTTCCTTACCTCAGCATCATTTGCCTGACACCTACTCCTCTCTTTCCTACAGGTGACTCAAGATCAGGCTGGTCAAGGGGGAAAGTAGTAATAAGCGATGCCACTAGGGGCTTTCAACTGATCCTTTATCTAGAGGAGGATCACGTTTCTTGCACCCTTTGGTATTTCCTGTAAATAGAGTTGCCAGCCCTCCAGGATTGTTCTGGAGGCTCTAGGAGTTAGAGTTTAATCTTTTATTAATAATTATGTCGTGATCAAAGTTCCGGGAATACGTCCAACCAAAATTGGCAGCCTTACCTGGAGGAAAGTGGGTACTTCTCTTTGGAAGCAGCTTCTTTGTTCCCATTAGACTTTTTGTCCCATAGTCCCCCTTAGACCAGTGAGTAGGTTTTGGCCCTCCTGCTGTAAGTATGGAGAGCCTTCCCATCCTCCCATATTAGATATTTTGGACTGATATCTATTAGTGATTGTTATGGCAGCGTCACCAGGTTGTGCTGTTAAATGTGGTCTTCCAACTAGTTTTTTTTGTTAGTGTGAGAGCAAATGTTCAGTCTTGGCAGACATGCTGTGTTGTTGTTGGTTATGCAATGTAACATTCTGGATACAGCAAGCTTGTGCCAGCAGCAGCAGAGTTTGCTCTTTGCCTTGGTCTCTGACTGGAGTCAATGCTTGAGGCTTATTTGTTCCCTAGAAATGTGGCATTAGTGTTGAGCCAAGATTACTGAAAGAAGGGCTTGCCTATTGCTGTTTGACTATCCCTGTGCCATCCCTGGTGTCAATAAAACAAGTTACACAGACTCTCTGTCACTGAGAGAGTGATCTTCAAGGCCCTGCTACCACTGGGCAGAGGGACAACAGTCTGTGAATGGGTTTGGTCAATTTTATTTTAAAATTCTTGTGCAAAGATGGTTATGGCTACAGAGCCCGCTGTGTGTCATGAGAGTAGTGAGCTAATGGTGAGGGGATACATATTTAGTACTAGAGGAGTAGCCGTGTTAGTCTGGATCTGTAAAAAGCAACAAAGCATCCTGTGGCACCTTATAGACTAACAGACGTATTGGAGCATGAGCTTTCGTGGGTGAATACCCACTTCGCCAGTACTGTTTACCAGGAAGAAACAAAAGGAGCAAGTGGAAGTGCGTTTGTTGTCAGCTGCAGCTTTATATGGGAAATCTCTCTTTTTAATAAAGAGGTTTATGAGCAGCACAGGTGGGAAAAACATTGTAAAACTTGCAGCATAACACAGGGCTCCGTTTTGTTCTTCTGTAACATTGCATTGGCCCTCTCAGTTCCTGCCTCTTTAAAAAGGGCACAAGTGCATGCAAGCTTGCAAAAATCAGCTCAGAAATGCAGCAGCCAGGGCTCCCTGCAAGAGGACCAGGCAACTACAGGGAATTCCTATACAGACTAGAATTGGCTCTAGTGGAGTATGTTGCTTTGACATCGGTTTCTTTTAGAACCTGACCTTTCTGAGACCTGCCAATATTTCTCCCTCTTTGGTGTGGTGGTACTCTTGCTGCAGCTGTGGTTAGTCAGAATGAGCTAAAGCAGGAAGCAGGCCACACTACGGGTTTTATGTTAATGACTATGTTCCTGTTATTAAGTTATCTTGGTCTACTGTGTGTTGAGTGTCTCCCTGAGGCAACAAAAGCATTTTCCTCTCCGTTTGCTGTCCTCTAGTTCATAGATTCTAAAGTCTGGCGTGGGAGGGCTGGTCAGAGACAATATTAACAGCTCACACGGGAGAGAAGCCCCAGCTGAAAGGGACAGTGCCAGTCACAGTACAGCACAAGAACAAAAAGCTGGGCACGGCCCTCCTTGTTTCACAAGGCAAAGGCCTGGCTCTTCTAGACCAAGACGACGTTGGTGAGGCCTTTCTGGTGCAAGGACAGGCTAGGGGTGGATGATATATGTTTCAGGAAGGATTTTTGTCTGAGAGGTGGCCCTGTCAGAAGGTGGGGAGGTAGAGCTGCAGCTATAGGAGAACCCCCTCCTCCCCCACCCAAAAAAAGTGTGTAAGGCAGCCTGTGTGCCTGTAGTGGGACCATTGCAACAAGGGTGCAAGTGAAGATCGCACCTGAGCGCTGTCCTAACCTGTGCTGGGAGTTTAGCCAGCTCCCAGGCTCCTGCCCTCTGTGCCTGTGTTGGTACTTTTGCTCTAACAGTGCAGAAAAGGCCTAGGGAGGAATCCAACTAACCAGGGCCGGTGCAACCATTTAGGCGACCTAGGCGGTCACCTAGGGCACTAGAATTTGGGGGGGCGGCATTTTCTTCGGCAGCAACCGCAGCGGCTGGATCTTCTGCCACCCTGGTCGCCGCCGGCATTTAGGTGGAGGGAGCTGGGGCAGGGGAGTGTGGGGAGGGCCGCCTGCAGCAAGTAAGGAGGGGGGGCGCCTCAAGGGTGGGGCTCGGGGACGGGGGAGGGCGCAAAGTGGAAGTTTCATCTAGGGCACGAAACATCCTTGCACCAGCCCTGCAACTAACTCAGTCACAACCTCTTGTACAGCTCTCAAAGAACATCCATTATAGCAGCAGGTGTGCCACCCTTCAAATCAAATGAATGCTGCATGTGCTCCTCTGTGTGTTTGTTCCGCTCCACTGTGCAGAGCCACACCCTGTATCCAGCCACATTTGGGGAGGCTAGCACAACAGCTGGCTCTGCCAGGGGGAAAAGGCTCTGCTTCCCACTATGCTAGGGCTGGCCCCTCCACAGGATCATAAGGAAAGAGGAAATGAGCTTTGTGCCTCCCTCCCCCCCCACCATCTTGCTCATATGTGGATCCAGCAGCAGTCTGGTAATTTAAGTTCATATACTGGAAGCTGCCTTCTTAACTGAGAGTTGGATTTAAAACTGAGACACATTTCTCCAGCTAAGACTAATAATAATTATTATTTCTATTAGCAATAATTATTTGTAACATGATAGCATGGAGAGATCCTAGGCTGGGGGTCAGGACCTCATTGTGCTAGGCACTGTGTGCAGAACAGAATGACAAGATGGTTCCTGCCCATGTTTATGTGGGTGCAAGTGCTTGGAGTGTATGAAGAGCTAGTATTTTGTGAAGATTAGTTATCAGAGTACAATGGGACCAGGAATTGATCTGTAGCTATGGAGTGCTGTTGGCTTCTCCTCTTCCTCTTGGGTCTATCTTCCCTGACAATCTGATCATTGGTATCTGCAGGGTTCACCTTAGATGCTCCAGGAAGTCAAAGCTCTGCCAGTTCCCTTCAGAGCTCAGAGGTAGCTTCCTCTGATATTCTTGGTTATCTGCGCTCTCTATGTACATTCACACTGACACTAGTTAATTTGTGGGTGGCTGGTAGCTTTACAGGAAAGAGGAACCCTGAAGCACTTCATAATTTCTAAACTTTTGTCTGTAATTAATTCACACTTTTAATGCTACCATCTTGCTGGTTTCCTTTTGAAGTCTGCAGTATTTTCTCCGTTTGCCTGCTGAAGAAGACTTTGGGGCGGGGGGGGGTGGGGGTGGGCTCTCCTACTACTTGTCTTGGTGATAGGCAAATATAATAACCGGTTCACTGTCTCATAAGGAAACAAAACAGAATTATCCTCCTACATAGGTAGGTTTTTCCCTTTATTTGCAGTATTGCCCCAGCTGATCTTCCCCTATCTTGTCCTATTCATGTGAGAAGAAATAGCTTCTTACACTTGGCAGAAGTGAGTTGCTTTAACTTAGAAAAAAATAGCCAGACATTAAAATCAGGAACTGAAGTCAGGTTAAACTCTTTCAATCATCCGTATGCTGCTCCTACAATACTGTGGCTCCAATACTACCTCTTCAGGCCATATCTACTTTAGTTTGTCTTATGAAGGGACAGACACACATTCAGGCTGCTCCTTTTCTGATTCCACATTTTGGCCCTGGGAATCTTTCCATTGATTTCAGTGGGGTTTGGATCAGAACTTACCTTGTTTTCTCTCTTCCCCCAGCAGAAGAATCTAACTCTCTTAGAAAAAACCTGAACACCTCCTTAATGACTTGCTTCACTTACCTGGATATAATGTGGTAGGATGCTCATTGTCTTTGCTCCTATCTCCATATAGGAAAACAGGACATGAGTGGCCTGACTCTCTGCTGCCTTGAAACCTTGCGTAGTCATTTACACCAGTGCAAAGGACGTGTAAGCTGCTAATAAGTCAGAATGGTGCTCCTACTTTATATACATTTTAACCAGGGGTAATGAAGGTGCAAGGCAGTAGAGAATCAACTCTCAATTTCTCACATTATTTTCCTTCTCTTCTAACATGCAGTCCAGATAGTAACCCACCCTTTGATTGCTGGGGTTTTCAGCAAAGGGAAGAAAGTGAAATATGCAGATTTGAATTAAACTTTGCAACAAATTTGAGAGCTATAGTAAAAACCACCTTCTGAGAGAGATTCCAGAAGTGTTTGTGTCATGACCAGATCCCCTGTTTAATTCATTTCACTGAGGTTGTTACTATCAGAAAAGCCAAATTTAATACCTCTAGCAAACACCACAAAATAGAACTGTGCTCAGAAAAGGAACGCAGAAAAATCTACACCACCAGATTTGGCTGCTGGATAGTAAACCTTTTAGATGAGTCACTGCTCTGAACTGTCTGGAGGTACCAGGATAGGATCCAAAACAATAACCCTTTCTCCAGTCTTTTTGCCATGTATATTTTGTCAGATTTTAGGAGCAGATTTAGCCTTAGAGTAAATGTGTAAAAAACACTGGAAATAGCCATGTGTTGCTGACTTTTTAGTCTTTTCCCCATTGGTTTTAGACATGGAATATGGCCAGCACCCTGATTTTAATAGTTCTTCTCTGGTTAGAAGATTTCAAGATGAGTAGATGGATATCTCCATTAAGCAAAAGAACTAAGGCCTAGTGTAAGGCCAATGCAAAGTACAATAACTTGATCCCAATCCTTTCCTTTTCTAATCAGTAACAGGAGTGGAGACAAGCAACAAGTCCCTGTGTTCCAGAGATGCATTGTTTTACATGTCACCTGACCAAAATAACAAAAGGTGGCACAAATCTCTTTCAGACCTGTCTCCTTATTCGTATATGGAACAAGAGGCACCTGTTCACTCATTACCTTCTTCCTATCAGTGAGATCAGACTCAGAACAGTTTCTTGCGCATTTAGTGACTAAAATTTTTTTTAATTTCTCCAGGCTTCAGTTCAAAGGAAGACTTTAATCTGAAACCTTTGGAGCCAGTTTCCCAGGGAAATCCAAGTACGTAAATCAGAATTAATGATATAATTAAGTCATAATAATCTCCTGCTGTTATGTGAATCATACTTTTGAGACTATAGTCAGGAAATGAACTACACATTAGCTATTGGGGGAAAAACATTTTTGGAACATAAATTCCTTTGCAATAGAATAACCTAGACATCCTTAAAAGTTTCTGTTTAGCCATTTGCCATATCTCTCATCTTCTCTAAATAATAATTGTTTCTACCTTAAAGAAAAAAATGCAACAGACTTTTAACTTACTCAGAGCAAAGGGTACATCTACATTGTCAGCTTCCCAGTGTGGGTAGACAGACACGTGCAAGCTCTGCTTGAGCTAACATGCTAAAATAGCCATGTCGCTGAGAGTAGCACAGGTAGCACCTTGGAGTGGCCACCTGAGTACAAACCCTCCTGGACCCCCATTGTACACACTTGGGCGGCTACCTCTGGCTACGCTGCAGTTTTTAGCTTGCTCACTCAAGAAGAGCTAGCCTGCATCTGTCTACCTGAGCTGGGAAGCATGAGTGAGATGTTTGCCATTTAAAGTATTATACAGAGGACCATGTGAATTCTACAATCCCAGGGGCATGCAACATGCCATCAGACACAGAATTTGGATCCTGCCAGGAGGAAGCTTACTAACTAATGCCCTGTATTTGCTCTGCCTGGGATAAGACCTAGGCAACTGGGCACTGATAACAGGAGCACTCCCTTCATCTAGGATAACTGACTGAGCAGGCCTGGCTCTTGGAATTGGGGCTCTACTGGCTTGGCAGCAGATCTAATGGAGGGAGGAGGGAATCACTCAGAAAAATGGGCTCAGCGGTCACAGCAGCAAAGGGAGAGAGACCTACTAGGTACGGCTGGGAGGTAGTAGAGAAAGAGCATCTAGAAACCCTCACCCCCTATTAGAAAGGGGTGGGAGGGCCCTCTTCTCACAACGGGCATGACTCCTTCTCACAACGGGCATGACTCAGAGCCCACTGAAGTGAATGAGAGATTTTCCCACTGACTTCCACAGGCTTTGGATCAGGCCTAAAAGTGAGGAGTGAGAGAAAAAGAAAGCAAATGTTGAGTAGGGAGAAGAGATTCTCCATTCCACCATTGACGGAAGCCCTTCTCTGAGCTACCAAATCCCCCAGCTCTCACCTCACAGTACTGACAGTTGTGGCAATTCAGCTGTGTACGGTCAGTACCAAATTCTGCAGCAAATGGAAATTTGTGCATCACTATGAACAGCATTTAAAAGGGATATTAAATATTTAACTGAATGGCCCCATAGTCCCTAATAGCTAATACTGAATTAATTTTAATACCATTTAATTAGGTATTAATTTTAATACCATTTAATACTGGTAGATATATTTTATCCTGTCACAGTAATTAGGGAGGGTCACTACAAAATTATTTAGGTTCAGTATGTTACCTGTGCTGTGAGGAATAAGTGGCTGAACAGAGATTAAAAGTATCACAGTTTAATTACAGACAATAGCAAAGTAAAATGAAATAGCAGGTATCAGAATTCTTATCCCATGAACTCTAATGCTGTCCGACAGTTCTAGCCCACTCCGGTTCCTTTCTCATGCTCAGCTCCATAGTAGAGAGAAACCAAATTCAAATCTAACCTTGGAAGTGTTTGAATCTATAGGGAGCAGATTTGGGCTCCCCATCTTGCAAGGATGTACATGTGCTTAATTTTCATGCTGTGAATAGTCTCATAGATGACAACGGGACTTCTCACAGTTTGCATGCAGAAGCAAATTAAGCATGTGCATAAGTCCTTGCGCAGTCAGGGCCCTGATAGGTGAGAGAGTACCATTTTACTCAGTCGCATTACAGGGGACAATTTCACATTAAAGGTATGTCTACAGTACCTGCCGGATCAGCAAATAGTGATCAATCTATCTGGCATCGATTTATCGTGTCTAGTGTAGACACGATAAAAATTGATCCCCGATCACTGTGCTGTCAACTCCGGAATGCCACCGCGGCTAGAGGCGGAAGTGGAGTTGATGGGGGAGCAGCAGCAGTCGACTCGCCGCTGTCCTCACTATACGTGTAGCTGAAGTTGTGTATCTTGGGTCGACACTATCCCTTCCCCAGTGTAGACCTAGCTTTAGGAGCAGGAATTTGGATAACATGGCCCTTTATTAAGGCAGCATTACTGGAAACTCCAGCTGTGCCCCATGGTTCCCTGTGAATGAACAGAGTTTCCCTATCATGCTTCCATAATTCAGCATTTTTGAAATTTAGAAAAGTTTTCCCTAAGGGGAAAACTGAAAGCAATTAGATGGAAAGTCTGTTCCTACCTGATTATGCAGCAATCAGTGCTTTGTAGCCTTTTGGTTATTTGATAATTAAAATACACCAGTCTTGGTCAGTCTGATTGGTAGGAAGTAACATCAAAGAGGAATGATGGGGCTTACATTGAGGCAAAAAAACCTTAATTAGCACTCTAGTTAAACCAAATTTTGGTTCCATTCAAATCAATGAGTGTTTTGCCATTGACTGGGATAGAAGCAAGATCAGGCTCTTAATGACCGAAGAGACCATTTGCAGATTATTATGGATCAAGCACTTCTGTGCAATTAGAGGGGAGAGTTTGTTTTGGGATAAGCTTGGCTTTTCTAGAGTGAGCCTGTACAGTAAGGTATGTTGGCTTGCGTATATTCATGTAAGAGTCTATAGTTCAGTTTTAAAAGCATCTACACTAAATCTGAAGACACCACATGAGATTATCAGTCTCGGAATTAATTACACACCACCCAAAGTAATTACTGAACAATTTTCATATAAAAACCTCTAGTGCAGTGGTTTTCAACCAGAGGTACGTGTACCCCTGCGGGTACATAGAGGTCTTCCAGGGGTACAGCACCTCATCTAGGTATTTGCCTAGTTTTACGATAGGCTACAGAAAAAGTATGAGCAAAGTCAGTACAAACTAAAATTTCATGCAATGACTTGTTTATACTGCTCCATATACTATACACTGATATGTAAGTACAATATTTATATTCCGATTGATTTATTTTATAATTATATGGCAAAAATGAGAAAGTAAGCGATTTTTCAGTATTAGCGAGCTGGGACACTTTTGTATTTTTATGTCTGATTTTGTAAGCAAGTAGTTTTTAAGTGAAGTGAAACTTGGGATACACAAGACAAATCAGACTCCTGAAATGGGTCCAGTCGTCTGGAAAGGTTGAGAGCCACTGCTCTAGTGCTATAGCAAGCAGCATTACGAGGATTTGATTTCAGTAGCCACTTGAAGAAAGGCCTCCCCCGCTCAAGTAGCTACACTGAGAAAATCACAATTTGTTCAGTGGTGTTACCTGTTCACAATGCAGCAGGCTGTGGAGGTGAGAGACTTCCAGTAATTCGGATTCAGTGGCCCCACCATAATGCAACAGGCACAGAAGCCCTGCAGTGGCTATTCCTACCCGTGGACTAGCAGCCAGGGACAGTAATGTACAGCATCCCACTTACTGGGGGGATATAGATTGCACCTTCTCAGCCACCCTGTACTTCACCTGCAAAGCCTAAATAGTCCAGGTGAAATCCTAGTTCTATTGAAATAAATAGGACTTTTGCCATTTTCTTCCATGGAACTGGAATTTCAGACTCAGGGATTTAACAGATTGACTGGATTTCCCTGTATCTGGTGAGGAGGATTAATGATCAAGGTTGTATATCATATCTGTTATAGTTATTGGATCCAATACAGTCATGACTGAGTGAAATTCTCTGGCCCATGTTACAGAAGAGGTCAGACTGGATGACAATGATCCTCTGAAAAGGAATAGGAATGAGAATTTTCTGCTGCGGTCACATAGTGGGATAGGTTATCAGCTATAACGTTCATGCCTTGATTTCCTGTCAGAGGAAAATCAAATCTAAGAAACAACAAAAATACCTGTCACAGATCTTTAGTGTCTCATTATTATTTCCTGTCTCAGACTGCAAAGTTGATTTGTCCTTCTTGATTGATGGGAGCTGGAGCATTGGTAAACGCCGTTTTCAGATCCAAAAACAATTCCTCAGTGATGTGGCTCATGCTCTTGATGTTGGCGTAGCTGGTCCTCTCATGGGCATTGTTCAGTATGGGTAAGTGTGTCTCCCAGTAACATCTGGCTCTCTCTCAGTCTGTCCAGGGTCACTACTGCACTGTTTCCAACTCATTTTGGAGTGATCACTTATTTTTTTACACCACATCTTTTCTAAATAAGAGAAACTAACTAAAATTCAGCTTTGGAAACTTGGGGAATAACGTAGTTGGGGTATTAGGAGACTGAACAAAAATGTCTATGGGAAAAATCTACTTGGTTATCTTCAAAGATTGAACATAGACAGAAGTAAACAAGATGCTAGAGGTCAGACTAGATGATCATAATGGTCCCCTCTAGCCTTAAATGTTTTTATTCTTTTCCTGCTAACTAATAACAAAGTGATAAAAATCACTGAAATAAATGAGGGGGTTTTCTTAAGCAGGAAGTAACCTTGTAAACTAATGAGACTAGTACAAAATAGACTTTGAAGTTCAATTTACATACCAATAGCAGCACAGTACTAAAAGGTGAAACAAAATTACACACCAAGCTTTTTTTTTAATACATGTTGTAAAGTTATCTAAAAATAGCTTTCAAATGAGAGAAGCCCTGTAATTCAAATAACTCCGTTATACCATTACCACAGGCAAGCTAGTAGCCTCTACTATAGTGGTTTTCAACCTTTTTTCCCATTTGCTGACCCCTAAAACTTTTGAATGGAGGTGCAGACCTATTTGGAAATCTTAGACCTAATCTGTGGACTGCCCTCCCCCCCGCCCGGGGTCTGTGGACCACAGATTGAAAACCACTGCTCTACTAAACGAGTTCAGAGATGTCCACTGCCAAAGAAACATTTAAGATTCCATTGGCATGTCTTCACTAATGCCTGTTACTTTATCATTTGTGTTTTACAGGTATACCAACATGTTTATACAGGAAATACTAGAGACGTCCTTTTAAGGCTCTCCTCTGTTACTATGTAGTAAACTGCCTTACGTGACGAGTCTTCCTCTTCCTTTCCCATGGAGCATTACTAAAGCAATTATAAATGGAACCATGCTACATGGGAAACAAAAACTGATACCTACTTTTTTTTTTTTTTTCTTATTTACATGTTAGCGATGACCCTTCTACAGAATTTAATCTCAAAACTCATGCAAACCCCAGGGATGTGAAAAATGCCATTGAGAAAATTCCACAGAAAGGAGGACGTTCTAATGTTGGTATGTGGAATGGGGGTAGCATATCTGCAGTTCCTTAACCTGAGGAAGACCATGGGATGTGGGATCCTAATTCTCATGGGCAAATAAGCTCATTGCAGCACCATGGAACCAGGCTTGGCAGATGATGACCTCATGCTCAAGAACATGTTGCGGGCATCCTCTGATGTGTATCTCACCATCAGACTAGCAAGGGTATTAGAACTTCTCTGCCCCCTCCATTGCACTGATCTGGGGAGAAAGGAGCTAGCAAAGACCTTTTAATGATAACTTATGTGCATTAGTCAGTGAGACTTTGAGCCCATCTTATGTAAAAGATTTTTTCTAATTAATTTTTTTAACGTCTAGTTTCCACTGCTCCTGCCTTGGTTTGGTTTTCAGGAAAGTTGAGAGTTGTGGGGTGTCGCTCTTCTCCTTCAACCTCATCAGTAGCTCCCCTGGCACATCTGAGCCTGGTGCTCTCTTTGCTCATCAGCGCTAATAAAGAGGAGCAGAGAAAGGGTGAAGTTCGCACCTCTGTTAGAAGCAGGGTAGGGCATAAACCTGGACCGTTGCAGGTGGCTCCCCTTCCTGTTTGTGTAGCCATGTCAAGTTGCCTCCACTCTGTCTTTGCTAATGCACCCCTTTCCCTGTGCTCTAGGCCTGGAATTTGACCTCTAGGTCAGTGAATCTCAGAGTTCAGTGCTGCTGCGTCTAAAGAGACTGGTTACTGTTAATACGATACAACATCCTCCCATTCACTTCTCTTACAGGGAAGGCACTTTCATTTGTTAACAAAAACTTCTTTTTGGATTCCAATGGAAACCGAGGCGGAGCACCCAATGTGGCCATAGTGCTGGTGGATGGATGGCCCACCGATAAAGTAGAGGAGGCCTCCAGACTGGCAAGAGAATCTGGAATCAACATTTTCTTTGTCACCATTGAAGGAGCTGATGAAAATGAAAAACAGAATGTTATTGAACCCAATTTTGTGGACAAGGTACTGGGGAATGGGGTACATGAAACTAGATCTGGGTTCACAGTGTAAAGCCTGGAGCTAGGCCTGAACGTTACTAAGGTTTTCAGGGTGTTTGGATCTGGCGGTTTGATTTGAGCGCATCTTGGATGAGGTTGCTGTCTTCCTCCACTCCCTTTTTTTCCCTTTCTTATGGCTATGGTTTCTCTGTAAGAATTGCCATAAGATCTAACATTTGAATGTTGAATAGCAATGGGCAGCAATGCTCTAGTCATGGGTTCATAATTATGTTTGTCTGAGGCTGGCTATATTACATTCTGCCCACACTAGAAAAGAACTGCTGGAATGAGGAACCAGTAACATTTTTACTGGCTAATTAAGAGAGGAGAGGAACTTACTTACAGTGAGATCTATTCAGCTATGAAATAACCTCCTGGGGATGTGGTGAAAACCACAGCATTTGGGACTTGTAAAGTTAGACTGGACAAAGTGTTAGAAAACAGGCTGTGAGCCACAATTCTGTGCTGGGCGGCAAATGTGGACAGATAACCAAACACTATAGATCTTTTCCATTTCTAATCCCTATTTTTCTATATTCCATGAATGATCTGAGCTAGAAACAAATACCATTTTTAAGGCTTGGATTAAGCTCCTGTCTATATCCCTGCACTACAAAAATACCAGACCACACAAATAATAGACTTCAAAAAAAATACCTTCCCTTGAAACCACAGCATTCCTAATACCACCCTTCCCCACTAGAATTCTCATATGATTTTTATTATCTTGAACAACTACAGTAGAAACTAGTGTTGTATATATTAAAGCATGGCTTTTGCCTCTTTTAATGAAATAATTTCTTTAATATTACTGTCGTTAGAATTTGTATGTGTTATGACATTAAAAGCCACATTCTGTTTCCAGTTACAAAATGCAGGTGTAAATCTGGACTAATTCCACTGAAGCTAATGGAGTTACTCTGAGTTTTCACTAGTGTAACTGACTCGGAAGTTTTTATTTGTATCTACACCATGATTCTCCCATTCAACAAAGTTTGAGAGGCCCTTGAGCCCCATGCTAGTACTAAGGCCATAAACAACTCCCGTTTCCACATCCAAGAGAAGGGACAACAGTCCAAAGTCAGTAAAAACAGACAACTTAAAAATGTGATTTTGAGGTGTCGCTGAACACACAAAATTATTTTAAATGATATTAATAAATTAGGTGACACCCACAATTTTTGATCCACTGACCATCCACCACCTAGGCTAGAAACAGCTCAGTAGCTTAGTAAAAAGACTTCTAGCACCAATAAGTCTGTCTAAGTCCCACTCCTAGACTACTCATCAGAAAGCAATACTTTTGACCCCTCTACTACTTAAATTTCCAATGCTTCCATTATAAATCTGTAACTGGGGGAGGTTAAGACAAGGTGTGAACATCTTACCAGTTTCAAACTGCTTTGGACTGAACCATGGTGTGGCATGCAAGTTAGCAGCCAATTTTGGAGGTGTTTTATGTTTGCTATGCATGGTGTAAATCTGTCAGAGCATTCTGGAGTTATGGAAAGGGAAATCAGAATATTTTGAAAAAAGAAGTCTGGAAATTTTAAAGTTCTAACTAAAAATGGCTTTATTTTAAAATGTAGATTTCATCAACAGTTGTTAATGAGTCCTTGTGGCAGACTAAACACTTGGGTATTATGAAAATACATATTTCTAAATTTTAAATGTTATTGAGTATAGCAGCCAATGGATATGCATAACAGCCATTCTTGAACCCTTTTGTAGATGTTATGAAGACATTTTTTCTTAAGTGCGACCTTCGGCACCCTTGCCATATGAAGTAATAACTATAACTCAAAATTTTAGTGCCTAGGATGCTAGGCCTGGGGCTTGGAAGAACTCAGTTCATCTCCCTGTTCCCTCACAGACTTCCTGTGCAACCTTGTAAAAGTCACTATGACCTTGTCTACACTGGCAAGTTTCTGCACAGTAACTCCTGAGGTGTACACACTGCCAAGCCACTTGGTACGAGAAACTGCACAGTTGCAGCACTGTAAAAAAATCCACCCCAGGCATACAGCTTTCTGCACTGGGGGTGCAGCGCTGCAGTGCCAGTGTACACATCCTGGTCGATTACAGCGCTGCAACTGGCCTCTGGGAGGTGTCCCACAATGCCTGTTCTCGCCTCTCTAGTCATCACTTTGAACTCTACTGCCCTGCTCTCAGGTGACCAACCATCATCCCTACCCTGTAAATTCCTTTGGAATTTTGAAAGTCCCCTTCCTGTTTGCTCGGTGATACGCGCTGAGACCACTGCACATCATCTTTCCAGGTAGCATGCAAATCTTTCCAGGTTCCAGGCAAATCCCTCTTTTGGAGCAATTCTGAGCTGCTGGACCTCATTAGCATTTGGGGAGAGGAGGCTGTCCAGTCCCAGCTGCGCTCCAGCCATAGGAATTATGATACCTATGGACAGATTTCATGTGGCATGACAGAAAGGGGACATGACTGGGACACACTCCAGTGCAGGTGCTGCAGAATGCCTGCCACATGACGCGGGAGGTAAACCGCCGTTCTGGTGCTGGGCCCACAAGCTTCCAGTTCTACAAAGACTTGGACATGATACTTGGTTGTGACCCCACCTCCACTGCGAATACTTCGGTGGCTCGCGTGACAGTCAAAAGTGGACCAAGCCACGAGAAGGAAATCTTGGACAAGGATGTGGAGGGGGAGGCAAACCTAGAGGCAGAGGATGACTCAGAGGTCAGAGATGCATGCAGCCCTTTTCTGCCCCAGAGAAGGCAAGTTAATCACAGCTGTCAGATCTTGGTGAAGCATAAACAAGAGAGGATGACCCTGGTAAATGGCTCTGATTTTGGGAATCGCTGAAGTGAGTTGTTAGGGGGGCAGGGGACGGTTGCAGGCTTGTGTCTGTATGATGCATGTACCACCACGTGCCTAGGCTGAGCAGTGGAACAGGGTGTTGATTGACTCCCTCACTTCACAGGAATCTGCCTCAGATCCCCAGGAAACTGTCATGGAGATACTGGGCAATTCACTGCCACAGGTTCTTTGACAGAGCTGCTTTGTTTCTTGCCCCATTAAGGGTAACTTTCCCATGCTACTCTGCCATCACTGGGGGGAGGCCAAAACAACAAGAATTGAAGGAATGGTGAGACAGCGAGAAGAGGGACTGAAAGGAGAATGCGATGCAACAGAACAAAGCCATGGAATGGCTCTTAAATGTTATGGAGCGCCAAGTGGACACGCTCCAGGCGCTAATAGCACTCCAAACCGATCAGATCCACACCTGCCCTCCCCTGCAGCCACTGTCACAAAACTCTTTCCTATATTCCCCTCAGACACCACCAACACACTTATAACCTCCTGGCTCCAGTCTGTACCTGCTGCATTCCACTCCTGCCCCATCACAGTCCAGCTCTGCTGACTCCCAGTACCCACTCTACTCAACACTCATCCCTCCGCAGTTTAGCCCTGCCAAAGTACAGCACCTGCTGCACTTTACTCCAAAAGAGAAGGCTGGATACGATACCTGGACTTACACAAACCTTTAACTGTTCCAGGACCCAGCCTCCTCCTGAGACCCTCCCTTCTCCCATCCCCCTGCGTATGTGTTTTTTGTTTCCCTCCCTCCTCCAGTTGTTGTTTTTTAAATAAAAGAATAGTTTTGGTTTGAAAGCAATCTTTATTCCATTAATTGAAAGCAAACAGAGCCCTACAGAGCAACAGGCAATTTTCTTAAACCTTCATAGTACATCATCTCCACCAATCACAATAATCTCCTAACATTACATGAATTATGCTGCTAAGCATAGCAACAAATATTAGTGGCTTTCACCTTCAAAATTGCTGCCTCCAGGCATCCCTGATCCTTATGGCCCCGCCCTGCACCCCTCTAATAGCCCTAGTCTCTGGCTGTTCAAATTCAGCCTCCAGGTGCTGAGCCTCAGTAGTCCATCCCTGAGTGAAGCTTTCACCCTTCCCTTCACAAATATTATGGAGTGTACAGCACAGGGCTTTAAGCATAGGAATATTGTCATTGGGCAAGTCAAGCCTTCCATATAGGCAGCACCAGCGGGCCTTTAAACAGCCAAAAGTACATTCAACAGTCATTCTGCACTTACTCAGCCTGTTGTTGAACCGCTTCTTGCTACTATCAAGGTTCCCCATGTATGGCCTCATCAGGCGGGGTATCCCAGGATCAAAATGGGCATTTCAACTTCCCCTACCATGATCTTCTGGTCTGGGAAGGAAGTCCCTGCTTGCAGCCTCCTCAACAGGCCAGTGTTCAGAAAGATGTGTGCATCATGCACCTTTCCGGACCAGCCTACGTTAATGTCCGTGAAATGCCCATGGTGATCCACAAGCGCCTGGAGAACCATAGAGTAATACGCCTTCTGATTAGTGTACTCGGTGGCTAGGTGGTTTGGTGCCAGAATTGGAATATGGGTGCCATCTATCGCCCCTCCACAGTTAAGGAATCCTATTTGTGCAAAGTCATCCACAATGTCATGTATGTTGCCGAGAATCAGTGTCTTTTGGAGCAGGATGCGATTAACGGCCCTGCACACTTCTGTCAACATGAGTCCAACAGTAGACTTTTCCACTCTGAACTAGTTAGCGATCAATCAGTAGCAGTCTGGAGTAGCCAGCTTCCACAGTGCAATCGCCACGCACATCTCCAATGGCAGGGCGGTTCTCATTCTTGTGTCCTTGCGCCGCAGGGCTGGGGTAAGCTCATCACGCGGTCCCATGAATATGACTTTCCTCATCCAAAAGTTCTGCAGCCACTCCTAGACATGCATGACAATATGATCTCACCACTCACTGCTTGTTTCCTGAGCCCAAAAGTGGCATTCCACTGTGGTCAGCACCTCCATGAATGCCACAAGCAATCTCATGTCATAGCTAATATGCATGGCAAGATCATAGACTCATAGACTCATAGGTCAGAAGGGACCAATATGATCATCTAGTCTGACCTCCTGCACAAGGCAGGCCACAAAACCCTACCCATACACATTTATAACAACCCCTAACCCATGACCGAGTTATTGAAATCCTCAAAATTGTGATTTGAAGACCTCAAGCTGCAGAGAATCCACCAGCAAGCGACCCTTGCCTTTATAGTTTAAGGAATAACTCCACTGCCACTCATGATGCATTAGTCAGAGCAAGCAGCATATTGGTCAATAGTGCGGGATCCATTCCTGCAGACCGAAGAGGCAGAGCACACAGTACACAAACCGTTGAAAGATGGTGCCAAATGCAGACGGAAGCACAGGGATTGCTGGGATGCGAAGCAAAGCATCACAGGGGCATTGGGACAGGACCCAGGATGCCCTGCAACCCCCTCTACCTTCCACAACTCTTAGCAGCAGAAGAGGAATAGATGCTCTGTGGGTTAGCTACTCAGAGTGCACTGCTCCGAATACCACTGCAAGTGCCACAAGTGTGACCTGAGAGGAGTGGAGCGGAACCCGCTCCGGACAGAATACGGATTCTCAAAAGGATGTTCAGCCTCCAAAGCAACAGCCAATGATTTACATTTGTGGAGAATGTGACACCAAAAATGAAATAAAAGCAAGAGATCCTATCAGGTGTCGAGAACGTGGGTACAGAATAATGTACAAGAAAAGAACAAGAAGATTGGTTGTCTTTGATGCCCGGTAATATGAATTCAAGATGTAGCTGTTTTGGCCTGGTTCATTTTAGTATACTGATAAGTTTGGTTGTATACACATCTGTTGTGGAGAAATATATACTTTTTCATTCTGATATCTGTTGTAAATTATTCAAGTAGTTAAATAAAGTTTTTAATATAAAAAAACAAAAAAAACCATGCTATTGCACAGGCAGCTGACAGTGTGAACTCACAACAGCTGTTTCCCTTCAGCGCTCTCTGAGCAGCACTGTAACTCTGCCAGTGTAGAATACCCTTAGTCTCTCTGGCCTGGGTCCACAAATGGACTTAAGCATTACAATGCCCTGCATCACAATGCCTAGCTTTTAGGCACCTAGAAAAATCACCAGACTAAGAATGGCATCCACAATTCCTGATTTAGGTGTTGACGCTCCTTATACAATGAATGGGGGAGAGAGAGAGATCTCAGAATGGGATCCACAACAGCCAGCAAGCTATGCAGGAAGCTGCCTAAACTAGCCAATGGGAGATATCACTGAGAGGGGTGTGTCCTCTCAGAGTTAGGTACTTCTGTTCAGGGTGCATGCAACACATAATTTTGTGCCTTAGTCCCCATTGGTAACATAGGAATACTACTACTTGTCTACCTCACAGGTGCATTGTGAGGCTAGATAAATACATGAGATTGTGGAGTGCTTACACATAGTACAGTAATAAGAACCATATAGATTCCTGAGAGAGACAGAACTAATAGTTTCGTTTAAAGTCTACTCCCTTCCTGCCAACAGCTGGAATATTAAGTCTCCAGGACTGTATCTACCTAGCTCTGTTAGGAAAGCCCACACATCGATGGAGAAACATCACCCCATTCCTGTGATGCTATTTGGTTCTTATAAAAGTCATTGCACCTGGATACCACAGAGACTGATACCTTTTAAGATACTTGGTGCACCCTAAAAATGCTACATACACCGAACATACCTGGAGCTCAACCTGCTTTTGTGAGATTTCTTCAACAGAACAAAATAAAAGCCACAAACGTCTAAATGAGAAATCATAACACAGGGGCACATACTAATTATTCAGCTAATTGGGGTAAGTAATGTCTGCTCAGTAAACTTGTTTGAAGTATGTCATCTCCATTGCTTTGTTACAAATAGGTGAAACTTCTGGTTACTCTTGGAATAAGAGAGAATCCCTGCAATCTACACTATGGAGGTCTAGTCTTAAACCATTTTGGATAGGCAGCCAATACTCATGTCATTTTAAAAAGTACTGCAGGGCCAGTTGGCATGAAGTTGTGACATGAGGTGTGATATGCCAGATCAGCCAGGGCTCAGGATTCAGGGTGGAAGTTAGAAAGTATTTTCAGAAAGCAACTTGTTCTCTGGGCCACCTGCAAGATGATTTTGTGCACTTTCCACTGTCACTCTGCCATGAAATACATTTCCTATGAGCTTGAGAGCCCTTAATGGCATTAGCTGGGCTGTCTCCAGGCTGCATTTGATTGGCTTATAGTCTTGTTTTTGTTTATTTTTTAAAAGGGCAAAACTACAATGAGGCTCTGTGACCCTGCCAGAGCTGGCACGGAAGATAGAGAGCAGGGGGCCCAAGCAGGAAGGCAAAGCGGGCAAAACAAACATCATTCTGGGATGTATTAGCAGGAGTGTTGTAAGCAAGACAAGAAGTAATTCTTCCACTCTGCACTGATTAGGCCTCACCTGGAGTACTGTGTCCAGTTCCGGGCATCACATTTCAGGAAAGATGTGGACAAATTGGAGAAAGTCCAGAGAAGAGCAACAAAAATGATTAAAGGTCTAGAAAACATGACCTATGAAAAAAGTGGGTTTGTTTAGGTTGGAGAAGAGAAAACTGAGGGGGGACCTGATAACAGTTTTCAAGTACATAAAAGATTGTTACAAGGAGGAGGGAGAAAAACTGTTCTCTTTAACCTGTGAGGCTAGGACAAGAAGCAATGGGCTTAAATTGCAGCAAGGGCAGTTTAGGTTGGACATTAGAAAAAACTTCCCAGCTGTCAGGGTGATTAAACACTGGAATAAATTGCCTAGGGAGCTTGTGGAATCTCTGTCATTGGAGATTTTTAAAAGCAGGTTAGACAAACACCTGTCAAGAATGGTCTAGATAATACTTTGTCCTGCTATGAGTGCAGGGGACTGGACTAGATGACCTCTTGAGGTCCCTGCCAGTCCTATGATTGTGCGTTTATCTTATGGCTGTAAATGGCAGTATCAGAACATAAAAAGAGCAGCAAGATAGAAGAAAACAAACACAGTGAGGCTATGAAGTGAAGCCTAAACCAATGTGTACAGAACTAACTTAGAGCTGCTGTAAGATAGATTTGCTGACACCAAATGTAGTGGGGAGGACACTAGTACAGAAACAGTTGAACCCTCCTTTCAGGTGGATGATGAAGAACAGACACAATCTGGCTAAAATGCTCTCAACAAGTTAGTTGGAACATTAACATCTTAAAAGATTTTACATTCTAAAACAATTCTGAATCTACCTCTCCTACCTACAACATACTCCACATTCTAGCCTCCTCCTCCTCCTCCTCTCTCCCTGCACCCAGCCAGCAAGCCAGAAATCCATTCCCTCACCACAAGTTCCCAACTCCTCTTGTTAGGTCTGGAAGAGCTTCCCCCCATCGGTCCCCTATGTGCATTCAGAGTCATAACTGCTTAATTTACTAAGCTGTAAAAAATTAAGAAATTTTGCTTCCACTGCACTGGGGAGCCAACACAACCATGTCGGAGTCTCCTTTAGGTTATTTAGGTTGATATCACCAACATTTTTTTTTTGTTGCCATATTTCTGTTTCATGATCCTGATTGGGATGGCATGAGCCAGAAAGAATGCAGCTTGACTCTCAGGTACCATGTCTAATTTGCAGGACTGACAGGTGGACAAAACCTCACCTTTTTACTTTTAACTGGAGGGGATGTGATCTGGAGCCATTGCCAGTCAAACAAGGAACTGCCAAAGAAGGCCACTTTGCACAGAGTATAACTCTGAACCACATGAACAAAGATATTTGAAAATGAATTTGTAGTTTTGACTCTTGGCCTAACTCTGACATAACCTGTGTACAAAACGAAACTCAGAGGGTGGTGAAATTTCATATTGAATTTTTCTGACAATTAACACTGACTGCTCCATCACATATTTTATAAATATTGGGGCAGGATGTCCAGTGCTTTAGTTGACCACACTTTACATAACATTTAGATTTCTCTCAGGAAGACAGCAGAATTTGATTGTGTAACTGAACTCAATCCACATTATGCCCAATAAGTGCCTTTTTACTTTTGTATTTGCATCTCTCTGCAGGCTGTATGCAGAACAAATGGCTTCTATTCCATTAATGTGCCAAGCTGGTTCAACCTACGCAAGGTAGTCCAGACCTTGGTGAAGCGGGTCTGTGACACTGATCGACTGGCTTGCAGCAAGACGTGTCTAAATTCAGCTGACATTGCCTTTGTAATTGATGGTTCCAGCAGCGTTGGCACTGGCAATTTCCGCACTGTCCTCCAATTTGTAGCCAACATAAGCAAAGAATTTGAGATTTCAGACACTGACACCCGTATTGGAGCTGTGCAGTACACCTATGAGCAGAGGCTGGAGTTTGGATTTGACAAACACAGCACTAAGCAAGATGTTCTGAATGCTATTAAGCTAATCAACTACTGGAGTGGAGGGACCAGCACTGGAGCAGCCATCAACTATGCCTCTGAACAGCTCTTCAGCAAATCCAAACCCAACAAGAGGAAGATAATGATTCTCATTACAGATGGCAGGTCTTATGATGATGTCCGAGTGCCAGCCACGACAGCTCATCAAAATGGTAAACTAGTGCTATCTTCTGCTTCGGTGGCCCACTCCACCTATATATAGTAGCTTAACATTTATGGAGGTAAGGTAGTTAGAGTGGTCATTGCAGCAGATGGACTTTTGGGCAGCTCGCCACCCTAAGCTATGGGCTTGTTAGAGCTAATCAAGATGAAGGTGGGTGAGTAAAAAGATGGGAAGTCCATAAGAAAATAGTGTAGTCAGATTTGTCAGACAAGATGTGTCTCAAACACTGCAGTGCTCAATGGGTTTCTATAGGCCTACAGCCACAAGAAGTGTGTGTATGAAGTTCAAGTTTGCTTTCAGTGTGGGATGTTCAAACACCTTCTGTGCTAGGCTTTCAGGCAACAGCCTACTACTGTTTGATGCCTTTTGCCATTGGCAAGACTTGTTCTTCAGGGCTGACACTGCCTCCCCACACCCCAGTCTGTATATATGGTTCAATTTTTGTTGGACGCTCAAATAGAGGCTGTAAAATAAGCTGCAATGGGACAAGGAGAATTTTCCTGGCACAGAAGCAACATAGGTCTGATGTATGTGGCTGTATGCAGCTCCTTTCAGGGACTCCAGTGTAAGCATTGTAGTGTGGGTGGGAGGGGAATTAGCTGTAACACTCAAGAGTTTCAGACCCTGTTGTACATAAGAGCAGCCCATTGGTTGCACTTTCTATAATGTCTCTCAGAAGCCACAGTCCAGAATCTGGTCCCTTCATTTTATGCTCTAAACATTACATCTATTGTGGGATCAGATTTTGTAAAAACAACTTCAATGCAGTGACTGTTTTGAAAACACACCTGGCCATTTTAAATGCTGGTTGTCTTTTCAGGGGTCATAGCTTATTCTGTTGGAATTGCATGGGCGGCCCAGGATGAACTGGAATCCATTGCAACAGACCCGGATAAAGAGCATTCCTTCTTCGTGGATGAATTTGACTATCTCTACAAATTTGTTCCTAGGATCATCCAGAACATTTGTACAGAGTTTAATTCACAACCCCGGAACTGATGAAAGTAGACAAAGCATTATACTAACGCTGGGTCACTGGGTATCATGCAGAAAATACACAAAATGCTATACAAGTAATGCCAGCTATGAGTCCAAGAAATACTAGAAGAGTTATCCTCTGGCATTTTTCAGTTAACAAAGCTGATTTCAGCTCTATTCCTTATGCATAAGAAAGCTCTGTGTAGACGGGCATTTTTATTTTAACTTTTTTGCTGGCTTCAAAACTCTGACTTGGTTGGATAGACAAAGACAGTTACAACCCTTGAAAAGATAAATCAAGTGACTCAGCTTTGTAGACTGAAAATTTGTTTCCAGAAGAGAGGTTGGAAAAGGTTTTTCAATGTAGATCCCAGGGACATTTTCATTTGGCCTTTGTATATTGCAGAAGCTCTCTTTAAAGACATTTTCTATCATAGTGCTTCTCAAACTGTGGTCTATGGACCACAGAATATCAGGGTTGGAAGGGACCTCAGGACATCATCTAGTCCAACCCCCTCTGCTCAAAGCAGGACAAATTCCTAATTAAATCATCCAACAGATTTTTCCCCCATATCCCTAAATGGCCCCCTCAAGGATTGAACTCACAACCCTGGGTTTAGTAGGCCAATATGCAAACCACTGAGCTATCCCTCCCCACACTAGTAGGCTGTGGAACACTGCCAGGTAGAGGCCAAGTTGCATCTATCAGAGTAGCAAAGATCTCTGTCCCCTAGCAGTGATGCTTCCTGCTAGTTGTTGTCCAGACCAGGACTCTCAGGGTTTCCAGACATGCTTTCCAACAACATCCAGAACACTTTTTTTAAATCCTTGGACAGCTGTTTTATGTCTCTCTGACAGGGTTTCATTTGGTATCATTTCAAGCTGATAGATACAAACAGGAGAAAGAGCCAAACTGCAAATGGATAGATTAGAGCAGTGGGGTCTGCAGGCATTCACTGACCCTAATAGAGTTCTGCACCCCTGGAGAGGAAGCAGCTGATGCACATACAAAATTGAGAAAATGGAATCCAGAATCCCCACCCATTGCGTTAGAGGGAGTTTATTTAGAATCTTGTCCTCTTAACATTGTCCTATTATCAGTGTCCAAGCGTGATAGTTACTGCAAGGAGGGTCTGGGCTCAGGAGGGACCTCTGTCTTCAGTGGTACACAATATGAAAAAAGTTTGAGAACCACTGTGTTGTCATCAAACCATTTCTCTTTTAAGTTTCACCCTGCAGCATGGATGGAGATCAATAGCATGAAGAGAAAAGACTGCTCTAGAGTTGTTTTGTTAAGGATTTAAGAGAAACACAGTTTGCCTATATTATTGTGTATTATACATGGGCAAAAGCAGGACTTCCTAATGGTAGAGAGACATCTGTAGAGTGTACCTTCCCGCGAACCGCAGCCAGTGGGAACCGCGATCGGCCGAACCTGCAGATGTGGCAGGTAAACAAACTGCGTGCCAAAGATTGCTGATCCCTGCTTTAGGACATTCATTTCTTTGAACATTTTAATCTTAAAAAATAGTAAACTTGATAATCATTTACCATGGTAAATGCTCTTCACTTATGTATAACAAAGTTCAGTCACCATCAAGCATGCAAGATTATTTTTCAAAAGGCAGCAAGATAAACCACTTAAAAAATAAAACCATAAACTTATTGAACAACTGTTTTGTTGGTGACTGAATGTCATGAGAATTTCGTTGCCTAAGTCTTTGAAGTGATCCTTAAATTGTCAGATCCCCAAAAGTGATTTTTTTTGCTTATTCTACAATTGTAGTATTACCACTGATACCAATGGGAATCCAGTTTATAGAACAAGTGCAGAATATATCCTGTGATATGTTAAAAAACATTTACCTTGGACAGAAACCAAAGTACAGGTCATCTGCTGAAAATCCCCTGCAAAGAACATTTTGTTAAAACATGGAATAGTAAGTTATGTGTAAAACTTTTCATAAAAAACAGTTTTTTTTTCTTGTATAGTTGTTTGTGAAGGAAGCAGAGTTCCTTTTGTAACACGTCGGAGCTACTTAAAGAGCTTTTTGTAATACAAGTTGCTAAACCTTTTGAAATAAAAAAACCCATAAAGGTGTATGCAGTATAGTTTGCATACTTAAGATAATATTTTAAAAACTCTACATCTAAATATTGTTGCTGCACTTTAGTTTTTAAAATGCAAATAGGGGTTTCCTAAATCTAGAGATATGATCACGATCAGCAAGACCCAAGGTGTTAAAAGCACAGAAACCTTTTTATTTTATGTTTAACATACCTGGCTGACTTACTGCAAATCTTGCAAAGATCCATGGAAGGGAAAGTCAAGTCCAAGCAGTGTAAACTTGCAGAATTGGATACATTGCACCCGAGACGGAGGTTGATGTCAGGACAGAGGGAACAAAGGGTGAAACATCTCTCACATAGTGCCTGAGGATCTGTAGGAAACATCAGTGTGAACGCTGTGGACCTCTGAGACCTGAATGGCATGGAAATCCCATGGTTTCCAAGTTGGTGGCTGTGACGCAATTGACTCCATTGCTGCAATTAAACCATGGACGGCTAAAAGCTAAGCGTTACTAGATAAACTAGACACCCAGGCAGAGCTGGATAAATGCCTCAGGGCCAGTTGTCAGCGATATTTAGGTATCTAACTCCCATTAAGTCACCTAACTACCTTTAAAAATCTGGCCCTTAGTCTCTCAGCTCCAAAAGCACAAGCTCCATCATTTGGGCTGAAGGAAAACTCCCTTAGCTGATAGCAGCAACTCCCTAGCCTTTTGTGAGCTAGCCACTAGAGATCATAACTCATACATGTACCCAGTACATTAGTGATATATATGCTCTCTGCAGCCATGCTGACTGGGCTCACTGAGTACACAATAGCAGCTAATGCTGGGCTTAGCAGCATTCGGTACCACAGCAGCTAGACAGACTATTTCCCAGAACATAAAGAAATCACCTGGGAATAGCTTGGTCCCAATAGATGTGTTTACTAATTACATGCACACAGGCCAGGCCTCACTATAGGTATACATCTGGTCTGCCTGACTGCTGGAGGCTTCTACACCATGGTGAGTTTCACTAAAAAGCTCACCAACATTTTAAAGGGGATACTACCCTATTCCTATGGACTGAACATGGGTACCTGCTGTTCCGCCTTCCCATGCATACCAGCCACACTCACCTGATACCTCACGTCCCCCACTACGTCTGGCCACAGCAAATACTTGATATGAAACCAAGAGGGAGTCTGTGCAAGACTAAAAGGAGTGGTGTGCGTGTAGTATGGGCAGAGTTGTCTCTGGGCAGAAGTGGTTCTCTGCCTGGGGCCCATGAGAGTGACATCCCGTACAGCTCAAACCATGTGGAGCAGACTGGTTCACTGCCCCACAAAATACCCCTTCCTTTCAGTTCCTGTAGCGTGCAGGCTGGGTGGAGCAGCCACTGCTGGGCCAGAAGTTCAGATTCCTTACTGCTTCCCTTGGGCTTTGTGAGGAGGGGAATGATCATGGATCCACAACCGCCTTCCACACAGGCCAGGAAGTGGGGTTGGAGATATTGGATGGGCTGGGACTCCTCTCTGCCCCTTTGGCCAGTGGCCCACTGCCCTGCTGTGACCACTTGGTGGCTGGCATGGGGAGATCCCATACTGCTGTTGCTCTGTGGGGATTCAGCTACCAGGGCTAGTGGTAAGCTTTCAGATGGGGCCTTCGTATTCCCTATTCACTGCTTTCATATTTGGGAAGCCCAGGGGAAAGAGATCCCCGAGGCTGCTGCTCCTGTAAGAGACGCACAGACCAGTTTTCCCTTCTCTGTGTTCATTGCAGCTCTTGCATTGTATGCAATATTGAGGTAATATATTCCCAGTGATAAGGGAAGCTTTTGGAAGTAGCTAGTCCAATAGGGGGCCATGAAAATGTCATTTCTTCATGTCACTGAAGCACGGATAACCATAGCCAGATCCCCATCCACACAGTCTCCTGCCCAGCCTAAGTGGAAAGAAAGCATTCCTCATTACTGCTGCTATCTGGGCACCCCGAGTAGCAGGGGACTTCTGTCCCCCCCCCCCCCCTTAAACTGTAAAATGGACTCTATCTCTCAAGAGCAAGATCACAGTGACTGCTAGCTCCTTAAACAACTCCCTCATTTCTGGACAGAACTTGAACCAGCTATTTTTCATTCAGGTTCTTAAATGTACAAGGCAGTGGGACAGCAGTGGTGCAAAATTGTCCATGCTTGATGAGTCATCTACATGCTGATGGCATTATTGATAGCCAATAAAGCCTCATTAGCCCCATGCAGCTGTACCTACTTGTTAAACAGAACAAGTGACAAGACCGAGCCTTGGGGGACATTACAGATTTAGCATATCTCAGCCACATTGTTTACATCTAGCTCTAGTCAACTGAAGGGCAGGGTAGGTGAGTATGCTCTTCCTGCTTCTACAGCAGTTCACCCCTCTTTCTGGGGTCTACTAAACGTTGTCTAGGTTAATTTTTAATCCTGCAATTATTAAGAAGACTAAGATAATTTTTGCTCACTTTCATACTTTTAAACTTTCCATTGTATACACATACCTACTACCAACCTTAACATTAACGGGATGTTTTGTTTTCATGGCCAATAAGACTATGCACCTATTACAACAATAAGGGATATACACCTTTATGCTTCAGTTCATAATGCCCTGACAGTTTGTAGTTGGCTTTAGAAGAAACCTCCCCATGTGGGCAGCTTACAGATAAATTGTACATAAGAGCATTTTATACTTTTCACTGAAACATCGGCTACTGGCCATTGCTGGAGACCAGGATACTGGACTAGACAAACCTTTGTTCTGTCTAGCAATTCCTGTTTTCCTACAGTAGAGGGGATTGGGAAAAGTGAATATTCTGCCAGCCACTGAAAGGAGGCTGAAGTTCTCCTCTACCCTACTCTGAACTTAGAGGAAACAGGATGAGTTTACTAACAAGTTTTTCTGTTCAATTGATACAGATTTTTATACCATGCTCTTCACTGAGCATCTGCCAATAGTGCATTAAGCAACATGACTGACCTCTTAGATGTGTGGTTCATTCTCTATCATCCTCTCCACATGGGAAGAATTGTGTGCATACTTTTTTAAATGTACATGCTACTGTCTGCTTATGTTAGAGAAAGTAAGATTGAAGCACATTGTGTTCTTCCCAAGATCGCTGCATCACTCTGTGATAATCAACCCCCTACACAAAGGCATTTACTCTATTGGAATAATGTACCTCTAACTCCCAGTGAAGACACTAAGACCTTTGTGCATAAAGACTGGATAAGTTGTAAGGTACCACTGATGTCAAGATGGCATAGTCATAATCAACAGCACACGGAAATACAGACCAAGTACAAAGAATGGAAAGGGAGATAATATTTGGCACAGGAACAGAAGAACTGCTTTTGTAAAGGTCAAATTTAAAAGGAAAATTCAGATGATACTAACATGGCCCAGAATGGAATGTGTAATATACATCTGTAGAGCTCTTTTGGGGTGTCCTCACACTCTATATGCTTATATATTTCTTATAAGGCAAAAATATGGACAAACTACAAAATGTTGAAAAATAGTATTTATTAGCACCCAATTTACATGTACAAGTATATGGTACAAATAACATTTACTCGCTCCTGCAACATTAAATAAAGCTGCTCTTAAAAACCATTGCTTATTTCTGGAAGTCCACGTGATTTTGCTCAGGCCAGAATGTGGGTACAGTATACAGATATCTCACTTCACTACTGCCATATCAATATAAATACCTACATGATTACCTCAATGTTATCTCATTTTAAATTGCACATCAACGTAAGCAGATCTATATAATTTTAATGACATACTTGGCTTATCAGACAAGCAAACATAACTTTAAACACAATTGACCCAATACATTCCACAACCAATAGTTTCATTGCAGTTCATAAAAACAGAAAACTTAGATAACTCCTATTGAGATGTCCCAAAATATACAAATAAGTGTTAAACGACTGCCCTGTAACTTTTCAAATTTTGCAGTTTTGTATGTATGTCTAGGATTATGAGAATGAATTCTGAAGTTCTGACACAATATTAAACTTTTAACTGATAATACAATGCTTTCATTCTAATACAAAAAACTTCTGATCTGTTTGATGGTAAAAGCATCTCAAAATTGTAGGGATTAACACAAGCAGTTAGATTTTCCCCAATGAATGCAAAATCCTTTTGAAATTATAGAACATTTGCAATTTATGGATTCTTATTATTGGGAAAACTAGTTACTTTGCAAATTTAAAAAACTGATATATCACTTTTGAAATAATTAATTCACTGTGTACAAAAGTATAGCATATACCACCAAATTAGCATGTTTACAACTTTTACATAATCTCATACTAAACCACAGACACAAATTGACAAGCCGACAGAATTACTCAACAAATAGATATTTTCCATCTGAGCCACCATTACACAAAACACCTGCAGTCTGATACTGTTACACCAAAGTAGTCATTCAGGCCACTCATGAGTGTGCAACATAAGAACTCCAAAGTAACATGCACGCTCAATCTTTCTCCTTGTTAATTGTTTTCAAGGATGCGTTTCCCACTTTACTCTTAGTAACTGGCACCCTTTCACTTCAACTTTCATTGGAGCAGCACAAAGTTCAGACTTAGGAATGTGGCAGCTATAGTCACTAATATTTTGTAGTCACCACCTGCAATAGGGGTTGCCAACCCTCCAAGACTGACCTGGAGTCTCCAGAAATTAAAGATTAATCTTTAATTCAAGATTATGTCATGTGAGGAAACTTCCAGGAATATATTCAACCAAAATTGGCAACCCTATCTATATTTTAAAAGGGGCATTACCAGACAGCTTTGGTCCCGAATATAGTTTTTGGTTTTAGGAAAAAAAATGATGTACAGGAATCAAAACAAGAAACAAACTGCATTAATAGTGAAACATATTCAAAATTACTTCAGTTTTAACTATGGGTAGTATTAGTTCCAGAGGCAAAGAAATTTCTTTGAAAGACTGTTTTAACTTGAGTCTCTCTTTAAGAAACCAATTGAGATATTCATGCAAAACACACTGCAAACAGTGGGTATACTGATGAATATCCATGTTAAGACGTTATCAGACCTATAATTAATAGAAAATATTACACTGAATCATAGTTTTATCATCCTGTATTTTTCTACAAGTTGCTGAGATGTGTGATTTAAGGAAACCACTGCATGTAGTACAAGACTTCCTGTCAATCCACTCAGGTTCCAAAGCTACAAAATGTTGTTTGTTAACATACTCTTTTTGTATTTACAAAAGTAAGTTGTTCCAGATTGCTAATGCTGAAGTGATACCCCTGAAATCTGTTTGTGTGTTTGTTGTAAATGCTTGACTGAGATGAAACAACAATTTTGGGAGCTCTACATTTGAAAAAACAAGCTACATGTAAAGATCACAATTTCAATGAAAGATAGAATTAAAAAATAAATTCTTAATGGAAAAGTGTCAGCCTGAAGTCCATCACTTATCCCTTATACAATATTTTTGGCTGCTTTTAGTAAGCAAGCCACAAAAGTCATGAATCTATTTGGTTTGGCAAGAAATTATTCCTTCCCATTTAGAAAAGTACAAATCCAGCTGTGTAAGTCTTTTTTTTAACCTTTCAGCTTAAAACTTTGGTGCTAGGACCAAAGATTTCTCAGAGTCTGAACAAGTAATTTGGGGAGCCTGCAATTCAAGGTGAATGAATGCAACCAAACAGGACTTTTAGGCCTTGTCAGCATAGGGCTTTGAACAGTTTAAAAAACATGCTTAAGCATGGTGTAAACATGGTTGTGGTCTTACTGTGTCATAACAAGTCTTGGCAGTGTAGACAGGGTCAAAATGGTTTAAAAAATATCACACTAGCTCATGTAGAGACCTGCATTAAAGTATATTTTTTAATCTAGCTACTGTATGGATTGGTTTGTCCATGGTGACAAAGCATCTTTACTGAAAATGAGCAAGATTAAAACCAGGTGGGTGAAGTAATATCTTTTAATGGACCAACTTCTGTTGGTGAAAGAGAAAAGCTTTCGAGCTACCCAGAGCACGTCATCAGGACCTGAAGAAAAAGTAGAAAAGAAAAAAATGTCTCTTTCACCAACAGACTCTGGTCCAGTAAAGGATATTACGTCACCTACTTTGTCTTTCTATCCTGGGACCAACACGGCTACAACAACACTGCAAACACCAGATTAGAACGCTTGTTGCACCGTTCAAAGGGATTTATACTGAGAACGGAATCTTAAAGCAAGGTCTTATGTTGTACAGTACTTCTCAGGTTTCAAACAGACTTCAAGCAACAAAATTAAGTCAACAGGTAGAATAAAAAAAATAAGAAAATTCACTAGAATCAGAAACTAAAATTAAAAATAAGTAGGTCCAAATTTTTTGTTCTAAATAATGAAAACTCAGCTGCTGTAATCCTAGAGACATGAAATCCCAGCTGTCCTTCAGGAAAAAAAGGGTCTAAACAGGAAGTCACTGTTAATCAATGCAATTCACCCTCCAAAGCAGGAAGTCAAAAACAGATGGGATTTTAAGGCTCTGTGAATGTATAGTTTATGGAAGAGATTCAAATGGTAACAACAAACAAGACCATGAAAAAGGTGGCTATTCAGCAAATAGTTGTTAGTAAACAAGAAAAAGTCATCATACACAACTGAAGAGGTTGATTTTGTAAGATTTTCACTAACAGGAGCAGACTCATTGAATGAAAAGGAGTACTTGCCTGAGTAAGGATCACTTAAACATAGGGGCTTGATCAGGCTCATACCTTAATTTTTCACCATCTTAAGATTTCCTCATTTTGTTCCATTTCACGTCAGGCCACCCTTCAAAATTAAGTTTCCCTCCAACTACAATTTTTCTGGTTTGTAGACATACCCCACAGATAGCCTGATGAGCAAAATGTTGTCTACCACCTTACTATTGTTACCCTTAGTCATGCTGAGTAGTACCTGACATTGCAAGGGGTTTGATTAGCAAATTACATGCAATTTATAGTTACCAGTGTTGTTCTATAAACCTAAATCCATTTATACCACAGGAGTCAAGTTATATCACTTTTCAGTGTAGCCTACTCCACAAAAAACACAACAAAAGTCAGAGTAAATGGTAAATTCTCAACTCCTTATGGGACAAGGGCACTACCCGAAATATTTGCCTCAGGGAAGAGCAATAGATTTCAAAAAATAAAACAAAAACAAAACTAAAACCTTACTACAGAGTTACTCTATGCCACTCAAGAGTGAAAGAGTTAATTTGACTGTAGCTTAGAAGCTCACCATCAGGAAAGGTCTAAGAGGTAACATAAATTAACTATGTTACACATTATAAATTTTCCTAACAATACCGTATGTTCATTTGTCTTAATGTCATGGCCTGATTTTTCCCTTTTTAGTAGTTGTGGCCAAATAATTTTCCATTTAGCAGCTTCAAATTTCAGAATGTATTTTTAAATGTTGTATTGTACTTAGGATACTTAGAGTTTCCACAGTTTTTTCCACTTTGTATTTTCCCAATCTAATGAAGAGTTCCATTTCACCTATCTGAAACATATACATGTTCATAAACTGACTCATGAAATATCCTTGAACCACTTTTCCTTGAACTGACTCATGAAATATCCTTGAACCATAGCTCATTTGTATGTCAAAATAAAAATAAAAAGCTGTAGCATCATTTAGTAACATAGTAAAATGGCTAAAACATTTGTGTATCACATTGGATAAAAAGCAATGTTTCCAAAGCTAAGCTTAGAATAGCACTGACTGTGCATTTATTTGTATGGAATGGATTGTTTATAATGAATTAAATGCAAAAATACCATAATCATTTATATAACATAGAGGTCATGATCTAAATCCAAAAATCATGGGCATCCAGAAATAAGGCTGAAAACCGGTCCTGCACTCCCTCTGTTGTGATTAAGTTCTAATCCTATCACAGTACATCAGAACAAGTCACCTATTAACTTTTTTAGGGCCTGATATTGCAAATTCTTACATATGTGCTTAATTTGAAGCTCGTGTGGTCACACTGAAGTCTCTGAGGAGTATTTGTCCAAGTTAGACTGGACCTTATATTTGAAAAATAAATTAACAAAACAACATTTTATTTTCAAAGATTTTGTTATAGGATACCAGAAATCTCTTACTACTCTCTCTCTAGTGGTATATTTTACTATTTCACCAAACTATACTTTCTACTTTGGCACAAAAGGGCAAAATTTAGAATTTAAGACTGGGTCTTAAGATATCCTGCAACCTGTGATGGGCAGACTTCATAGAAGCTGACATTCATTATAGAAAAGCCTTTAGAAGTGTTTGAAAATGATGCAAGATATGATGTTTATGCTTCCAAATGAATTTTTTGTTTCCTTTAGGATGGATTCTAGTAATATGTTTGGAATCCAGTGTTCCTGTCAAAAAAAGATGTATGTATTTTACATTAATGCATAGTTTGTGGAACTCCCTATATCAAATGGTTAAAGCAGCTGAGAATTAGAAAAATTTGTGATCAGTTCACATTGATGTATTTAAAAAAGTGTGTGTTTAGTTACTTTAGATTTTATTTATTGAAAAGGACACGTTTTTATTTATTTGGAATTTGCAGCTTCTACATCTATGGTTATGATTTAATTACAAAGCTGAATACTGAACAATTATACACTTAGTAACTGAACCGTATTACGCTTGGGAATACTTAAGCTGTAACATTACTTTAATTACACACTGCACCCTAAAAAAAAACAACAAAAAAAACTATAGGAAATGAGGTTTGTTTTAAAGAGCTCTTTCTAAAGAAAATGTTTTTATTAAATGAAAAACTTAAATGTGATCTGAATATCATGGTACTCCTAGGTGACTTTTATAAACAATATAAATGAAAGAGACATTTGAACACTCTGATTAGGATTTTACTTGGCATGTCACAGAGGTTTGTCTTTAAGGTACCCAAAAAATAAATAAAAAAAATGCACTGACTTAAGACACTATAATAGTGATGGAAATATTTCCCATAATACTTAATCCAAGGTGTGTCCCAAACTAGTCTAAACCTTTTGCACGAGAAAGTATTTTAGTTAGTTGAACCGTAAACATACAAAAACAGCATATGGTTTATCCTTGTAAATTGGAAGTGAAAAGGAGGATGTTTAAGCCTATTAGATCATTTTCACCAGATAAAGGGGTTGCAATTTCTCCTTTCAACTGGACTTTACTAAAAACAAAGATTAATAACACAGGTTAACCTACACTGAAATTTCTATGAAATAACTACAAAATTGCCATGTGAACTTGATGTGGAAACAGCATAATGGCAGAATGTAATGCATCATGGGTATGGAAATTTTTAGTGGAGATACTGCAAAGAATAGAGTTGGGTCCAATCCTGTGACTATTTTCATTATTGGTCAATACACATTAATGAAATTTATAGACTATACTGAATTGGGAGGAGTTGCACGTAACTAAAGAAGAAACAACAACCTGGGAAGCAATAATGCTGAAAATTGTCTAAAGAAGATGGCAGATACAACTGGGATTTGAGTTTGTGATCTGATACAGCAGCAAAAAGGCCAACAACATTTTGGGCTGCGTGAGCAGAAGCATCACATCACAGAACACAGAGGTTAACAGACCCTGTCTATACTAGTGCTGATGGCACTGCATCTGGAATGGTGTGTGGATTGTTTTGGACAGGAAGTTACGAAGAAATAAACTGACAAACTGAAAAGGCTGAAATGATCAGGGGTTGTAGAAAGTCGACTTGTAAGGAAAAAATGAAAAGAGCTAACATGTATAGCTTGCCTAAGAGACCATTAAGAAAGGGATATGATAAGAGTCTACGTATACCTTCAGGGTGTAAATACCAAGCATGGAGAGGAACTATTCAGTACAAAGGACTAATCTGGAATAATGTGATGAAATTAAGAAAAGAAATATTTAGACAGAATATCAGGTAAAACTTTCCAACAGTGAAATATCTAAGCACTGGGATAGTCTGCCAAGGGAAGCAACAAAAGCCTAATCTTTTGGGACATATATAAAACCTCACTGGTCAAAACACTACGAAAATGCACAATAAGGTAACAATCCTACTTTGTCAGGCTGATGAACTAAACTGCCTAAGCAGGCTTTTCCATCCCTAACTTCTATGATGACGTTCAGAAGAGCTGACAGGCTCATGCACGGTATCCTGCAGTCCCACAAGTACGTGAGCAGATACAGTAAAAAAGACATTAACATCAATTATGAAGACCAGCACAAAAATATATACTCCACAACCTCTTTGTAAGGCTACATTTGTTTTTTTAAAGGCACCTCATCTTTCAGCTATTGCCAGCTTTAAAAGATTCACTTTTCAGTTTGAGCAAGAACTCAACAGTAAGAATGGAACATCTTTCAATTCACATTTGACTAGCCGCTTTTTCTTACATTCAACTTTTAATCAGTTAGAACGACAGTCTTTAAAAACAAGCATGCTGGCCTATTAGTTTTATGTACAGCAATCTAAACACCTGTAACTATGTATTATATTTTGTAAGCAAACAGCACAACATTCATTTCATACTTATTATCCTTTGTATACACAAACTGAGAAGAATTCTTAATACTAAAACATTAAAATGCACCAATGAAGTCTTCCCTTACAAGACAGATTTAATACATGTTTACAATATATATATACACATCTATAATATACATAACTTTTAGAATTTTTCAAATAAATCTTTGTAATTTCCTTTCCAAAAAGAAATAAAATAATGACACTGAAAGAACAAGTCAAGTACACAAATGATTTTTCACAAAGTTGAATGCTCAGTTTTGCAGTCAGATTTCCCCTTTTTTATCATATAAAACTAAATAATTTGAGTTATTATAGTAATCTATTTAGTGGTAAAATTCGAATGTTATTTAATGGAAATATATTGTATACCAATATCACAAACTGAAATATCTGAATATGCTGAGCAGTAAACGATATTCCAGGGTATTTAGCATTAAATATAGTACACTGCAGCCTCAAACAGGTTGGGGCAACTTTTTATCATAAAGCAATAAAGTGACACTTAATGCTAATCTAAATTCCCTATTGTAATCAATGGAGAGTTCTGCCTAAGTTTGGTTCTGCTCTGAAAAAATCACTCTAAAAATAGCATTGTGTCCTATGTTTACTGTGTTTCAATGACTCCTATTTCCAATGTGTCAGTTTAAAAGAAGAGATTTCTTTATTAACTTCAAGTCAAACTCAACCTGGGATTTGAGAGTCAGGCGGGGTTCTCTCTTTCTCACATCATCACCAGTAATAAAGAATCTGCAGAACTAATTACATTCCACAAGTGGAACTGAGGATACCACTGCCTTAAATGGATTTACAGAAAGGTAACCAAGTCTGATGGTGCCCAGCAGAATAGAATCCACCTTACTCTCTCTCACCTGCGATACACTCTGCAGGGACAACAGGACTAAAAACCAGCAAACTTATTTCTGTCACTAAAGTAAACAGATATACTCTGAATATAGTGAGGGATCAGATCTGCTGAGTAAAAAGGTGCCGTTTTTAAACCGTCACTTTTCACATAACCACACTTGAAAGATCAATGACACAGCATGCCCCATACAGGGGGAACATTTCAAAAGTTCCAACAGTTTGAAAATTAGGGGGTCTCTCTAGAACGAGCAGAATCTTTCAAACTGGTGGAACTTTGTAAAGGCAACTAATGCATTAATCTGATTGCGAGGCTCACACAGAGCACTATGAATCCATGTTTATTCTTAAAATGAAATCATGATTTTCATCCACAGTGGCACCCTTTTTTGTAGGAAAGGGAAAAAATGAAGATGTGTTGCCTAAACTCTGCTAGAGATTGCTGTAAGAAGTTTTATTATAATTTCTTGTGCCTGACCAACAACAAACAGTATTATAAATTTGAATAAATTAAATCCCTTATTACAGTATATACAGACTATTTCAGCCTGTCTCCTTAATTGTGATTAGACTATGGCCTAAACTTCTAGCCACTTGTTATCATATTCTTTCACAAAATTAATAAAATGTATACATTTTCTGCAACTAAATATTTGCTGTATAACGTAACAGATTTAACAAAACATTACTGCATTAATATTTTTTAAAATTTAGTATTTTTTTTCCTTTTATCCAAATTTACCTTGTGCTAGCAGCCAAGTGGGCTGAGATTAACTATCAGCTACTTTCCTCTAAACACCATCTAGTCATTAATACCAAAGGGATGAACAAGTGACATTCACATGGTAGCCCAATGGACATGTGAACGGTCATCTTTTTAGGTCACTTAATTTAAACTACGCAGTATATAAGATTCCTTGATGAGAAACACTTGGAAGTTCCCTTCCCCTCTCCCTGCAGTAATCAGGCCACCTATTTACTTGACCATCCCTCTATAGTGTCCAATTTTATTAGCAGAGAATACAGATACCTAGTTTCACCCAAGGCCTGCCTGGACGAATATTCACACTCTCAGAAATAAAAGCATTTCTTTTGTTGACATTTGAAACAGAGTTTCCAAGCTCTCAGCACCAGCCGAGTTCGCAGAAACCTGAAGAAACCTTAATTTAGAAAAGAGCACCCTGCAAAAACTAAACCTTTACAAATGTTCTCTTAATTTCAGGGTAGGAAATGAAGATTCTTGCTCGTGTCTCCCTCTCTTTTGTGCATCTGGTTAAATGTACAAGAGCTAGAGTTGAAAGGGAAGCACTGTGTCATACAAAGACCTTAGCCAAAGCATCTGCTCCTGCACTGGCAATATAACATTTGGATGGGTGAAATGTCACATCATGAATAGACTCATCAAATTTTTTGCGATGAGCAGTAAATTCTTGAATACAGGTTTTGCTTTCAAGGTTCCATAAGCGAATTGAACAGTCATGACCTACACAGAGAAAGAAGGAAATATGTTTTCTTAATTGTAAAAAACATTAAAAGTTATTATGATAAAGGAAGAGGTTAACATTTGATTTACTTACTGCCAGACATCAAATACAAGCCATTAGGATCAACAGCTAAACTTGTGACTGCATCTAAGTGGGCTACCATTGCGTGGATCAGTTTTCCTTTGAAAGAAAAGATTATCTCTGTTATTTTTCTACAGTTAATTTTTGTAATTCAACATATTATGGCAATTTAATTTGTATGGCCCCACTGAATCTGAAAGAATGAACATTTTAATTCTTTTGGTTAGCTACCATTGCTTTTTCTCACTGATTGGAGCCTTTCATGTTTTATATCACATTAAAGAAAAATACTCTCTCATGACTGAGCGAGTATGGTTATGTATCAAGTCATTTTATATTGTTCATTTGCTTAAGTGATCAACAGTTCTGAAGTCAACAACTGTGTTAATCCATTGTACTGTGTATACAACATATACCTTGTGGACTGGAACAATCAATAGTTTTTCCTGAACTGACACTGCAGCCAGAGTGCATATACAAGTCTCTGCTTCCTGACTGACTTAGCGGTCAGTTATTCAGCAATAAGCCACAACTATGTGTGCACTAGTAGGCAATCATCCACATTTTGGGTAAATACGGTTGACTGCCTTCAACCATTCCAAAATGGAATCAGCCCTTTACTACTGTTGAGCCTTGCATGACTTACTGCTATTATAGCAGCTCCTTCATTTAAAAACATACAAAACACTTGTGGGTTTATCTATGGAATATATTCTTCTGTTGTGGAAGGAAATTGACACACAAAGGGTAAGAAAACAGGAAAAAGGTTAAGCTTTTTGGCTACTTGTTCAACTTTTAATAAATAGATTTATTTTCACCTTTTCCCCCAGCTTCAACTATCCCTTTCCATGAGCTCAGATGACACTTTAAGCTCTCGTAGTTTACAGTAAAAACAACACTGGGAATACTGAATTGTGTGCAATACAACTGTTAAGGAAGAAAGTGAATTGGCAATAGCAAGAGGGCCACAGATTGCTGGGAAAAGATTGGTATACTACTGTAATTGAATCCCACAGCACCTCTGTGCAGGTAATTGGTTCCCTTAAAACTGAACTGGGAATGTTAATTCAGTTCTCCGTCCAGACTGAAACTGAATAAAAAACTGTCTAGTCGCTCCTGGAGAAGAGGCCATTTTCTTTGAAGCAACATTACTGGAGTAGCGCTCCCACAGAGTCTGGAGCAATGGCATTAGTAGAACTTCAAAAGGAAATTACTGCTTCCCCAAATAGGCCAGGGCAGACCCAGTGTTCAGCAATCCTACAGAGATGCCGAGGCTGCTTTTAAGTGCTTATGAGGATCCAAGCAGGCAGAATTAGAAAAAAAAAAAAAAAAAAGATGAAAAATCAGCAAATGAAAATTTTAGACTAACATGAGGGGAAGTTTCCCAAGAATGAGTTTCCACTAGGTCTGTGCAATAGCCCTCACAAGGGAAATGGGGAAATCACTACCACGTGAGACATTTAAAACCAGAAACTGCAGACTGCAACAGTGCAAGTTTCCTGACATTGCCTCTCAATGTGCCAATTGTATGGGCTTTCTACAGACGAAGTCTGGGTCAATAGTTCCATGTCAAAGGTCAATCCTTGACCTTTCTCATGAGACTGCCAACAAATTACTATGAGAGTATGTTTGTTTTGTTTTACAGAACTATTCTGGACAGTGTCTGGTGAAAGAACACTTACCTGTATTGTTGTCATAGAATTTGATGTGCCTGTCTTCATGGGCAGTGATACTAATAGGAAGCGTTGGATGGCTGACAACTCTGTTGATCTGGCAGGAAGAGTTAGCGGCTATGAAAAAAATATATAGTGAATCTCTAATGATTGCAAACTCCAGCACACATTCCTTTGAAAGAATACAATCAAAACAAGTTTTGGGTTAAAAATTCTTCATAGGCATTAAATCTACCATGTGTCTGTAATGGAAGCTCTCTCAAGTAATACCTTACTTTTATATAGTGCCTTTTATTCTAAATCATTCCAAAGCACTTTAAAAGTGACACACATGCACACTCACTGTCACTCAGACACACTACCTAACACTGATACACTTACATAGAATATCCATGCATGGGGATACACAGAGGAGGGGTTTTGCTATGGATTCCCCCAACCTATTTCCTCTGCTTTAATTTTTACTATTACAGCAACTGCTTAAAAATATCCCAATAGAATTATGAGTCACACAATGCATGTTCAAAATATACACTTCTTCTGACCTTTTATCAGAAATATGTGGTTCACTGTGTTGCTGGAGCCCTGGGTCTAGAAGATTAGCTGTAACATTATCCATCACTGCTTAAAACCCAGCAACTGCATTTCACTCTATAATTTCACCTCTCACCCAACTTCCCTATTTTTTGTGAACATACTCTCATTTTGAGTAAAATAATACAAGCTTTCAACAATAAAAATATCAGCCTCTCTCGAGAAGAAAATGTTTTCATTTTGGATACATACTGATATCTGTGTTGGATTCCAAGGTAAGAATTCGTTGCCGTGTCTCTATGTTAAAAATGCAAGTGTGCCCACTGTTAAATGATGCTACCATGTGGCTTGGGTCACTGCTCACAAGGTCCACAGAAGAAGGGATTCCCATTTCTACAGAAAAGCAGCACATTTTTCAGAAATGAATTAGTTGGTAAAAGCAAGAAACCATTTTGGTATAAAAAATTATATAGTTTCATTATGACGTAAGGAAAAAGTTATTAATGCTGTCTAAAACTATATAGTTTTCAAACATTACTTATCAATTGAAACACTGACTGCCATCTTGCACTTGATAATATAATGAATACAAGTCATTATTTGAAGTGATACTCTACAGTGGTTCATTGGTTTATAACAGATTTTATTATCTAGAGAGAGTAAGGACTCAGAATCTATGCCCATATAGTCTAATATGGTCACCAACTTAATCCTATTTGGTGGATATACTACCTCAGAGAATATTTTTTATTAAGATGCTTTATTTAAGAGCTTGGGATGGGATAGGAGATCCATTTCAACTTTGAAGTCTGTTCATGGGAAGGAAATCTTTTCTTGCATGGAGCTCTAAGACTAATTCCCAGAGAAAAACATCTATAGGACAAAGTTCGAGGACACAAGTAACTTACAGAGTAAAAATACTTACAAAAAAGTTGCAGTTGTTTAAAAATTACTATTAAAACTAAGATGGAGTCTTCAAGAGCAGGATGGAGGAGTGTGTGGGACAATAACAGAAATTATGAGTTTAAACAGCGAAGCTATAAGCATTTAAGTAGGAAATTATTCTGTACCTTGATTATCATTAAATATATTAAGAGCTGGAGCAATCTCTGAAGCTTTCCATAAACGTATGGTGCCATCTGCTGAACAGGATAGTAAACGCTGGTGTGCTCCACTATAAACCAAGCCCCATACTGCATCTGTGTGGCCTACAAATGCACCTCTTAGAACAGACGGATCTGTGAAAAAAGTGATAGGGGATAAACATTTTGAAACAAATTTTAAATAAAGAGAACCCACTGAATTAGAAGTAATTCCTTTGGTTATATATAGAATCAAATATTAAAAACAAAGGATTTGGCTGGGCTATCACTGAAGAAGTTTAGCTTATTCAATGTAACGGTACTCAAATTTCACTAGGGTATCTGGATTTCAGTTATTTAATTTGTATTTTGAAACAACAGAATTGGGTTTTACAACATCTCTAAAAATCCACTTCCTCTATACCACTACCACTAAAACTCTTACTATCTTGTACTGACTACTGCCACCTCCTTCGTTCTGGCCTGTGCTTCTTTCCTACCTGTTCAGTATATTCAACATACCGTAGGGCGTAAAGCACCTTCCTTTCCTGGTGCTCTCCCAGTCTCCCTGCTCCTTGAGTCTCTTTAATGGGTTACAATCTCTTTCTAAATCAAGGCCAAACCCCTCTGGCCTCATCATAAGGCCCTATACACACAGCTCAGACCCTGCCTATATTTAAAGTATCTTCTGCCTTCTTTTGCTCCTTATGTGCACTCTTCTCTTTAGTGTTCTCCAGCTGTTTCCTTTTCTCATTTGCAGCTCTATACCTTTCACCACATTGCTACCAATTCTTAGAACAGACTCTTTATGTGTAGGCCAAGCAATCTTGATACTCTTCAAAATTTGTTTCTTTCCACTAGTACACTATCTTTAATTTATAACATAATCCTAAAACCCCCAAAACCTACCAGAAACTAACACACAAATGAAAAATAGGTATGATTTGGTTTTTTTGCAAACCCATAATCTTCCAAAACTGTATTTCCTTTCCGATGTTTTTCTTTTGTCCCCGTTTTCCATGACCACTACTGTTATTTATTAAATTCTCTAATTTACACTTAAAAGTTCCTCAGCACAGCTCTTGTCTTCCTACATTTTTCTACAAAGCTATTCACCCCAATGGTATTATAAAAATAATAAGAAGCACTTAGAAAGGGAGAAATATTCCGATATCTTCATAATGTGTGTCGCAACCCTAAACCTATGTTCAAACATGGCGTCTGTATGGCCAATTGTCAGTCAAAAGGTCACATTGGTACTGTGTGCAACACCGTAGTGCCGTGTGCTACCCTATGGTGCGGTGTGCCACCTTATAGTGCCGTGTGCCTATTCTCAAACCTTCTGTCTGGTCAAAAGGTCAAGTTAATGCCGTGTGCTACACTATAGGGCTGCGTGCAAAAAGTAGCGTGCCAGATGCAGTTCCTATTGACGTAGAGGGCACCAGCTTGGAACCTGGAAGGTGAAGGAGCTAGGGACCAATCAGAAGCTGACACGAGTAAGAGTTTTCAAATAAAACCATGTCTCACGCCAAAAACAGCAGGAATATCCACGTGTTAGCTGAAAGGCCTGATCACCCTTTCAGCCAGGGTCTCCTCCGGATTTTGCCGGCTCGTGTCGTGTCAATTTTTCTTTTGGATTACTTCTCACCAATTCATCATGCCCTTGGTGTGTCTACTGCTGGTCATCTGCGCCTGGAGTGTGGTATGTGCATTTTATTTTCTGTAAATACTCTGTTCGCTCAGCCTCTTCCTTCCTTCTTTTTCCTTTCTTTCTCTCCCTTACTTGGTACAAAGTTGTGTATACAGTATATGAAAGTCAAATTGTTGTATTGATTGCTATTGTGATTGGTTGGTGTATTTTACAATATTCGGTTAATGTGTGTACAGTTTACTTAGTTTTGTGTATCTGCTCGGGATTTTAGTGAGTAGTTGATTATAAATCGTTTGGTTTCTTGTTGTCGGATGTAAATAGACTGTTTTGAGTTGTGTGTGGTTTTATTCTGATAGTATTTCTAGTTGATAAATTGCCTATCCCCAGCCCAAGTTGTAACGTATCCCTGTTAATAAATGGCCACGTGGTTTGAAATTTCAATCTGTCACGTTTTAATTTTCCTCTCTCAATCAAATCCTTACTCGAACCTGCATCTGTCTCGGACAATGTGTACAGAGGATGAGAAATGAAAGGATAATTCCATGTATTTTCCAATCTGTAAGTGTTCATGTATAATATCAACAGAACCAACAGGAAAAAAAGTTGCTGCAATTATGCTACATGAGGGAGAAATTAGCATTCAAGAAGTTAAACATAAGTTAAGATTAAAATGTCATTAATAGCATGTCAGCTTATTTCTCAAAAGCCAACTTTCATACAAACCGTATATGAAACATCATGTTAAGAAGTCTCTTGACATAGCCCTTGCTCTTTGTTAAACTGGCAGGTTTCACCCTTTTGCCAGCCCGTAATAATGAGTCAATCCAAGAACTAAAGCAGCAGTTTACTTACGATTTGTCTACATGGCAAGTTAGTGCACAGCAAACTGGGGTGCTGTAGATTCACACTGCGACTTGCATGTATTAACTTATCATGTAGTCAAGCCCTTAGATACTAATGCCAATAGTTACCTTTTTCTTTCAAGTTCTGAATATCACTACCCAAAACAGTTCACAGTGCTGCTAAATCCAGCAAAAGTTCAGGTTTTCACTAGATACCTCATTTTCACTCGCTAAGTTTCTGTGACAAAAATGTGCCAAGTGTGACAGAAACATACCATAAGAATCATAGGGGTCAATATTTGGGTTTGTCGTATTCCAGGCCTGGATGAGGCCATCAGTTCCTCCACTGTAACACTGCTCACCATTACTGCTCATTACCACACAGAGCACTGGGCCACTGGAAAAAAACCCACAGAAACCAAATTATCAATTTCAACTCTTCTCACTGATTACATGTAAGAAAAATAACTGTTAAGTCTATGTTCAAAGAAAACATTTGGTCTTGTGAACTCTTAACTGAGACTCGCTAGATGGAAACACTGCAACAAAAATACTGCACATTTCAGGTGGTATGTGATACAGTGCTCTGGATTTTGACAAAAAAGGCTCCCCCACATCAATGTCCAGTCATATTATTAAAGTTAGATCAAATTAATGATTAAACCAATTGCACGAAGTACAAAAGAAGCACTAACGATGTGTCTGTTCCTATCAGTTTTAAAATATAATTAAACAACTATTTTGCCTGCAAACATACTGGGAAAAAAAAAATTCTGTACTGCAGTAACAAGCACAAAAGTTCCCTATTTTGCAATATTTATATTTAGATTTGTCTTTTTAAAATGGTAGCTTTAACAAGCTCCAACTAGAATAAAGACATTCAGAATAGAACCAAACACACATACAAATATTTAAAATGGATAATATGAAAACTAAATTAATAAAAAGACTACCTGATTTTTCATACATGGTAGAAATTAATACTTGAAAACTACTTTAAACATATGAAAACTATTTCTCAGAGCACAGTAGTGTTTCTATATGTGCAAAGGCATGTACTTACCTGTGTGCTCTGAATGTATATATAGGTTCTACATCAAGAGAGGCACTCCTAAACAAAAGCACAGGAGAGCAATTTCAGAGTTTGTTACAGTACACAAGTGTTCCCCGAATATTTTTTGAAAACAAAATGCTGAAACAGCTATCTTGTCCAACTGCTGTACACTCATATTAAAGTTTTCCCTAACCATCTTCCATCTCCAAAAAGCAATACTGGAAAGATTTTTTTTTTTTGTAAAGCAGCCCAAAAAAAAAAAAGGAAGCAGACTAGTCATGAGCAGTCCTACAACAATCAAACCAAAAAAGAGGGAATAAACTTTGAATAGATTACATATATTCTGTGGGCCACATTTTATATCGTGCTCAGTCACAAGAGAGAGGGAGGGAGTGGATTAAAGTTCACTGATTCTACGGTCGGTTATGCCAAAGCCCCAAGTGAATTTACAGCAGCTAAGAACATGCTCTAGACTGCCAGCTGGTAACAGTCCCTAAGGAACTGCACGTTGGGGACTGCAGGAGTACACCATGCTCTGGCCAAGTCTCTCCCCACCAAATCACTCTGGTAACTCTAGGAGGGCGGCACAGTTACTGGCTATTCAGGAAATCTCCAGCAGAGGAGATGCATCCAGATTCAAAAGCACACAAAGTGCAGAGTGGGCCAAAGAATCTGATCTCATGTCTGTCCATATTTTTATCAGTAAATATATATACACACACGTAAGTGATATATAATTAAATAAGTCACCACCTTTAAATAAGTTTTCCTAGTAAAATAATATAACAGTATCTATATGGAAGTACACTAAAAAGAAACCATACAGTATTTTCATAATGAAAAGAAGAGATTAATGAAATTACATGGCTTCAGCCTGGCATTCTTTTAAAGTCTGTATCTTACAACAGCCTCATGCCCCCTCGCAATGAAGTGAAAAGGGAGGACTCCCACTGACTCCACCTGCAGTTGGATCAAGCCCCAAATGATCTTTTCTTTGATATTAATGTTTCTCTAAATAATTAGTTAAAATGTTTTCACATAAAGAACACAAATAAGAACAGCCTTACTTTTTTGCTGGCGCTGTTTTTTGTAAATTCCACATTTTTAACGTATGGTCCTCGGATGCAGTTATTAAGACTGGTTCAACTGGATGGAAAGCCAGACCTCTTATTCCATCAAAATGACTTCTTAATGTGAACTTAGGATTCCAGGTCTTCCTCAGTGCATCCTTATTGTTTGCTATCTATTTGGAAAAAATACCCAAAATTCGTACTTAGTTTGGTGGACTTACAACAAAAGGAGAAATCAGAATTTTAATCTAGCATTTACGGATTACTTCAAATTGTTACTTCATTTTCATATCTTCATGTCTTTAAACTAACCAGCACTCTATTTGCCAAGCATGAGAAAACTCATATTTACATATATAGGTAGTATATACAAAAGTCAGATTATTTGCACCTTACTTTTCTTCCTCATATTTTAAAAAGTAGCCATAGTTTATGACCAGAATTAAAAAATAAGATCAAAAATAACATCAATTGGATTACTTTTTTAAAATGATAAAGAGAAGATCCCATAAAAACAGAGGATGGAAATCTTCCCATATGGATATGCCTCTGTGGAAATATGAAATGTTCTGTGAGTCACATTTATCATCACTTAGTGACTCAAAGTTTCTCAGTTTACAAGTCAAAAGATATCCTTCCTAACAACCAGTGCTGCCAACTCAGCCTAGGATCTGGAAGTTCAGCTGTGTTCTTTCTGGTTCACATATTAACAGTGGCCTTGACTCAATTAGGGCGCATTATAGGAATAGTTAGGACGCAATTGGGGTGTGGATCTTAATTTAATCCAATTTATTTTCTTAGAGATGTATTGGCTTTGTTGTGCTAACAGGATCAGTACAAACTTATTTTTATCAGTAAAATAAGCAGTGATGACTTGGAATTAAAAAAAGGAAGCAGAACAGTTGAGTAAGACTATATTTACAAAGGTTTCAGAGTAGTAGCCATGTTAAGTCTGTATCAGCAAAAACAACATGAAGTGGGTTTTAGCCCACAAAAGCTTATGCCCAAATAAATTTGTTAGTCTCTAAGGTGCCACAAGGACTCCTCATTATATTTACAAAGATACTTCTCTAACAGTAACTGCTTTTTAAAAGTGACCCAAATGATAATCCAGTCTCAGTAACGTAAAAGAAATGCTGTAAGGCAGTCATTTCAACACAGCTCCCTTGGACAAAGGCTGAAATAAAACAATGGATGATCTTTTAGGCTTTGTCATCAACCACTACCTGCGCTAAGTTTCACAGAATCACAGGACTGCAGTGGATCTCAAGAGATCATCTAGTTGAGTCCCCTGCACTCATTTGCTTGGCAATAACAGATAAAGTCCACTAATAAAATGTTGATACAAAAACTAAATCAGGACTAATGGTACCATAATATTTGTTGTGAAGCACATTTCATGTAGATCCCAACATTTGTGTCTATAATTAATTGCAGGCAGAGAGGACTGATGCCCCTTTGAAAGACTGGTCTTTAATAGAATACAGCTCAGAGATTTCAATATTGAAAAAATATATGCATTCTATCCAGCATATCTTCAAACAGTATGTATCAGAGACTTAAAAATTGTTTCCCAGAGTTTAATAAATATTGAAGTAATAATGAGAACACACAGCACAGAAACCTAAAACTTTAGAAAATCAGGCTCAATAAGCATTAAAGGAGAAACAGTGGTTGCTAAATCTATAAACGAGGTTCTTGGAGTGACAAATTATTTTAGATTAAATTCAATGTTCCTTTTCAGTTAAAAAAGACTGCAGATCCTCGAGACTCTTCCTTTATTGCTGGGAAATGAGCGGGGCCTAATTTCAGAGAAAAAGTACTGGGGGTGAAAGCAAATGCCATAGTAAATTGGCAGGTGGAATCAGAGGCAGGTGCAGTGATATAAAATACTTTCAAGTAATTTTTTTAAACTGACAATTTCAAATTAATAGTATCCCTTTAAGGCAGACAACATTTGTCAGCTCCAGTTTGTTAAAAAGAAGACTTACGGGTAATGGATTATTTGTTCAACAGGTGGCGTATAGGAATTAGGTGACAGAATTCCAACTCAGAGAAGTTTAGGATCCATTCTACTGATATGGCCAGAAAGAGCAGGGCAGAACAGATTTCAGTGTCACTTTGGAAATATCTCCTAAATATCTATAAAGTTAACAACTGTAATTAATGTTCTAACACAGTAATATAACAACTTTAAGTAGCTACAGGTTTTGGGTGGGAAGGGAGGGTTTATATTTTATTTTCTGACAGATTACACGAGAATGTAATATTTAACTATGTAAGATTAAGACTGGTGAACATCAAAACATTACCGGATAAATATATATTTAATCATTTTTAACTACTGATTGATGTTTACTTCTATTAGTTACTATTAATTTACACATTTGTACTCCAGATGCTAATTTTTAATAAACACCAAACAGGGAAGGATTCTCTCAGGGCCTGACAATGACAAAGTCAGGACTCCCGAGCTTCATTCTGGATCTGCTATTTATGCTATGGGACTTTACGGAAACTCACTTAAGGTGTCTGGGTGAAATCCTGACCATACTGTTGTTAATGGGATTTTGCCATTGACTTCAATGGGACCAGGATTTTACCCTGCATGTTTCAGTTTACCTACCTGTAAAATGGATGTAATGAATACTTTCTTTATTGGAGCACTGAGAGACTTAATTAATGTTTGCAAAATACTTTGATATGTCTGTAGTTCAGTATTTATTATTAAAAACCAGGAAGAAAAATCTAAGCCCTTTGTGAATTTATGAAGCACTAAACAGAATGGTGACTGAAGAAAGATGTCTGTAATTCAAATGAAGAGTGCAGAAGGTAATCAAACAATTGGTGTGGAACATGATATTTAAAAGACACAGGCCTCCATCATATGAAAAACAATAAACCTTTCTTGCTGACTTCATATTATCAACAATTCTCTCCAAAAGAGACAGAAATTGTAGGTTAACATTTAGCAAGATTCCAAGTTTTTAAGAATTCAAACAATTTGATGGTTCAGCAATCACCTCCTCCAACAACTGGGAAGCAAGTTTTCCACTAAGGGCTATCAATATTGTGTAATCATTGTCTAGACTGAGCCTGGATAGAATTCATGCTGTTAGACGGAATGGAGAAAGCAGTAGATCCTCAAAGATACAAACACCAGAGTTACAGACTGACGGGTCAACCAGACACCATTGATTGGATGAGCCTATCTGCAAGTGTGTTTTCCTTTCCCAGTTCTACTTATGTGAAATATTTGCTGGAACAGTTCACATTGTCCCATCTAGAGGGCTTCCCAACCCAGGTATACAAATTCTGTTCTTTCTTGCTGGTGGATTTAAAATGATAATGGCCAGCTTTCAGAGGGGTAGCCGTGTTAGTCTGTGTCAGCAAAAACAACAAGGAGACCTTGTGGCACCTAAGAGACTAACACATTTACTTGGGAATAAGCTTTCGTGGGCAATAACCCACTACATCAGATGCATGGAGTGAGCCTGCCTACTGTATTTTTCATTCCATGCATCTGAGGTAGTGGGTTCTAGCCCATGAAAGCTTATGCCCAAATAAAATGTGTTAGTCTCTAAGGTGCCACAAGGACTCCTAATGGCCAGCTTGCTCTTGAAGTAAAAACAGATTATGGGACAAGAGTCCACAATAAATGTATACCTTCACTTGTACGACCCTTATCTGGAGTTTTCACACCAAGTTTCCCCCAAATGGCACCACCTCACATGAGATTCCTACCACAGATTAGACATGTTTGTTTTCACTCACTTGGACAATTGAGATTTGGTAATCCCTGTTTAATTTCAGATGGCAGTAACATTCTGTCAGATCAGAACTTCTTAAAGGAGTCTGTTACACAGATTAAATCAAAGAATCTGTGTGATTAATGACTACTGAGATTTCAGAGCCCTTTTAGGGTCTCTTACATAGATTTATGGCAGCCATGAAACTTAGTCTCATTGTATTACCTGCTAATTATGTATTTAGGATTGAGACACATTTTGTAAAGTCACATGGTACCAATGTCAAACTAAAAGATATTTTAATTAAGGAGAAAGGTACTTTTCTCTAGATCACATAAGTGATTTCCTATTCCTATCAAGGAGGAACTACTCCTAGACAGAGCACTCTGAAACGTATTTTTGTCTCAAACTGATCAAGGTATCTGCAAAAGCTTGTTTCTACCAGAGGAAATGGGTTTATACAATTTTCTTCACAGAAAGAACTGGATTTTATAGTACTTTGATTCTCCTGAATTTGAGTGTTGTTCAAAGAACATAATATTGAAAACTTTCCCCAATCCTACTCTGAAGTCCCCACTAAACAATGCTGAGGACCTATGTGTTTGAAATTAGTGACCCGTAGAGGTACTAAATTATTAACAGAAACAGAAAACAGTCTTAGGAGGGGACCACATGCTACTTGGCATGCACTGCTTGGTGCCAATACAGATAACAGTACTATCATCTAGTTCTTAGTCTGCAGTTTTCATCTGCAGATTTTAGAAACACTTTACATAGGAGATAAATATCATTATCCTCATTTTACATATGGTGAAAATGAGGAAAACAGAAGATGAAGTGACCTGCCTAAGGTAAGCCAGCAGGCTAGTAACAGAGCCAGAAATAGAACTCAAAACACCTGAGTTCCAGTCTAGAGCTCCATCTACTAGGTAAAACTACTTCAATTCCTTTGCACCCTTCTGGACATCCTAGCATCTCTGAAGAAGTCAGAAAGGTAGAAAAATGGGTCTACAGCGGCAGCATACTCTAAGAACTTCAGTTACTAATAAGTAACCTACTTTTCTCCCTCTTTAAATTACCAAGATGGGTTCTACTCTTGGAAATCAACCACAGAGGGTAGCTTAAGAGTAATTTGATTTAAGGACTGGAAGACATTTCTTCCAAAATTAGTATCTGATCAGACTACTTGCAGCCTAAGCCTTCAGTCAAGTGAGGTCAATGAGAACCATGAAAGAGTTGATTTCTGGATCATAAGACAGAATTGTAGAAGGCTCTTAAGAAATCACATTGTAAGTAAATGAACAAAAATGAATGCCCTTTCACAGGAAGGCAGTAATATGCAAAAGCAACTGCCATATGAACTTTCAGGTTAGAGACAAGAATGCCAGGTTTCAGCAATGAAATCTGCTACTCCAAGATGTAAAGTACTGAACAAACAAATGAGACACACGAGAACCCACATGGAAGCCTGAACAAAGAAGCAAACAGACGAAGTGAAAGCTCTTTCATATGAATGGATCAGAGGACTCCAACAACACTTGACAAATATCTTAAACTCGATATTTCAGCAGTTAAGAGTCAAGAATCTATACTACCAAATGAAGGGAAGTGGGATCAGAATGTAACAGCGTCCCTCTCTTCTTGAAATAAAATCATGCATACTTTAGTGGAAACAGAGGCAGCCCTGAGCCAAAGCTAGGAGATCATGCTACCAGATCCAGTGTACCTAAACAGGAATGTCCTCTCTTGTTGCTAAACAAATCATGACTCGCAAAAGACAAATTGAATACCTTGCAGAATATAGCGATGGCTGCTGCTGCAGCATTACTCAATATCTTTGAATAAACTGCAGTCAGCTGTGTAACATCTGTGTCTGGGTGTATATGCCTTTAAAGGTCTGCTTGTTAATTTCTGGAATTTGAAAAGCCAGAGATGATTTTATTCCAGAGTTTATTAAAAAAAAAATCACATAGCCATAACACCCTATGGTAATTTACTACATGTATGGTCAGGTCGGATGAAAACTAAAGCTCCATTTGCTACTGTTTGCAATTCCTTTACATCTGCAAAAGAGCACTGTACTGGGATTGATCTGTAGTTGCCAGATCACCAAGGTAAGAACACAGGGACAGATGGCTAAAGTAAATAATAGCTAAAATACATTTTGCTAGGAAGTAAAAGCTTTTAAAGACGTGAAAAATCTGACATCTGGCTCCAAATAAGCAGTTGAGAGATTCATTAACAGGCTATACAGAAGAAACAAAGGAGGGAGTCATGCATCTTAAAATCTTAGCGAGGAGCTATATGTGCACAGTGCTATCACCTATTAAGGCTATTTGACTTTCAGTAGTCTAAGGTCTGTGGCATGGCACACAGACTCCAAGCGTATGCCTTACACTGCAATTAAACACATGTAGCAGGCCCAAGTCGGGCTCACGGAGCTCTAAAATTACAGTGTAGATATCCAGGCTCAGGCTAGAGTCTGGGCTCTGGGACGCTCCCACCTCTCATGGTCCCCTGGCCCAGACAGCTATATTGTAATTTTATACCCCTGCAGCCTGCCCAAGTCAGTTGACACAGACCAGCCACAGGAGTTTTATTGCAGTGAAGATGTACCCCAAGGGTGGGGATCTGAGGAGCAATTACTATACATGAAGAACAGCTATTTTGAGTTAAGACAGCAGAAGACCCTTTAAAGGTCACTTAACTTTTTTCTCTTTTAATAAAGAGAATTATCCTTCATTTTGCAAATGATGGATATTTTGCAAACACTTTTCTTTATTCTACATGTTGCACATGTGGGGTTCCTCCTGTAGTCAGAAGTTTTACATGGTTACAGATTTCCTTAAGATCTTCACACATATATAGATGGCAGAATCTTAAATGGTTTATTTTAAACTACCACTTACATCGTAAGTCAGTGAATCTGCCTCGTTGGCAACTGTAAGGCCTGCCAATTCTCCAAGACCCAGTTCACTTTCAAGGGCTTCATCTGCTCCCATAATGAATGACTTCCCTGATGTAGGAGGGAACGTTAAAGCTTCCACTGCAAGAAATGAAAAACACGCAAAAAGTCATAGCTATACACATACAATTCTGTGGGTTTTCATGTAAAAATATCTGTTCATTTTCCCTTAAAATATTATATATTAAATTACCTCAATTAGTAACCAAGGACAAAAGAGCAATAGACATTCACGCATGCGGAAAAGACACATATTCCAAAAGGTATCCAAGGCACTTTCCAGTAACGGAGGTCTTTGAATAAGTTGCTTTCACAGATCCACACCCTTGGAGTCCATGTGCCTCAGGACTGCTAAAAGCAATTGTTTATGTCCCTTTCAGCTCTTTCTAATGACAAAGTAATAAAGAGGTGCACAGCCACTTCCTCAGTTTTATACAAAATACACAGATGCTCCAAAGATGCAGGGAAGGGAAGAATGGAAACAGGGACTGGCTGAGGCAACATATTTGCAGAAATTCAGGTATTAAAAACCTAGGTTTTTCCTTCTATACACTGCTTCCACAGCTATCTTGGAAATTATAGGTATATGTACCCAGAGGAGCACTGGGTATTTAAAAGGGAGTGTTAAAAGCATTCTCTCATAAGGAGCATCTGACCTAGCCTTTCAACTGAGAGCAACGTTAGGTAAAAATAAAAACTGAGAAGTCTTCAAATTTCAGAGGTGATTATGTGTTGTAGATACAACAGAAATGGTATCATAACACTGGTGGAATTAGCCTTCAGGTCACCTGATACTCATCTTTGAGTTAACAGGAATGAAAACAGAACAATTAAATGTGGATACCATCTATACCCTAACTAATTTCCCTGTGGAGCTCACACCACAAACTTGAAGGAGCCTGGATGACTTACGGAAATTCTAGCCTATGCATCACATTCAACTTGAACTATACAGCTGCTCCAGGAGTGTAGTCTAACAGTTTGCAGAACTGCAGTCCCCCAAAGGCAGCATCTGCCCTAGAGGCGTGTACTAAGGCATAGCGTTCTGACAAGGTGTAGATGAAAGTCCACAGCAGCTTTGCATATTTCACCAATGGATACATTCTTCAACAGAGCTATGGAAGTAGACTGAGATCTGGTGGAATGGGCTACAACCCTAAAAGGAGGTTTGGCATTATCAGCCTCATAGCGGAAGATGAAACAAATGGAAACCCACTTAGAAAGTCTTTAAGAAGAAAGAGGGACTCCTTTAATTCTGTCCACGAAAGAGAGAAACAGCCAGGGAGACACTCTGAAGGGTTTAGTCCTTTCCAAATAAAAAGCCAATACCCTCCTGATGTGTAAGGTGCATAGGACAGCTTCCTCCCTAGTCAGATGAGGTTTAGGATGTAACATTGGCAGCTGATGACCTGACTGATATTAAAGTCTGAGGTTACATTGGATAAAAAAGGGAGATGTGGGCAAAGACATACCTTTTCTTTATAGAAAACTGTGTAGAAAGGGACCAATCATTAAGGCACAAAGCTCACCAGTTCTCCTAGTGGAGGTGATAGCCACTAAAAATGCAGTCTTCACAGACAAGTGTAGAAGGATACACTTAGCTAGTGCCTAAAAATGGAGGCTTCACTGGCTGGTGAGTCTTGCCCACATGCTCAGGGTTTAACTGATCGCCATATTTGCAGTTGGGAAGGAATTTTCCTCCAGGGAAGATTGGCAGAGGTCCTGGAGGTTTTTTGCCTTCCTCTGCAGCATGGGGCACGGGTCACTTGCTGGAGGATTCTCTGCAGCTTGAGGTCTTCAAACCACAATTTGAGAACTTCAATAACACAGACATAGGTTAGGGGTTTGTTACAGGAGTGGGTGGGTGAGATTCTGTGGCCTGCATTGTGCAGGAGGTCAGATTAGATGATCACAATGGTCCCCTCTGACTTTAAAGTCTATGATTCTATAAAGTTGAGGGCCAAATTCAAGTTCTACATAGGAGTGGGTTCTTTGACATGTGGAAAAAGGTCAGCCAATCCTCTGATGAATCTGGAAGTGATGGGGTGAGCAACACTAAAAGCCAATCAACGGGGCAACAGAAAACTGTGATAGCTGCTAAATGAACTTTAACAGAGCTCAGAGAGAGGCATGAATTCTTCAAACTCGACAGGTAATCTAAGACCTCCAAAAGGGAAGACTCAGCAGGGGATACAATAATGGTGGAATCTCTTTCATTTCTGCAGGTAAGTTTTTCTAGTTGCTGCTTTTCTGCTATTCAACAAAACTTCCTGTACCTCTCTTGAACAGGAGACCTCTACCCCAGAGAACCATCTAGAAACCAAGCCTTGAGCTACTGCGTGTTCGAGCTGGATCAGTTCTTGAGTCAGCAGGTCAGGAATGGTTGGAAGCTGTAGTGAGATGTGAGGTGAATCAGGCAGGGGGAACCATATCTGCCTTGGCCAAATCCGTGCAACTAGGATGATTTTAGCTCTGTCCTGATTGATTTTGTTTAGTACTCTGAGGAGCAGCAGTGGTGGAGGATACGTACAGAGGAGATATCTTGACCAGAAGATGATGAAGGCATCTCCCTGAGATTGATGGTCTAGACCCTCTTGATCCGAACATTCGATGCCCTCTGCTGAGGACATTGGTGAAGAGGTCTGTTTCTGGAAAACCCCAGGTGAGGAATATATGCTCAAGAATTAGGTATTTGAGTCCCACTCCTAGTCCTAGCAGAAGTGTCTGCTTGAGCCATTGGATATAGTGTTCTAAAGACTCAGTAAGTATGAGGCTGAGAAGAGAATCCGATGCGCTATGTGCCACTTCTACCATTTTACTGCTTCTGCACAAAGGGAAAGGAATCTTGCTCCTCCTTGACAATTTATATAATGAATGCTGGTTCTGCTGTCTGTCGATAGATTAGCCCCTGATCATGGGAAGGAAACATTTGCAGGCAAATCTAACTGATCTGAATTCCAGGAGGTTACTGTGGAAAGTGGACTCTTGGGCAATCCATTTGCCTTGAATGTTATGTGTTTGAAGATACTATACCGCCAACTGCCACCCTATGAGAAACCTATGAGAAATGCATCATACAATGGTGGCAGTCGTTGAGAGGCAGAATGAAGGGAATGCCAGCACAGATATTGTCCAGATCTTTCCACCAACTGTAGAACCTGATGAGGAATCGACAGTAATTTGTTCAGACTGTGCTTGTTGGGGGTGTAATCAGTTCTCAATCATCCTTGAGAGCAGTGTAGGTGCAATCTGACATGAAGTGTGACAAATGTGCAGGCTACCATACGATCTAGGAGTTGCAGACAAATTGTGGCTCTTTGTAGACTTACCTGAACCTGCATGATCAGATCTGATAGTGTCAAAAACCTGTAAGTTGGTAGGTAAACTCTGGATATTTGTGGCATGTTCGGTGGCTCCTTATAAACTCTATTCACTGAACTAGTCTCAATGTGGACTGGTCTTTGTTGGGCACAAGTCTTAACTGGTTGAATAGGGTCATAGTTTTCCTCGCTGTGGAAAGAACTTTGTTGTACAAATGGCCCTTGAGAAGCCAAATCATCAAGATAGCAGAAATCAATTATTCCTGATTGTTGGAGTTGAGTGGCTTCTCAAGGGCCTTCATAAAGACGCCGGGGGCAGTAGAGAGCCTGGATGGGAGAATGTGATCTTGGAAGTGCTCCTGGCTGACCACGAAGGTCAAGCACTGCAGACCCCCCAGATCTAGAGATGGTGTTTATAGCTATGAGTGTCGCCATTCTGAACTTCCGTGTTTTGATGAAAATGTTCGATCATTTGAGATCTAAGATTCGTCTCCATACACTCTTATTTTGGGGAACCAGAAATTACTTGGAATAGAACCCCTTTCCCTCTGTGTTTGGCAGGAACTGGAACTGTGGACTACTATATGGAGAACGAATAGGACTTCCTGTTTCAGCAGATGAGTCCCTGAAAAAGGATGAGGAAGGAGGATGGGATGGGGGAATGGAGGTGAAATGGATGCAATAGCCTCATGTTACAATCTCCAAAATCCATCTGTCAGAAGTAATTTTCTCCTATGAAGATCGAAAATGGGAGAGATCATCCCCAAATAATGGAAGAGAGCAAAACCTTTGGCCAAAACATCAACATTGACACTGAGATGAGGAAAGCTGAGTAGTGTTTGTTCTTGTGGTAGAGGATGGTTCTCTCTTGTGGAAATTAGGTTTCTTCTTAGGTGGTTGCAAAGGCCTGTGATAAACAAGGAATTGGGCTTGGTGGGATCTGTGCACTATCTATGACCTGCTGAATCTCTTTTATTTGCAAGCACATAGATACTGAGGGAGCAGATAGTAGCCCTTGAATCCCTGCAAGAATGTAAGAGTCCACTGGTGAACTCACTAAAGAGCTTGAGCTTCACAGTATTTTTCCTAGGGAGACCTGAGGATTGCAGCCAGAAGTCATGACATATGACCGCTGTAGAAACAGAGTCAGCTGCCATGTCAGCCACATCTAGAGTAACAAAGTCCTGGTTAATAAATGACCTTCCACAATGAATACTTGATATTGCTCTCATTATTCCTGAGGCAGATGATCAATAAAAACTAAATTTCTCATAGTGGGTGTAGTTATATTTTGTAATCAGCGCTTAATAATTGGCAATTTTAAATTGTAACAAAGCAGAGGACCACCTTTTTTGGCCAAAAAGAGATCTAGGTCCTTAGAATGTGGAATAGCCTTTAATGGTGTTGTCTACTTTGTTCATTCACAGCGTCCAGCACCAAGGAATTGAGGGTTAGGTGCGTGAACAAAAACTTGGAATCTTTAGCAGGAACATCGTTTTTTCTTTTTTCTGTCCTCTTACAAGTTGGAGGTTTGGAAGCTGGGGTTTCCCAAATTGTTTTGGTAGGTTCAAGCAGGGCTCTGTTTGTAGGTAAGACTACTTGACCAGAAGTGGCAATATAGAGAACATCCAAGAGTTTGTTCTGAGTCTTCTGAATGTCTTCTGTGCGGATTCTGGAGGGAGTCGGGAATTGTCTTTGTGAGCACTTGGAAGTGCTTAAGATCATCCACACGTGATGGAGGTAGCAGCATCACTGCCTCATTAGGAAGAAATGTTAGTCTGCAGAGTAGATGGCGACAGATGAGGCCCTGATACCAAGAGTCTTTCCATATCCATCAATAGATGGGATTCCAGTTCATCCAAGACAAACAAGTCCTGGAAAATCTAAACTCCTGTGGTACCAGGTGAGAGTGTGCAGAACTCTGATGATGCTTTGAGGATGACTGACTTTGCAAACTCATCAATCAGCGCTATCAATGTCAACTTGGATACTGCAGGCAACTTGGAAGCAGGGTACCACAGGACTTGTAAGCTCCTGAAGCCTTAGCTGAGGGGCCCCCGGTATCAGGAGTTCTCAGGAGCCTCAGTGGTATCCTTTCTGGGATGCGAGGTCTCCAAAGCAGTGGGTCTCTGTGGTGACCTTGGTTTCCTGGCACCATTTTCTTTTTGAGGTGATCTGGAGCTCCTCTTTCTTGAAGTCTTGGTGCCATCCTCTGTGGTTCTCTCCCCAGTGGGTGAGTGGGCTGCAGAAGTTGATGGGGTGCTGTGCAAACAGGGAGACTGCTATACCTGGTGGAAGAGGGGGTATCTGGACCTGGGTCTGAGGCAAGGCGAAGGGAGTGCGCCACCATGAGAAGCCTAAACTTAATTTCAGTATTTTTTCTAGGCCTACTCTTAAACCCTGAACAACTTTTATACTTAGTTGGGAAATGGATGTCCTCTAAGCTGCAGACACAGTGAGTGACCATCAATAAGAGGGACAGAATTCCATCAAGCGAGACAGTGTTTCAATCCAGAGGATTTAGGCTTAAAACACAGATAACATCCTTCAAAGAAGGAAAGCCTGAACTCACCCCCCCACCCCCCCGGTGGGAGGAGGAGCAATGAGGAGTCTCAAAGAAGTTTCCTAACACACACACACACACACCCCTACCTACCTTATACAACTGGTAAAAACTAAAAAGGGGGGCTAAAGTAAGCTCTAGACAATAAAGTAAAAACTAGAATCTATTCCCTACGAAAAAGGTAAGTATGACATAGACAAAATGCTTCAGCTCAGGCCTAGGCAGCTGAGAAGGAACTGAAGGTTGTTCATCTGATACTGCTTCTATACCCTCAGTATGGGGAATGACAGCTAGCGCTCATGGGTGGATTGCAAGGCACTGCTACCAAGTCTCTTATCAAAGGCACATGGGGGCATGTGCACCTGAAATTGAGCACCCATAGGACATAAAAAAATAAGTTACGAGAGAAAATTGACTAAATAATGAGTTCTGAAAGAAAATGAAACGTAGAAAACCAATGTCTGAACAGCGCTTCGTGATTGAAAGCTCTATTGATAGGCAGAAGAAAATATGACCTGAAGGAATAGGAGGGAACCATACACCCCTGGTATTGAGACACGTTTACATATATTCTGCCCTCCACCAAATACTAATGGCCTTCGTTGTTTGAGTAACATGTAGACTGAGAATGGGAAGCTGTGGAGAAAATGTCTAAGACCCATCACCTTTTAGAACAGGGGATCTCAAACTGGGGGCTGGGACCCCTCAAGGGGTCGCGAGTGTGATGGGTTGGATCACAGAACCCCCCTGAGAGCTGCCAATTGATGTGCTAAGACTATCTCTGTTCCTGTTTTCCCTGCCAGCTCAGGACTCCAGCACCCTGTCTTGCTGACACTCTCGTCTGCTCCAACAAAGACCCAGAGTCTGAATCACTTGCCCTAAAGCTGCAGGTTTACCTGAAAACAGCTCACAGAAGTGCTTGTCTTTAGCACTCAGATGCCCAACTTCCAATGGGATCTAAACCCAAATAAATCCGTTTTACTCTGTATAAAGCTTATGCAGGGTAAACATAAATTGTTTGCCCTCTGTAACACTAATAGAGAGATATACACAGTTGTTTGCTCCCCCAGGTATTAATACATACTCTGACTTAATTAATAAATAAAAAGTGATTTTATTAAATACAGAAAGTAGGATTTAAGTGTTACAAGTAATAACAGACAGAACAAAGTCACCAAAAAGAAAAATAAAATGCACAAATCTAGGTCTAATCAAACTAAATACAGATAGGATCCTCACCAGTTTCAGAATGCTCCCTTTTACAGACTAATCTCCTTTCAGCCTGGGTCCAGCAATCACTCACACTCCCTGTAGTTACTGTTCTTTGTTCCAGTTTCCTTCAAGTATTCTGGGGGGAGAGTGGGGGGTGGAGAGGCTCCTTCTTTAGCCAGATGAAGACAAAATGGAGGAGTCTCCCAGGGGTTTAAATAGGCTCTCTCTTATGGGTGAAGATCCCCTTCTCACCCTGCGTAGAATCCAGTCACAAAATGGAAATTCGGAATCACATGGGCAAGTCACATGCCCATGCATGACTCAGGACTTGCAGGTAGCATCCATTATCCATATGCTACCTTGAACATCCTCAGGTAGACTTCTTTTGTGGATTGGAGTCTTCCAAGCTCTTTTGTCTGTTAAGTGCTTCCTGACTGAGCACTTAACTTGCACATTCCTTTCCCAAGAAGTGACCAAATGTTCTAACTCAGGCTACTTAGAAATCAAGCAATTATACAGCCAATGTTCATAACTTTGAACACACAAATGGTGCCTGCATACAACTAGGATGAACATAACCAGTAGATCATAACCTTTACACAGATATGTTACATGGCATATGTAGCAAAACCCTATTCTAGTTATATCATACATACATTTGAGAGCACCACCCCATAAAGCCTTATGGGGCACACTGTCACAGCGAGGTTATTCCGGGGGCGGGAGGGGGTGTCGCCAACTTTCAGCCTCCACCCGAAACCCTGCTTTTCCTCCAGAATTTATAATGGTGTTAAGTATATAAAAAGTGCTTTTAATTTATAAGGAGGTGTTGAAGTCAGAGGCTTGCTACATGAAAGAAGTCACCAGTACAAAAGTTTGAGAACCACTGTTCTAGAATCTAAGCTTGAATTAAAAAAAAGTTTCTAACCCTTTTTGATGTTAGACCTTTCTAATACAGAAAAACACGCTAACATCCTTCTGAGTATGCAGACATGCAGATTATTCCTACTGACATGTAATTTCTGCCCAATTTATCTTTATGCCTTCTTCAGCTCTGACCTCATCTTACTCCTCTCCAGTCCATCCAGAATGTAGCAAGATCATTTCTTCTCACCATTCATGTATTTCTCTGAATCTCCCTATGGCATTCTCTTTTCTACCTTTTTCTAGTCAGATTCAAGCTTTTTGTACTCTGCTTGAAGACTGCATAAATTTAACTCTACCCAAATTTCTGCTTTTTATTCATGAACATCTCTTCTTCTTTGCTCTAACTAAGGAACTGATGCATGAACTACCAGTTTCCTTTCTCTCAACTTGCATTCTTAACTTATTTAATACTTCCTTATATGTAATTTTTTTAAATGGATATTAAACTGCTATATTTTTAATAATAAATATTCACCAATGAAAAATGAAGTGTTACTGACATGTTTTGGTTTTGCCTTGTTCATAAGCTAGTCAGATGCTCTCAATTACAAAATATATATTTTGAAAGAAAATGAATGTGGAAAGCTCTCATGTTTTTTGCCACCAGTGAGGCACTTGTGCGATGACAGGAAATGCTCAACACACACAAATAATTCTGCTACATTTCAAATTGTTGCTAAGTTACCTTTTTTTTTTTTTTTTTTTTTTAGAAACCTCTCTCTAAGCATGTGGGAGGTTGAACTATTGTGCTCTGTAGCAGTTAACACATATGGAACTCTCTTTCATCTTCATTTGTTTTGTAATTTTGTCAATCTAATTTCTTACTATTTCAGGAAGAGATATGGATTATTAGCCAAAACCATGTTTTGCTCATTTTTCTGGTCATATTTAGCAATCTTTTGGGCATAAATCACAGTATGCTTCATACAACACCTCAGAAAAGGCACTTTTATGCTTATTTGATTATTCTGTATATCATTAAAATAGTTGAAATACTGAAGCTAAAACACTGCAAACAACAATTTATAGGTGTAGTGTTTGTGAAGGTAAGTGTTACATACCGAATCAGAGACTGTGCACAGCATATTAGGACTTTCCACCCCGATCCTAACTCACTGAGGATTTTAGATACAGACACCACCATAAAATTTAAGAAATGGGCAACCAACCTGAGCAAAAATTGCAATCTGTCTTTCCTCTATGATTCTGGACTCAGTCACTGCGTGTTTCCATGTTAGACACACCCTTTAATTTAGCTGCAGAGTTTGTTCCTTATCACTGTGCTCAAATATTATAAAATGCTACACATCTTCTGTACAATCATACATAGACGAAGGATGGTTTTGTGGTTAAGGCCTGGGAGATCTGTGTTCTATACCTGACTCTGCCAGTTTTCTAGGGTGAACACTGGCAAATGACTTAGGGCCTGACACGAAGCTCATTGCAGTGTTTCCACTGACCTCAAAAAATTTCAGATCAGGAATTTAAATCTCTCCCTGAATTCCCCCGGGTGATGGAGGAAGGGATAATGTTTATCTACCTCAGGGGTATGATGAGGCTAAATTAATATCTGCAAAGCGCTTTAAAGTATCAGATGTAAAATGTTAGGTAATTATTATTATAAATATACAAACATATACACATTTATATAAACATATACAGATTTAAATACTTGCCTTCATCTGTCCTGTTTATCTCATGTTCAATAAGCCTTGAGCTACTCGGCCTAGAAGGGGATGTGACAGATGGTTGTAATGAAGGTAGATCATCAACGTCTCTCAAGTTTGCAAGCATGTCTTGCAGCTTTGACCTGTTGGGCCCTAACCAGGAAAAACAAAAGTGAAATGGCTTATGTAAACATAATTCACAGCAATGCAATTTATCACATCAAATATGTTACAGCAGGACAAGCAACAATGGAGCCTATCTTTGATAAGACATTTCCTAATAAACATCAGCAATGAGCGCCTACTTCCAGCAGTAACTAACCTTTCAGCATGAAATGAACATTTTGAAAAAGAAAGTGATGGAAGCAACTGAGAATTTTTTCTCCCACTTTTATGAACTCACACTGCTATTTGCATGAAAAAGTTAAATACCTTCAATTGACTCATCACAACAAAAAGATCGAACAAAACATTTTCTTGCTTTCCAAGAACAATTGCAAACATTTGTGAATTATTTTAAACATCTGTGCAGATGCTTTGTGCAGTATATTCTTTAAATAAATTTGTGAATATTTTACAATTATTTGTGCAGGAGTGTATATTTGTGAGGCTACATAATTTACACAATTGTTATATTAAACATATAAATCAAACTGGATTCGCTGGTTTACTTCCTGAAGCTACATGTGGTGAAGACCCATGCCCTTCTTGACACTTACCTGTGCTTTGCGCCATCATTTTCCCACATCCCTGTTTTGACTGTTTTATATAGGATTGAGGCTGAAACATATCTTCGGTAGTTTTTCCTGTTGTAAGTTTAATTAAGAATGGGAAAATATCTTACCCATAGTCCATTATGGTTTTTCCTAAACCAGTAAATAATACAGCTATTTTTAAGTAGCGTTAACACAGAGGTGTATTCTAATATATGTATGATCTTATTACGCTACTTCACAGGAATTTTTACTACAGCCTTGCAAAATCATTTTAAATGTATGAGCCCAGGTACAACTTCTATTTTTCCCACCCTCACCACAATGATAATGAGGAAACTAAATAGTATTTTAGTTGTCTATTACAGAACATTACTTGAGTCAGGCAAAGAGTGAATAGGATTTTGCAAGATTGTTTTAACACAGTATCTGATTTTATAGAAAAACAACATTTTACTGAATAGTTTTATCTCTGAATACTCATCTATGATGAGATTAAAGTTATAAAACAGACTTCATACATCTCAGTATTAAAGTGTTTAATCCCCCTCCCACCTCCATTTCTTTCCTCATTCCTTTCTTCTCTAAGATCATGAACAGGTGATAAATAACAGGTGCTACTCCTCCCGATTTTTCTGCACTGATGCTCTTCCAATGATGGTTTGTCCATGGAAAGATACTTTATGTCTGCAATTCTTGGTCTCCCCCAGAACAAACCTCCATCCAAAAACATGTTACTGTACATTTAACTACAATACCCTTGTGAAGTCGTGCAAGGTGCCAAACTGCAGTCTTGCATCAGGCACTTTGCTCATTAAACATATAAAACAAAGTTCCAGTGATAGCTGTGCCTAAATTAATCATTAATTACTATAATTTGATAATCAGGATCTACACACCCAATATCTGATTGAGAAATGTACCCATTTCTATTTATTTCTTAATTTAAATGTTTCTAGCAAGTTAGCTCATTAAAACTTTGGCCCTGGCACTATATACTATATATATGTACTATGACATTGTACATGTAGACAAAAAATTATTAAAATAAATTTTCTGTGTATTCCTATTGCATAAGAATCTCTATTTTAATTACAAAGACATTCAGAATTTATTTGGTAAAACAATAACTTTTTGTAGGGGAAGCTCAACTTCTTGTTATGCTTGCATTTTTTCAGGTACCTCAATGGCACCTCAAATAACTGCAATCAAAGAACACAGAATTCTTTCAAATGTCATTCATATCAGCATAGGAATCTAAACTACATACTGATTTGCTTAGAGAAAGTAATAATGTAGGTTTAATCTCTACATGCTATATTTAATGCTATGATCTCAAAGCTAATATTTACTGACCTGTAACCAATCACATTTAGAATCTACTAAATACAGAAAGTAACAAAATGAGGCAACCCTGAAACAATAATGTAGAGGACACGGCATCTTTTTGTAGGAGTTTGTAAACATGCTGAAAGTGACAGTTCCCTTAAAATGAATAAGCATCCTCCCACAGAGGGAGGAGTAATGAAACATATCCTTCACATTTTCCCCTGAATTAGGTGCATTATTTTTCAATTTTAATTATTCCCACAAGACTTCTCAAAACAGCTTTATGTTTGAAATAGTTACGATTTCCATGTTAAACATTTAACTTGACTCTGAAAGGTGTATAATACTTATTTTATTTAACAACAAAGGTTTCACATAATTGATTTCTGTTTCAGGAGATGTAACAGAGAAAGGTATGATGAACAGGGCTAGAAATTGTATTTCAGATACCTATCACAGCTGTTTGCTTGGAATCCAAATAACACCTATGAAAAATATAAATTCCACAGGTATAATGGTATTTGATAAATAAGAATTGATTTAGAGGTTGTCAATAAGATTTATTTTCCATTTCGAGCCCTGCATAAGGAATTATGAGGACAGTATGACTTGCATGTTGTGACTAATAAGTACAAACGGGGTAGAAATTAACTTGTTTCTCCCTCTGTCAGCTAACAGATACTAAAGAGTTATTTGTTTTATTTATCAAACTCTAAAACAGGTCTTATAAAACTGGCATGTTTTCAACTAAGAGTTCTGACATTTTCTCAGTTGAAATATACAGTTAAATAAAGTATCAAAACAATGCATTTAAACTTCATATATCTATATATCACCACTGATTGCTACACAGTCCATGTCCAGCATAATCACTTTGAATTTATCCAACACTAAACTGGTAAAAGTTATATCCCAGTCAGCATCTTCCTACTTTCTCAGGCAACTGGACTGACTTATCATTAATTTCAACCCCTGAGCACTGGTGAACAGGAAAGCAGTCAGGAGTGACAAAGTAAAAGAGTAAGTAGTTTCAGGAAAACATTGAAAGAAAGATAGAATTAGGGGTGTGAAAGAGGTGGGATTTATGATTTTAAGGTGCAATGTTTTCCACTTACTCTTCACCCCCTTTTTTCCCTTGCGCTCCTTTTTGTATTGTTCCTTGAGTTTGGTTATTACTCCCTGGTCCACATTCCAGGCTTCAGGCATGAGACACTGGTCTTCCTTTTCTAAATAAAGTAAAACAAATGAAACATCCTTTTTAAATATGTCACTAAACAGTTTTCACTGAAGGAGGTAGCAGCTGTTGTCAATCTTATTTATACCTTGTATTTAAAATACACAAGTAGCACTATGGTTGCAAATTCTGCGAGACTGTATTCTCACCCCTATTTTCACTTGCTCAGAATTTCTTAAAAAATCATTTTGTGATGAAATTTCAAATGCTTCATCTCTGAACCCAATAAGTGATTGTTCATAGAACAGTGTTTTTGTTGTCATTTTTTGTTTTGTTTTTCCTCTTTAACAAGCAGGTAATACTTTTACTGCTTTAATTATTTTTCCAGAGAAATAATTATATCCACAAATACACATTACATTACTAATCTAACCTAGCATTTACAGCATGGGTGCAGCATGTCTAGAGTTTACTTAGTCTTACCCTATAATTTACACAAAAAAAGTATGTTTAAATTAAAGGGGTTCTTGTAACAGTTTACTTTACATTTCACCAGGGTTTTTACAAATAATTTTAGACATTAAAAGTGCATTCAATTTAACAAGAGACTGGAAAAATTTGAGATATCACAGTCAGACAAAGGAAGCAGCACGTCTAGTGTCGGAAGCCTGCATTTTATACCTAAACTCAACTGAACTTCTGCCATACCTGCTGTTAAGTCACTGATTCTCAGTTTCCCCTGTTGTACAACAGGGAAAATAACACTTACCCACATTTGTAAACTCTTTTGAGATCTTCCAATGAAAGGTGATATGTAGGTACGAATATTAAAGACATTTAAACAGCATACCAGAAGACTGCATTTAGGCAGTTTATTATAATAGACAACTCAGAGCTGAAAAATACCTTTTATGTATTTTTACATTACAACTGTGGGTTTTCTTTTAAAAAAATGCATTAAATTAAGGCTTTATTTTCCTCATTCAAATTTATCATGTTTCACTAATATTCAATATAAAGTTTATTCCTTAAGCCTAAAATTGGTAAAGTGTTCCTTCCTTTTATAAAATTTAAAAAGTAGTGAATTATTCTCCTGATGGTTCACATCAGACCATTTGGTTATGATTGAGCTGTCATTTAAAGGACTCTTCAGGGAGTAATGTGCACATTCAAAACCCATATGAAAAGTAAAGTATTTTCTTGTGTACACAGTGATAACTTATCTAGTTTCAAAATCTAACATTTAAATAATAAAAACACTCAAGACCTTTCATGCTATGATTCAGTCAATACGTTTATGCCCCTCTTAGTACAAAACTGTGGAAAACAGGATTTCCAACTGAATGCAGACCACCTCATCTACAGCTATAATAGAACACAAAACTGTTTTCCCTCAAAGATCTAGATTCAACAAAAGCCAAACTACTCAAAAGTTAAGTGGCATTTTTTTCCCCAGTGTGAAATGAAAAAAGCACACCCCAAAGTCAGAAATTTAATCTCAGATTTTGTCAGTTAAAACAAACTATTAAAAAAGTTTGCCCATGTAGCATTTTCTGATTTAATTGTTTTTATTAACCATATTACCTAATTGATGGTCATTATAGTTTATGGTGTATTATTAAAATATTAGAAGCATGACAAATAAAAAAACAGCGAGGCCATTAACAAGGAAGTCATGTAAGGAATGAATGATTACTGAAAGAAAATAAATGGTTGCTCACTCCTTTGGAAAGTGTATTCTATATTCTTCTGACACCACTACAGGCTATTCAGAAGTGACGCTGATAGCGGTATTCAGCTCTCCCTGGCCAACAAAATGATAGGTACAATACGACATGAAGGTAAGCAATGTCTAAGGCTGATAATCTAAATCAGTGGTTCTCAACATTTCCAGGCTACTGTACAGACATGCCAAACCCGTCAAATAATGCAGAAATTGGGCTTGTTTTTGACTTAATTGGTTTGTGAGCGGTTTGTTGACTAGTTTTTGGCTTGTAGCATGTTGCTTGTTTGGCTTGTAGCTTGTTGCATCTTTTTTTTGACCAGCTCCCGGCAAGCAGAGGCAAGGGGCGGGGAGAGAGTCAGGGGTGCACAGCAGGACTACCACAGTCCCAGACTGCATACTGGGGGGATCTAGTCACATAGAGTGTTGGGGTTCTTAGCAATTGGCTTGTTTTAGCCTTGCTTTGAAATGGGATTAGCTTGATTTTTGGCTTCTTGTGAAATTTGGGGTACTTATTTACCATGCAAGAGCTAGTAACTGTGCTACTGTACTCCTTTCAGGAATCTGATTTGTCTTGTGTATCTCAAGTTCCACTTCAATCAAATACTACTTGCTTACAAAATGAGACATAAGAATTAGGGCTGTCAAGCAATTAAACAAAATCAATCGCAATTAATCACACATTTAAACAATATAGAACACCATTTATATCAATACTTTTTGGATGGTCTTCACATTTTCAAATATATTGATTTCAATTACAATGCAAAATACAAAGTGTACAGTGCTCACTTAATATTTATTTTTCATTATAAATATTTGCACTATGAAAATAAAATAAATAGTATTTTTCAATTAACTTTATACAAGTACTATAGTGCAATCTCTTTATCATGAAAGTTAAAATTACAAATGTGGAGTTATGTACAAAAAGACTTGCATTCAAAAATAAAACAATGTAAAATTTTAGATCCTACAAGTCCATTCAGTCCTACTTCTTGTTCAGCCAATTGCTCAAACAAACAAGTTTGTTTACACTTGCTGGAGATAATGCTGCCTGCTTCTTGTTTGCAATGTCACCTGAAAGTGACAACAGGCGTTCGCATGACACTGTTGTAGCCGGTGTTGCAAGATATTTGCCTGCCAGATTTGCTAAAGATTCATATGTCCTTTCATGCTTCAACCACCATTCCAGTGTGTTTGGGGGGAGGGGGGGGAAATAAGCATGGGTGAATAGTTTTACTTTGTGTAATGGCCCATCCACTCCCAGTCTTTATTCAAGCCTAGTTTGATGGTGTCCAATTTGCAAATTAATTCCAATTCAGCAGTCTCTTGTTGAAGTCTGTTTTTGAAGTTTTTTTTTTTTTTTGGAAGATTGCGACTTTTAGGTCTGTAATCGAGTGGCCAGGGAGACTGAAGCATTCTCCAACATGAATGTTATAATTCTTACATCTGATTGTGTCCATCTTATTCTTTTGCGTAGACACTGTCCGGTTTGGCCAATGTACATGGCAGAGGGGCATTGCTGGCACATGATGGTATATGCCCTGCCAGTTCCTTACATCTCCTTGTCAGTTGCTGAAAATGGGCCATTTTCATTACCACTACAAACAGTTTTTCTCTCCTGCTGATAATAGCTCACCTTAACTGATCACCTCCTTACAGTGTGATGTAACACCATTTTTGATGTTCTTGTGTGTGTGTATAATTATACTATAATCTTCCTACTGTTTTTTCCACTACATGCATCTGATGAAGTGGGGCTGTAGCCCACAAAAGCTTATGCTCAAATAAATCTGTTAATCTCTAAGTACCACAAGTAACTCCTGTTCTTTTTGCTCTTTTAAGACTTCTGAAAGCATGCTCCACACCTCATCCCTCTCAGATTTTGGAAGGCACTTCAGATTTTTAAATCTTGGGTCGAGTGTTGTAGCTATCTTTAGAAATCTCACATTGGTTCCGTCTTTGCGTTTTGCCAAATCTGCAGTGAAAGAGTTCTTAAAACGAACCACATGATGGGTCATCATCCAAGACGGCTATAACATGAAATATATGGCAGAATTCAGGTAAAACACAGAGCAGGTGACATACAATTCTCCCCCAAGGAGTTCAGTCACAAATGTAATTAACGTATTTTTTTTTAAACGAGTGTCATCAGCATGGAAGCATGTCTTTTGGAATGGTGGCCAAAGCATGAAGGGGCATACAAATGTTTAGCATACCTGAGACAAATACCTTGCATGGCACTTTTGTAGCAGCATTGCAAACTTCTGTTCTCACTTTTGGGTGACATTGTAAATAAGAAGCGGGCAGCATTATCTCCCATAAATGTAAACAAACTTGCTTCTCATGGTGATTGGCTGCACAAGAAGTAGGACTGAGTGGACTTGTAGGCTCTAAAGTTCTACATTGTTTTGTTATGGAGTGCAGTTATGTTATCAAAAAAATCTACATTTGTAAGTTCCACTTTCATGATAAAGACATTGCACAACGGTACTTGTAGGAGGTGAATTGAAAAATACTATTTTTTGTCATTTTTACAGTGCAAATATTTCTAAGAAAAATAATGTAAAGTGAGCACTGTACACTTTTGTATTCTGTGTTGTAATTGAAATCAATATATTTGAAAATGTAGAAAAACATCCAAAATATTTAATACATTTAAATTGGTAGTCTATTGTTTAATGGTGTGATTAAAACTTCGATTAATCGCGATTAATTTTTTAATTGTAGTTACTTTTTTTTCAGGTTAATTGCAAGTTAACTGTGATTAATCAACAGCCCTAATAAGAATACAAAAGTGTGTCAACACAATATTACAGAAAAATTGCTTACTTTCTCATTTTTACCATATAATTATAAAATAAATCATGACACCCCTCTGGTTGAGACACACTGATATAATATATAGAGGAGCATAATCAAGTAATTGTCTTTATGAAATTTTAGTTTGTACTGATTTTGGTAGTGCTTTTAGCCCATTGTAAAACTAGGCAACTATCTAGATGAGTTGATGTAGCATCTGGAAGACCTCTGCATACCCTCAGGGGTATATGTACCCCTGGTTGAGAGCCACTTATATAAATGGTTTCTTCACCTCATATAGAGATGAAGACATTAACACATCCATGGAGGAAGTATTTATAAATTCTCATAAACTGGAAGAGACTAACACATTGGATTTGGATAGAATTACGATACAAAAAACAGTGATCAAAGATGAGTTATGTCCATGGGTGATAGATTAATTAATTAAGGAAACAAATAGTTGAGCTAAGAATTAATTATTTTTGGAACACCTTTGAAAATGGAGAAATATCAATAGTTAAATAAGTTCTTAGAGAAGAGGCTAAACTATTATGGGCCATCGATGGGTTAAGTCCTTTTGACCAATGTACAGAAGGTCTACTCTATGTGTGGATCTTTTCCACATATATTGTGAGGGAGGGGAAAAGGAGAGTGTAACAGTTTCTTCACTGCAGATTTTTCCCCAGTCTCTGCAAGTCTGGTGATTTGCTGGGGGTAGAAGTTAAGAAATATTCCCCACATCAGCACTGGAGTCATTCCAAGAAGTGTAATACAGAGGTAGAATAAAAATGGATCATGAAATATAAGCAGCATTACATTTAATGGCAGGGCAGGGTAGTTTTGTTTGTGGACAGCAGGCCACCATTTCTGAAATCAGGAGAGAAGTTTTAGCTGATCATGCTTTTCTTCCCCAGATTTGACATGGAATTTCTGCTCTTCTTTGGCAAAAAAATATTTAGAAATGTGCAGGACATAGATGGCAGAGTTGTCAGCAAACTATTTCAGACATTAATATTCTATGGCATGCCTATGATAATAATACACACTTACATACTTCCTGCATGTACCATACATCATATTTAATCCATCTTACAAAGCGGATTTTGAACTAGTATGTAAATACTTTCTAGTTTAGAAATAACAGATCTGATCAACTCTAAAGGCTCTCAAATGTAGTCAGTTATGGCATTCCATTGTACCTGTTTAATAAATTACTATTAAAAATGTTCAGGAAATTTTTGTTGCAAAAAATGTACTGTTCAAAGCTAGAAAGCATTTTTTAAACAACTTCACCATCTGTTTTCCCCCTATTTCCAATATATTAAGTTATAAGACATTATTATCTTTAATTTTTCATTTCATTTAAATCAAATAAGTGTCTTAAATGAATTGATAAAGGATTTATAATGACATTGCAGCAGCTTACGCAGACAGACTATTATAACTGTAATTACAAGCTATGATATAAAGAACTGAAAACCTCCTTTGGATCCAATTTTACAAGGATTGAAAACATACAACTATAAAGGAAATTATAACCTTCCATAACAAACATTTTGGGGGAGAAGTGGGGAGGGGTTGGAAGAGTAAATCTTTTGTAAATCTGAACTGAGCTGTCAGTGTTAAGAATTTATTTAACACCTTAAATTAAATAGGACTGATAACTGACAAACTCAACCTATTCACATTTCAGTGGCACAAGTGATAGATACAGTATGCTCAGAAAGCAGAAAAGATGAAGGTTTAATTATAAAAAAAAGCAAACACCAGTATGTCTTTCAAGAACTATTTTTGGGGAAGAATCATGTCCTTTTAATTACTTAAGGGAATTCTTGTAGCTGTATTTAAAGTAACTATTTACAGTCCAATCCAAGGCCCAGTGATTTCAGTACATTTAGGGTTACTGCAAGCCTAAAGCTTTCTTCTTCCTTGTAACCAGTTAATGAATGGTGAGAGAATTAGAGATATGCACCGGGCTATGAGGGGAGCTTGGGGAGCTCACGTCCTCCCACCATCAGAGTTAACTGCAGCCTCTCAGCCTTTTATATACTGGGCCAAATATCCTCAGAATCTATCAGCTTGGCATGCAGCTAGTCTATGTAGTGTGCTGGGCTTACGTAATCAATTCTTCAAAGTAAACTGGGTTTTGATAACCTGGCTGCAAGACATTAACTTGAACCAAATATTACTAGACAATAGTTTATGAAATTCTCTTTCTAACTAAGTAGGATTTAAATAGATGCCTGCTATCTTTTCAAAGGAATTTGAGCAATAGAATAGACCAAACTGCTCAAATTGCTGCCATTTGAATGGAAAAAAAATAAATTAAATCTTTATGACTCACATTGTTTTCTGTATTAAAGTGGGAGGAAGGGAAGAATATTAAAAACCTCTCATATTCACGTTTACAATCTGACAAAACAACATTTTATAGGGCTTCTATAGTTTGGATAGATAGAAAAAGTATTGGCACTCTATAAAGATTATTTAAGCTATATTTATTTGCATTATTACTTAATAGAGACAACTGAACAAAAATATGAATATCTTAAAAATCTGTACATAAAGCTGCATACAGAAAAGTAACAATATCTCAGTCTACCACCCAAAGATTTGCAGTAGAGCTCCTTTAAAGATGTTGTGATCTTGGCAAAATATTGTTCAGCTTTTATGCTTGACTCATTTTCTGTTTTTATGGTGTGATCCCCTAAGCTCTCTTACCCCAGTCAGTTCCATCTCCTGAACTTCTAGATTCTCCATCTCCATCATCTGATCCAACCAAGAAGTCAAATTCTTTCAAAGCTTCTTCTGTATCTCTGTCTTCACTGCTATCAGATACCACTCTTCTCCTCACCATCTAAATAAAAAGAAAAAAGCTAAATTAAACTAAAAATACAACTTTGTATCTACCAGTACTATCTGCTTTCACATGTGGAACTAATAAAGTTAGAACAGAGACAGGACAAAAAAAAAAAAAAAAATAGGGTACCTGTATTTTAGCAGCAGGGGCAGGGGGGAAACAGGACAAAGTGAACACATTTGATTTAGTCAAACTGTAAATCTAAAGGAAAGTCCTGTCTAAAACAACAATTTTTTACACCCTAAAGCAGTCAATACACAACCGGAGCACATTAAGGGCTATACTGGTAATTTACCAGGGATACAGTCTACAAGTGTGACAGTCTGTATTCCTACGTTCACCCTTTTTACAAAACTATAATGGATTTAGTACAAAGTATGGCTTATGAGGTATCCTTTGAAAACTCATAACGTGCTGATCATTATTGTCCTGGTAAAATATGTGTGGCAACATTGTATGTAAAGTTATAAGAGTCTACTGTATAACATTACTGAGACTGCTTTGAATTCATTTAGCTTAAGTTCAGTATTAGATGCGTTTTACCTTTTATTTACTTGTAACCAATTCTGACCTATATGACTCATTTCTTGTAATCACTTAAAACCTATCTTTCTTTAGTTAATAAACTTGTTTTTTCTAAACAATGTGTTTTTGGATTGAAATATTTGGGAAACTTCATTTGGGCAGTACAAGATGTATATTTCTGGGGGAAAGTCTGGGATTGGTTTCGTCCTGCAATGTAATTCAGGAGTGGCTAGCTATAGCACTCATACAATATAGCTGGAGTTTGTGTGTGAGCAAACGGAGTGGTTGCTCTCACAGCATAGCAGTGTAAGAGGCACCCCAGGTTTGAGAATTGAGGGGGGACAGCTATCCACCTATCCACACTGTAACCATGGGTAATGTCACAACAAGTAGCTTGTGTATAAACGTACATGAAAGGATTTTAGTCCAAAATAAATGCACAGTGATTGGTTTTTACAAGAGGGCAAAAGTGTATGCAGGACTTCACAAAAGTATCAAGAAAAGCAAGTATCAGTGGCCAGACGGGCTCTACTTTTCTGAAATCAGAATTTTTGATGTCCAGATTTGTCTTTGATGTTCCCCTCCTTATAGATACACACAAAAACATAGAAGTGAGAGTCTGTTGAGTAGCTGCTGTCTTTTGATTTGTTTAGATTCATCTTTGCTGGGCAAAATGGTGGTAATGACCTTGCCTATTTGTTGCACATTTTACCATCACCATCTATGCTTTTATCACTTGCAAGCTGGATTTTCTTTGGTCATTAACACCATCTCAGTAATTTATTAAAAAACAAAAAGTTCTAAGCTACACTAATTCATATTATACTAGTCAAACAAAATGTATTTTTCCTACAACAAAAGCAGACAGTCTACGTTAAAGTCATTTAATTAACCAGTGACTTAGGTTTGTTATTTATATATATTAGTTATTATATATTGTCAATTTTAATGGCCTCTATTTCAAAGAAAAACTGCTTTTGAGCAGCACTTATTTCACTTAGGCCTGATCTATACTAAAAATTAGGTTGACATAACTACCTGAAAAATCCACACCACTGAGTGGCATAGTTAAGCCGATCTAAGCAGTAGTGCAGCGATACTCAATAGGCAGCCTCGGAGCCAAATGTGTTCCATCAAGGCTTCCTGTGTGGCCCACCAGCTCCCCTTAAAAAAATGTTTATAATTAAAACAATGTAGAACTTTAGAGCCTACTATTCGCCTACGACTGTTTTTATCTCTGGCAAACAGGAAAAGATGACATTGTGAACCATGTGAAGCAAGTTTCCCTGCCTAATTCTATGGCAGTGTGAAGACTGGAGATAAATTACAAGGATTGTCTGTCAGCACTGCTTTATGGTTTTAAAAATGCCAAATACACATCTCTTAAAGAGGCTGAATCAAGCGATTTAATGACACTGCCCAGCTATCACTGTTTTTTAGATTTTATGATGGTGAAATTTTCAAGGAAGAATTTTTGTGCTTCATATGATTAGAAACACACCCAGGAGAGATAATTTTTGCAAAGGTAAAAGACTTATTGAAAAAAAAATTTTAGATCTGCAGAAAGTAAATTTGTTTGTTACAGATGGCGGTCCCTTGATGACAGAGAAAGAAAGGGCATTTATTTGTACTTCCACAGTCAATCACCATTGTACCATCAAACTACTAATTGGTCTGTTATTTTAAAATTATATTTAAATACCACTAACTGATTAGACAAACATGATTTATTAGGACAAAATTTTCAGACATTTTCATTTGATCAACTGTAACCTTACCATACATTGTATACTCAAAAGGAAGTTTAGTCATTTTGTAGTAGTATTGTTTGTATTTTATATAATTTAGAACGAAGGATAAAGAAAAATAATGTAATATGTATTAAATGTATTGGTGTATGATTTGATCATATCCTGCCAGCCTACCCTTTTTGAACAACAGAAAGAAATGACCTAATGGGCTACTGGTAAAGATACATCAGCCAGAATCTGAGTCTGTGCTGATTTCAAGGCAGTGACAGACCTTTGAGGGTCACCAATTTGTTGTAGATTTAGCATTTTAAAATAAGTAAAAGAATGCCTAATTGTTTTCTTTTGCATTGCAACTTAATGTTTCTGTTCAAAATGTTCTGTATAAATTAATTTTGTGTTGTGTGTGAATGAAGAATATGTGTGTTACGAGATAAGTGTAAAGACCATTGCTTAACCAGATGGTCTAGGGAGGAACTGGAGACAGACACAAGGGCGCCAAGAAGCTGCAACACGCCCCTATTAAAATGTCAGAGGAGGACATATTAAAGACTCTAAAAACGAGACAGGCACCTATCAATGGCGACAAGAAAGCTGTAATCACAACCAGCATGAGATTACTCCCTGAGAAACTTAATAAAAAAATAAAAAATAAAAAAAAAATTTAAAAAACCAAGCATTTGTCAAACAACAATTGATTACAGCATGATGGTGCAAAATTCATTGGTCCCAATGCAGGAAAATCACTATATAAACAGGGTGTCTTGTCATGAAACATTGGGTTCGTCCTGCCAAGACTTCCCCAGAGCATCCTGTCGCGACTGATGGAACCCAGCTCCTCCCTACCTGTGATCAACCTAGCTGGCCACTAGATTGATCTGGACTCTGGACGGATAACTATAACACCACTTGGCAGGACAGTGTGTCTCTGTGTGGTGTGATTGAATGCATATGTTAATTGTTGTATCTTCAATAAACATGGTGTATTGCCTCTTCCCCTGAGAAAGATTCTGTGTGCTTCTTATAATCATAACAATTTGACAAAACAAAAAGGGATTGGGTTAAATAATAGGGTTGGGTTTATTCATATATTACAGGTACATTTACTTTAAGATTCTCTACAAGCTGCTAAAAATGAAATGTAATACGTTCTGGGAAATGGCAAAAAGCATTTTCCTCAAAATAGTTTAAAAGTTTTAAGCCAATATAAGCAAATATTTCACATCAAATGGATTTCTGATTTAGCATTACAGATTATACTTCTCAATGTCAAAAGAAGGAAGATTGAATTAGAAGGTGTGTGGGTCCTAAAAAATAAAATTGATCAGATGTTCATTAAAAACAATTAGGTTCACAAACTTCTGGATTCAAATAGAGCAAGAAGTTTTGGTTTTTTTTTTTGTTTTTTTTTTAATATATATATAAGCTAACAGAATAGTCCAAAGAAGAGTAAAAAGTAACATTTGGGAATCATTTTCAAGCTCCAAGTAGGCACGCTTACTTTGTGCGCATACATTCAGAAGCGCGTATCTTATGCTTCCAATCTTGCACACCCAACTAGGCAGATTTACATTTAGTCATATATGGGGTACATTTAATAATTTGCATGGAACACATGCAGATGCACATGCATAAGTAACAGAGAATCAACCTGTTTACGTTTTCTTAACCTCAGACTTTCCTTTTACTTTTCTGTTCACCACAAGTTTTTCAACAATGAGATTTTTTTTGACCCACCGTTGAGGTATCAATCATTGTTTTCTCTCTTCCTTCAATATCTTCATCCTCATCTTCATCACTGAAATCTGCAGCTGCATTTTCAAGAAATTTGAAGGTCTCTAGCAGAGAGGCAGAGTCTGTCAATTCTGGTTTCCTGGACAAAAAACATATTTTGAATAAAGAAGAGCAAAAACAAAAAAAATTTGCATTCACCAATCTGGTTGTTTTGTTCTGTAATGACCAGTACTCTGCAAGATAAAAATAAGTCAGTTGGTAAAACTGGACAATGATTATATGTAATTATATTTGTGGGCAAACAATATTAACGATGGGTTGTTGTTTTTTTAAACACTCTGTAATTATTTCTTACTCAGCTGCAATTCCCCACTTAGCTGCTTCAATTTTTTGAAATATTTTAGAACAGTTTCCAGCTGGACCCACATCACAAACCACCACCACAACTGGCACCCTTCTTGGAAGCTGCAGTAGGAAGCACAAGGATTGAATGAGCCAAGACAGCCAAGCTAGCTTTCATGCATTCAGAGGGACACAGTAATGTAGCAGAGCAAAATATGACTTCACTGCTTCCTGTGATGCCTCCCTCTTGCTGGGAAACAGAAGGCTCCAGACCCATCAATCACGCATCTTTGATGAGCATTAAATTTGCTACTGTAAAACAGTTCAATGGAAAAAAAATCTGTTTAAGACTAAAGTATGTAGTAGGGGCTCTAAAGAGCAGTTAACATTTAACAAAATATAATTTTGCTAACCTTACTTTTATCAATTCTGGCAAAAAACCAGAAAATGTCTCTGGAACAGGAAGAGTTGCTATGTCAACAACTGTTAAGAGAAAGAATCCAAGCTAGAGCCTGTGACCATTAATCAAGGTAATGTTGATGAACATGCAGTACAGTAAAAGAGATCCTAAGATTAAACACAATTAGTGAATCAGTTCTTCAAACTCCTAGGATGAACAAGAATCCATAAAACCAAATCAGTCTAACACTACTCGCACTGGGACAGAACTCTGAACAAAGATCCTGGTAGGATAGCTAAATAAAGATGGAAACAAGTGGAAAAATCTCCAACCCCCAGAGGTATACGGAAAAATGAAGCTTCACCTTGCAGACATATTGTCTCTGCCTTGTGCTCTTGGAGATTTGGCAATCTAATTGTATTAGCACCTAATACTTTTACTCGTGGTATTCTTGCCATTTGGCAAATCACATGAATATCTAATATTTTTACTGGCTATTACAAGTGATGTCTAAAAATGCTGTTAACTGACAAATACGAAAGGAATCTTATCTATTTTTTAGTTTGTTTTACATTGTGCATTCAACAGCACTTTGTGTAATGTCAGTTTCAAGATTTACCCTTCTTTAGTCAGCTTCCTTTACTGTTTGTATGAGCCTTCACACAGCAACAGGAGAGTGAAAATCATTAAAAATTATGAGTATGTGAAGAAAATTGGCAGGACTACTCAAGGATAAGGGTAGTAACTGAAATTACTTTTAACTCAGATAAAAAAATGAAATAGATTTCAACTTTACATTACCAATTATGCTAGAATACCAGAAGAAAAAGTTTTAAATAGTTGAAAGTGAAACCTGTCTTTGAAAGTTGGTTGATGTGTGAAGTGTAATCGTGATAATGACAAAAGGCTGAACAGCAGGATAACCACAGAAGTAGGGACTGCTGCATTAAGTGGGAGGGGGAAAAACAGGACTCAGCTGAGGGTACCCCTCCCTATAGCACCTTTATGGACTCATAACTGTGCAGGGGAAATTCCTTGCACACACATTGAGGGCAAGAGGACCAGACGGTGCAATATGCTTTTTTAATGATTTCAGATTTGGGAAATATCTGAACTGACTCCTTTTTGGAATAGAGAACATAACTATCCTCACAGAACTCCCAATCCTCTTTGAGATAACGTAGAACATACACCTCCGCCCCCAATTCTGTTCTATTAGAAGTACTCCATAGATATCATTTAAAGCTCTCTCTGATATGACTGGTCTCACCATACCAGCAACCAACTTCAATTCCTGCCTTGAACTGTTTTTCCAGAAAAAATTTTGGCTTGGGAGCCAGTTGGTCAAAACCTTAAAACATAAGATACTAGTCCAAAACGTATAATGTCCATTTGGCTTTCAAGGTCTAATTTAGGAGCTGGTTTAAACACAGTAAACTGTAAAACACAGGAAACTAAAGTTTAACTCACTTTTTTGTATGATGATGCCACTAAGAGCATACTGAATTTTCTTTGCTGCTTCTAACATGACCCATAATATTTTATAATTTAAAATTAAATTATTTATTATATTACAGACAGTTATTGTCTTTATAATGACACGTGAGATCTTAATTACCTCCCACCTTGAATCTTTCAGTTGCTGTGCCCTCCCTCCCACAAGAGAAGAGGTTAGTTTCTTCTCAGAGACTCTTGTCAGTGACTAACAGTATCAAAGACTGAAGACAGACTGTCTTAAATCAAAACAGACTTTATTGGTAAATTACAGAACCAGAGGAAATTCACAAAATAAAATAGTTAAATACAGGCTCTCCTTAGACTAAAAAATGTTTAAGCAGGTCAATACAGAAAAAGTCTGTGTCTGACCCACAGTTTCAAAGACCTAATCTAGAGTACCAGAAAGGTTTTATATAACCTAGGATAGAGAGAGGGGTGGGAGAGTGTGTTTTAGCAAAATCCCCTCTCCCCTTACAGAAAATACAGCTTTTTGTTCTCCCCAAGGCCTGCTTTGGGCCTCAAATATATGTTACATCATTTTCCTAAGCTATTTTTTGTTGACTCCTTGTCTCTTCCTACCAACAAAATCTGTTCAAATGTGAGGCCATAGTATCTTTAACAACTCCCTTCTCATGGTATGAAAGTTCTTTTAAGCCTGCCAAAATCTTAGTTAAGCTGTGTCTCAGACTGAGTACAGAAAACACATGCATACATATCAATTAGCTTATTCTTTTCTATGACTAGTGACTCCAAACGCTTTGAAGAATTTTCATTACCATGCAGAGAGCCAGGCCCTTTATAATGCAGCATAACTAAAAATAAGGAAATACGTCACCAAATAAAACTGTAGAACCGCTTTAATATAATTTTTACCTTGTGTATAAATTGACGACAGGCTAGACAGTCTGTCGCAATCTCCTTGAAAGTTCTAATGAATTAACATACACTAGACAAGAAACAATGCAAAACTAAATAAAAGTAGGAAGTAATACTTACAAAATGGTTTGGATGTAAACTGCAAGTTTACTGACTGAAGAAGCTTTCAGCCTATATAATTACGTCCCTACAAATGTACATGAAAAGATACAGCCACTTGACTAGCCAGACCACACCACAAACAATTTTTGTAAAAAATAATTGGGGTAACTTTTAAAAGTTACTTCCTTACTCATCCCTCTCCTCTTCTCTGCTTCCCTCTCCCTTATTTCTTAACTTTTTTTTGTCTCTTCCTCTTCACGCCATAAGTGCCTTGTATGAGGTTTCCAAGAACAAAATGTGTGGCAGTGGAATGAGAGACACTTCTAAAGTGAAGCTGTTGTCACTGCCCCGAATGTCTTCATTGGATCAGTAAGAGTGGGACTTCAAAGAACACAGTAAGGTGTTGCTTGTTGTTTGAAGCATTACTCCTAATAATCCGCTAAAGCCTACTGGCCCAGTAGTTTTCCTTCAGAAGCCCTGTTTAAGCTCATCTGATGTGAGTGTCTGGGTGTGGCAGAAACAGCTGTTTTTGAAGCCCCACTCAGGTCAAAGCAAGAGGAAGATAGGAATAGAGGAAAGGAGGGGAAATAAAAAGTGATTTTTAAAAATAAAATAGTTTTTCAATGTTATAATTGTTTTTATTTACTATTTGTGTCTACTTCACACACTGTTTTGGCATTATTTCCTTCTTCCAATTAAATTCAGAGGTTTAATTTTTTTTTCAATAAACCATTTTATAAGCATGCTAACACACACTATGTATGTTCATCAGCCAGTACACAAAGAGCAGGTTGATTAAATCGTAAGTGCGAAGAGGATTTATGGATGCAGGAATTACTCGGTATTCTGTCTTTTGGAGTAGAAAGACATTTAGTTGCTTAAGTCCTGGTGGGAATGGTTTATTTTACTCCGGAAAATAAATCAAGGTCATGGGAAAATGCTTAATTATTGTCCTGATGTTAGGGAGCAGATTCCATAACAGTGTTCACTTGAGTTTATTTTGCTCATGTGTAAGATGTGAAACAGAAACCAGCCTTATTAAAATAAAAAGGTGCAAATCCAGTTTGAGGTTAGAGAGAGAGTACAGCCCAATCAGCCTTAACCTTTAAAAAAGTGTTTTTCTAACAAATGTTCAAACTCTTGTAATGAGTTTTGATTGGCCATTTAAATGCAGTTTCTCATCTTTGAGCCCCTTTATCAAGTCCTCAGCATCTTAAATTATCTATTTTATTATTAAACATTTTATTCCTTTATTCCATTTAATCAATTTTATTCTATGATATGTTTATTCTTCTGTCAATAATAAAAAAATATCCTCAAAAAATTAATTTGGACTACCTAGGATTCAGTTAAGGTGAATTAATTTGATTAATTAAGAGATTTAAGGAATAAGCTAAAGATACTTAAATACTTTCACGTTGTACAAGGCTACATATGACATTTTAGTGAGGCAGTTTCCATTTGTTTGGTTTAATGATATAAAACTTTGATGTGGGAAAAACTCTCATTCTGCTCACTGCAGGCATTGGAAATTTCAAATGTTAATAGAAAGCTATTTTTAGTATCTGTTTCTGAGTTCATTCATGCTGAGAAGTTGTACTTATCTTCTGTAACGCAAGTGGGTTGATCTGAAGAAAGTGAACATAGCTCCCCTTTTAAATGCCATGAAACATATGGGAACAGGATTATCAATGTCAGGCTATCAAAATAATGTTTTCATAAATGGAATCAAAATCTTCCAGGAAGCATCCCAAATCCACATGATGTTCTTGAGTGTTAAAGTGTTCATGAGGATCTGTATATTAGCAGATATACAGGAATGTGTAAAAAGACAAATATTCAGCCATATGTCTAGTGACTACTGATATACTATACGATAAGCAGGAAAAACTTTAGCTCCTGACTTAAGTGATTTTCAGACAGTTGGAGTAAGTTGAGCACGGTGCTCCAAAAATACTGTCCAGCCAATCTACTGGAAATCCAACATCAACATGTGAAAAGTTGAGACTATCCAGACTTAAAACAATTTTCTGAAGTAGTTAGAAACTCACACATCTTCAAATAAGCATTTCAGTCTATTAGAAAAGAAAGTGACAGTCTTCACAGTACTACTGCAGTAGCAGCTCTGCCTACTGCTACCCTCGTCCTCCCCACAAAGGAACACTGAGATGAATAAAAGCAGCCTCCTACCACAGTCACCCCAAGCATTCCCAGCTTCTTCATGGAAATTTTTCCATTCTCACAGAGATGTAGCATTTATAGCCAACACTACAGCACTGAACATTAGAATACTGGTACTTCTTACAAAATTATGCACTAAAAAATTAAAAATTCTGAGCCTAAAAATAATAATTCTGAGCACGTTTTAAAATTCTGCAAAATTCTGAAAACTGTATTTGTTAATAAATAGATGTGGAAGTTCCAGCATAGCAGTGGGAAGCACAGGTTACTGGCTACATGAAGGTGGTTGGGGGTTCAGCAGGGGGTCTGGGTTCTGGGGGAGTGGGGCTTGGTGGGGTGAAGGTCCGGGTGCAGTTGGTTGGGGCAGTGGGGTTGAGGGACTCATCAGGGTGGGGGTTGAAGTATGGGAGGGCTCAGCAGGGGTGGTCTTGGTGCAGAGGTGGGGGTCCAGATGCAGAGAGGGTGGGGATCGGTGAGGGAGCCAGGGCTTGAGAGGGGATCTGGGGTAGGGAGGTGAGATTTGGCAGAGAGGTTTGGGTATAGGGGGGTCTGGATGCTTGGGGGATGGGCAGATGAGGAGGAGTTCCCCAAACAGTGACCTCCCCCCCACCCCAGCTGAGGAGCAATGAGGGCAGGAAGTGGGGTGTGAGAAAGCATGTGGAGCTTCCTGCAGTCAGGGAGGATTCTGGGGGTGGGTCTGACCTGGCCCCAACCACTCCTAGCAGGGGAAGAACAAGTCTCATCCTTCCCCGCCCCCAGCCCAGCTCGGACTTGTAGCTAAGCTCAACACAGGATAAGAGCCACCTGGTGGGGCATCCCCAGCCCCCCCACAGTGATTTCTCTCTGCTGGCTGCTCCGGGCATCCCAACCGATGTGCCTGCACTGCGGCTTCCCTTTGCTTTTCCACCATTTTCTGTGGGCAAGCAAAGAAATCTGTGGGGGTCATGACTTCTGCACGTATGCAGAAGCACAGAATTCCCCCAGGAGTAAATGCTGGCCATGAACATAGGTCAGATGAGATATGGTATAATGGATGCATGCACACCAGGCACAAGAATTTTCCCCTCTTTTAAAAAAACAAAACAAAACAAAAAAATCCCTACAAAATAAAGTGATTACATTGTTGAGAGGAGAAGAGTATCCTTGTTTCCTCCAGAAACCTGACATCTGGACATTGGGATTGCATGCAGTGACAGGGGAAGAAGACAGGGTTTCTCCGTACAACAGTAAGAGACATTTGGTAGAGGACAGGAGGGAAATAAGAGATGTCTGTCTGTATGGTGGAAGGCAGTGAGCTAGTAGAGCTGATGGAGGCTGAGGGAGCAACAGCAATTGCTGCACTTGGTGCAATGGTCTTATGTAAGACACTGTGCTAGAAGCAGGCAGTATTAAAAGCATCACATCTGATCCTCTTCCTGGGGATCCCCAAGTGCAAAATTTGATTGAATTTGTCTGACAAATTCATTCACCACTGGCATGTAGGCAAGTCCTTTTATGAAACATTGACTGCCACCATGGTGGATTGATTTAAATCAAGGTGATTTAAATCATGATTTAAAAGCATCAAGTGGAAAGCCTAGATTTAAATAATTCATTTTAAATCAAATTGTACTTGTTATTTTCCAAGAAAGGTGCACTCTCATTGGCTGAAAAAACCATTAAAATACATGGACATACAATAAAATAGAGCCTTTACGCTAGATTTGGTACACAATTTTGCTATCTAGGAGGTATGCTTTTATTTATATATATATTTTTTCTTAAGCAATTATATAGATTAATATTTTCAGATTCATATTAAGTGTACATTTTCAGTATGTTAGAAAATGTTGAGTGATATGTTGCTTGTTTAAAGATGCAGACTCACAGAAATGTAGAGCTAGAAGAGACCCTGAGAGGTCACCGAGTCCAGCTGTAGCAGGGTGGATCCCTGCTCCGGCCCTGAAGGGGTTAAAAACAGCCCAGGGAAGGGGCTGGGGCCAGAGAAAGCAGCCTTTTAGGCTAGGCTGATTGGGGAAGTGGCTGCAACTGGGGTCACGCCCCAAACTGAGCCACAAGGCCTATATATGACAGAGAAGCCAGGAGCAAAGAGAGTCTTCCTCTGCCTGTAGAGGGAGCAGGGCCTGGCTGCCGAAAACCAGAGCAGGTACCTAGGATAAAGCAGTGCTGGGGAAAGGCAGAGGAGCTGGAGAGCTCCTGCCTGGAAAGCCCCAGGCTGCGGCCTAGAACTAGGCCAGGAGGTACTGGGGTTGTAGGGTGCAACCCAGGGGTAGGCCAAGGCAGCAGGCCCAAACCCCTTTGCTGATGATGAGTGGATGATACTGCAGTCTGCCCAGGGTATGGGGCTAGACAATGACTGACAGTAGCCAAGACACTGAAGCAAAGTGGGGATAGAGGGTGGGGGGTTCCCAGGAGGGGGAAACCCCAAAGAGAAAGGGGTTACTGCCAGGGGCGCAGAACCCCACGTAAAAGGGGCACCGGGGTCCAGGGAGGGACACGGGGCCAGTAGCAGAAGCCGGAAGGCGGATCACCGGCCTGCAGAGGGCGCTCCAGCTGCAAGTTTGAGCTAATTCCCAGGAGTGACCAGCAGGAGGCGCCGCAGGGGTCAGACATGCCCGGTTACACCAGTTGCCTGTGCTGAGGCAGGACCAAGTAAACCTAGACTATCCCTGACAGGCGTTTAAGCAAGCTGTTCTTTTCCTTTACCAGATAATTAACTTTTTGGTCATGATTCGTATCAAGCTGTATTAGGATGATAATTAGAATTTAAACACACAAAACAGCACATAAAATTTATTTTTATTACCAGAACAACCTTAAATGTTTTGGATATATACATTTAACCAATTTCACATTTACATTTAAATGACATATTAAAACAGATGGACTAACTGCAATCAGTGAATTAAACTGATTATTTCAGGTCAGCCTAGGAAAATTTTCAAATATGCTTAAGTGAAAATGACTGGAAGTTGCTACTTGCCTAAGACTCTTCAAAATGAGTTACTTAGGCTGACTTATGGTGCCATATTGATAAAGCTTGACCTCAAAATCTAGAAACAGGGGGACAACATCTTTCTTTATATAGAAAAGTAGCTTTTAATTCAGTTTCTGATAGAGGTTCATGGATTCAGCACATTTATTTTTTATTTAGATGTTTTAAGAGAATATAGCAAGTTTTGGCCTCAACATATTCTGTAATAAATTCAGTTTTCCTTTAAGCAGATTTATTTTAAAAAAAGATAATTTAAAAAAAAAATCTATCTTTTCATAAAAAATGGATTTTTATCCACTTTGATTACAAATTAATTATTTATGTGTACTTTTACCGTAACATTACGTAATAGGAAGGTACCCTAGACCTGTTCAAGTCCTGAGAAAAGTTATAAGTTATCACATTACAGAAGCCCCTTTAGCATTACATCTTATTTTACTGTATTGAAGGTCTACATTTCACTGCTAACAGGTCTTCACTTAGCGTCCTCCAGTTTTTGTACTGCCTTTCCTACAGTATTAATTTGATACAAACTTAAATAGTATTAGCTTATTACTAACAACTTACATTCCAATAATAAGACGACATTTTCCATTTTTTTAAAATCTAGGGCTTGTTCTACACTTCGCGTTTATACCGATTTTAGCAGCATTAAACCAATTTAACGGTGCACCTGTCCACACAACGAGGCCCTTTATATCGATAAAGGGCTCTTTAAACCGGTTTCTGTACTCCTCCCGGACGAGAGGAGTAGCGCTAAAATCGGTATTACCATATCGGATTAGGGTTAGTGTGGCTGCAAATCGACGGTATTGGCCTCCGGGCAGTATCCCACAGTGCTACAGGCCTCACTCTTCCTCCGTAAAGCCAAGCAGACAACCGTTTCGCTTCAGTTTTTTCAGATCCCTACGTTTGCGCGCCTTTTTTCCTGGTTGACACTGTGCAAACGCCCCATAGCACAGCAGCATGACCCTGTCAGATCAAGACCGCAACGTGGACGTTGTAAAACCTCGCGGCATTTCGTGCATGTCTGTGCTGACCAGGACCTGCCAATAGGCGAAGGAGCGGTGGGGTCGGCAGAGCTAGCGACGAGAGTGTTTGAGGAGTGGACACGAATCTCTCAACCGCAGACCCCTGTGCTTTGGAGATCTCTGCTGGTAACTGGGGCAGGTCTGTAGCCATTGACGCTGTTTTGGCCCGGGCAAGCACAGCTGTTGGGGACCGCCATAGTTTGGCAGGTTGGTGGCGTCGCGTGGCTGCAAAACTTTCGCATGCTAGACTTTGTGGAATTTTGGACTTGCTGTTCCACTGCCCTGAAATTGCCATAATTACCAAGTGAGAGCCCTCACAGTGAGGAGCGAGTGCAATAGCCCTCTGAAAGCTTGCCATGCCTGCAGTACTGGTCAGTTGGAATCATTTGGAGTGGAAAATTCTACTGTGGGGGCTGCTGTGATTGCAAGCTGAGCCAAGCAATCATTAAGCTGCTGCTACGAAGGTTTGTGACGTCTGGGAAATGTTGCACGGGTATAGTGGCATGTGTCGCTTTGGCTCAATGGGATTCCCAACTGTGGCTGGGGCACGTAGTGGACCCTAGTCCCTATCTTGGCAACCGGAGACCAGGCGCGCAGTATCATAACCGCAAAGCGTTTTTTACCATTGGTGCTGCCAAAGCCACTGGTGGATCACATAGGGACGTTATCCAAAGTCCAAGTTGGGATGGCAGGAGGGGTCTGACGTCGCTCTTCGGAGAACACTACTCTGTTTAAACGACTGCGAACGGGAGATTAACTTCCCAGACAGAAAATAGACAGTTGGGATGTTTGAAAATGCCTGTGTTTATCCTGGGTTGACCGCCTACCCCTTGATGCCAGGCTATCATGAGCCATACACAGGGCAGACCTGGCAGTGTCAGAGAGCTGTTCACTAAGGCTGGCAAGTGCTAGATGATGCGTGAGAATGTGCATTTGGGCGTTTAAGCACCGCTGGCGCACATTTATGACTCACTCAGCCTCGAGCAAACCAATGTCCCCATTGTTATTGCTGCTTGCTGTGTGCTCACAATCTCTGTTGAGAGTAAGGGGAGACCTTTATGGCAGGCGGTGGAGAGGCGAGGCAAATAGCTGGCCGCTAATTACGCACGGCAGGACCAGGTGTTAGAAGAGCCACACCACGAAGCGGTGTGCATCAGAGAAGCTTTGAAACAAGTTTCATTCACGGGCCAGGGTACAAGCGAATGACCCGCACCTTTCTCCCCTCCCACAACCCACGCGGACAAAAATGGACGAGGTGCTCTGTGGCGATAGCTGCCCACAATGCACATTCACAACAGCGCTGCAACCGCTGCAAGTTGTGACACACTTGCAGATGCTGTCGCTGTTCAGTGTGGCACTGCAGCGCTGGCCGTTACACAGTGTACGGACCACCACAGTTACTGCCCAGCGCTGCCAAAACTGTAAGTGTAGACAAAGGCCTTAAGATGAATTTACTATTGTGTTTA